>NC_090850.1:19108571-19450000 GCF_024217435.2 Syngnathus scovelli
TGCAAATCCTAACGCAGTAATAAAAAACAATCAAAGTCACCAAAAGATTTCAAACAGCTCTCAGTAGGATGCTCTACACAAACTTACGGGAATTCTGGCGGATGAGAGACGGACTTGATTGCGCCGGCGTAGATGGAGACGATTGAAATAATGACGCAGGCGAGGAAGAGCGAGGCCAACTTGTTGACATATTTGACCCCCACGAAAACCACCACGGCCATAAGGCTGAGGCAGATGGTGCCGTAGACGCGCATGTTGTTCAGCATCGCGCTGTCGGTGCCGTGGTGGTCCGCAGCGTGAAAGATGGCGGCCTGGGGCACCAGGTATTGCTAAGAAAGAAATAAAATACAGAAATAATTTAGATCTTCCCCCATTTATGAAATACTACGAGAAAATGTATCTTAAATATTTTAACGTGTTATGATATGACCATTTTTTATTTTAACATTATATGCATACAAATATGGTTCCTGTGCTAAAAAAACGAACCAAGAATATTTCAATGGCTCCGAGGATGTACATGGCGGAAGCAAAGGTGGTGCCAAGGTAGAAGCACAGGCCCACAGCTCCTCCAAATTCTGGACCCAGAGAGCGCGAGATCATAAAGTAGGCCCCGCCGGCTAGAAAAAGGAAACACATTGTTACAAACCAGATGTTCCAAAATGCAGTTTTAAACCATTTTAATGACAAATAAGACTATTATCTGTAGACGCAGCGATTCAAACATTACCTGGAACGACACCATTTGTTGCAATGGCACTCATCGATATGGCCGTGAGCATGGTCTGCAAAAGGAAAAGGGACAATTAAAACAAAAAAAGGGGTTGGCACGGATATCGGGAGGGGACATCTGTGTGGCACGCTAACATCCGCCCATCAAAATGATGCCCGGGCACATCATCTTCCAACTGACTAAGCATAATCCCGCCTGAAATAATTACTAGCGTGTATTATTGCTGTATCCTGGAAATACAGTTCATACAACTACAATGATGATTACGTAAGACAGTGGTAGTAACGGCGGCTCGCTCTGCAGAAATAAAAGTCTAAGTGGCCACTATTGACGACAACAACACCAGATATGCTAATGTTGCGGCTCGTTTAGCTTGTATTGACCGGTACCCAGTGGGCACAGGCTGATGACCCACATTGGGCTTGAAATCCAGTCGGCATATTAGCCCAGTTTGTGTGGGCGTACTTACACACGTGCAGCACATGACAACAATCAACAGGGACTGCATGATGCCGGCCACCCCGACGATCCACGTCAGTCGCAGGAAGAGGATGACCCCGAAAATATTCTGGAGGCACGGTAAGTAGACGCCCATCAGAGTGCCCATGTTGGGGGACTGAGGGGGAGGCAAAGAGAGGGAAGAGGGGGGGGGGGGGGGGGGGGGGAATTATTGAATAATTCAGGAAACAGCGGTATTGATGATCATTATTGATTGGTGTACTTTTTAAAAAGGTCACTGCAGAGTGTTACGGCTCTTACACGAACAGTGGACGCTATCCAAGCCAAGCTTGCCAGACAATCTGTCAGCAGGTTTTCATATAAAAGCTGGCCAGGAAAGCCCTGTTGTTTCATTTTACCCTTTGCACCGACCTTGGGAGTCTTTCTGCGCGAGGCCTCCGCGCTCTCTTCTTCCTCATGCTCCTTGGCTCCCTGGGTGATGTTTGTGTAGCTGACCAAGCGACTGAGCAGAGAAGATACTTTGGGTCGGATGTCCAGCTCTTCCTGAATGAAGGGCAACAGGGATATAAAGTCTTGCAAAACTATTTTTAAAAAAAAGAGCTATGGTTGTTGATTGATAAACAATGCAATAAATACCTCGAACAAGGCCAAGTTCCTATCGTAGAAGTCCTTCTTCTTCTCATCAGGACTGTTGAGAAACGGGTGGTCTTCTTTGTGATTGCCATGTCCTATCATTGGGACCAAACGATACAAATTAGAATTACGTTGATATAAGGATCTGCTTGGAACATTTTGCAGCCATACCTCAGACAATAATGCTATTTCATTACAATAATTTGCGCACACACATTTTCTTAGTAGGGTTTGCAAGTCGACCATTGGGCACATATACACAAATGTGGAATTCACCCCAGAGAAGAAGAGACCACGCTGATGAACAGGAACCCTCTTATAGTCTGAAAAATATTTATTTTATTTTATTCACACTCATATTCACACTTTATTTATTTATTTTATTTATTTATTTAGAACAGTACCAGTTAGATTAATTCAATTTACCTAACATGCATTGGTTTGGGACTATATTGAACATGCAAACTCCACAAAGTAGGGCCAAATTTGAGATTTGAGGCAGAAACGCAAACGATAAAGCCATCTTGCTGCCCATTGAAACAACTACTGGAGCTTTTTTGGCCCAGAGTGTTCGACCTGTCTCAGGTTTCAAGTGTATCCTCTCCAAACTCTTTCAGCTCCCTTCTTCAAAGTGAGATAAATCACATACTGTACAGTCTTACCGTAAAGACTCAAGTTACTATATAAGGGTCCTTGCCAAATACAACTTCACGACATCCCATCTAATTCAAGTAACACACAGGATGGCACCAGCAACAAACCTTGCATCACTGTTTTTGGGGATAAAAAATGTGTTTCAAGAAAGAATCACCTGCAGCACCACTGGTTAATAATAAATATGTCTCCTCACTCACCTGTGCTCAGTGTGGCAATGTAGCTGCTGCGGGTGGTGTCACTGAGGCTCAGCATAGTTATGAGCGGCAGTGTTGTGCACGCTGCACTCACATCAACTACTGTCCAGCACGCCCGCTCACCCTGGGTCAACACCCACTGCGGGGCCTGATCCAAACACGTGTGATGCCACAAGAGGCCAGGGCTCATTGATGCAGCACAGAACCTTGTGTTATTGTACGTGAATGTAATCGTCTCTCACTGAGGTGCATATATGAGTAGAGGGCAGAACTAGCAAATGAATTGATGTATTTTGTTTTAATCACCATCAAAATGCTTCACAGATGAGTTGCAGTAAGGTGGGGAAATTAAAAAGAACACAACACTCCCATCTAGTGTTTGGGTGGAGTCAATACATTAAATTCAATTTTAAATGGACTATCAGGTTCATTCACGTGTTGTTGAGGAATAAATCTCTCATTTACTCATTTATAATTGTGAGAAGAATATTTATTTGCACTTTTAAAATGCTTACTTTGTTTTATTTCTTATTTATGTTTTATTTTATTGACAACAAAAAATGTGATTAAAAAAAGATTTTACTTACACTACATAATACCAAACTTCTTAGAACAAAATATTTTGAGTACAAAACAAGCTTTTCATCTGCAGTGCAGCTCCAGTCAGATCTTTCTCAACAATTTAAGTGCCCATCAGCTCCATATTGGAAAAGCAGCTTACCTGCTAAAGTTCCCCAATAATGATTGCATTAGAGATTTAGCACTGAGAAGCCGATTAGCGCAATCTAGTTCCAATTTAATATTGTTTCTACTCCACCGCATAAATTCTCTGATATCCTAACAATGATACAAGATGTCAAATTCTACAAATGCCGATGTTTATGATGGCATCCCTCTCACCAGTACATTCATGATGAACTTTATTTTTAATGGCTGCTTGAATGGCAGTCTTTTGCCATGCGGAACGACATTAAGAATGCTAGCAGCAACATATTTTAGTGCTGATCAGCGCTAATAATGTTCCTTTTTTGCCATCACAAAACGGGAAAAACAAAGCAAAACATTGGGTGAGGAAGCATAGCCAGAGGTTGCTGGCAGTCACATTGCACAACTGTAAACTATCCGCCCAAACTGGTGAATGTATGGGAGTACTCTTTTGGCTTGACCACAATGACGGCAGTGTTATGGCGGGAGGGGGGCTGGTTTCTGGGCCAGACAGAGCTTAGTTTTGTCATTTCCTCCCTGGTTACATTACTAAAATAGAACAAAAAACTACATTCGACTCAAATATGTCATTTACTGAATCTATTTTTTCCTACACTGCTTGTGAAAACACAAATCTGGTTTCTGCAATGACCTAAAGTTAAAATAAAAAAAAAGCAAGGCAAACGTTAAGCACAAAAACAATGACAACTGCAGAATGATAATGCCATTGTTGTCGTACATCTCCATGGCCATGAAGCAAACTTTCCTTATTATAGCACACGCCTGTTCTCCTCATTCACCACAGTCTCACTTCCTTTTATGACACCATGTAGTCAACATGGCAGCTGCCTGCGAACTGGGATGTCATTGCTTCCGACAAACTATTATTTCCGCCTTTAAAAAAATATTACTTTTTTTTGTTGTTCCCCTCCGTGAGTCGTCACCTTATCGTGGTGGAGGGGTTTGCGTGCCCCTATGATCCTAGGAGCCATGTTGTCGGGGGCTTCATGCCCCATGGCAAACGGGTCCTAGGTGAGGGGTCAGACAAAGCACGGCTCACCCAAGCCCCTTATGATGAAAAACACAAATGGACTTTGTTTTCCCTCGCCCGGAGGCGGGTCACCGGGGCTTCCCTCTGGAGCCAGGCCTGGAGGCGGGGCTCGAAGGCGAGCGTCTGGTGGCCGGGCCTTTGCTCATGGTGTTAGAGTTGTGCACACTCCAACTTATTTTGCAAGAACCAAACAGTAGACAAGTAAGTCCTCTTAAGCACCTGCAGGTGGAGAGTCCATTTGTCGCTGTCTGAACAGCGATGATCGAATGAAGTCTAACTCAGGCCTCTTGCAGGAGCATTTTTATTGAGAGAAACAGAGTGGGGGTATGGGTAGGCTGGCTAAAGCCCTTGTCCTCTAGTCTAAACATGTCAGGGGATGTTTTACGACCTTGTGATAAGGAGGACAAGGTAAGGTATTTATTACCTGTTGCATTCCAACATAATCCTACGATAAAGATAACCTGGAAAACCCTAACACATGGGGCCCGGCCGGGCATAGCCCGAAATGGAAACGTGGGTCCCCCTTCCCATGGGCTCACCACCTGTGGGAGGGGCCGAAGGGGTCGGGTGCAATGTGAGCTGGGCGGCAGCCAAAAGCAGGGACCTTGGCGGTCTGATCCCCAGCTGCAGAAGCTGGCTCTTGGGACATGGAATGTCACCTCTCTGGCTGGAAAGGAGCCCGAGCTGGTGTTTGGGTTCCGTTACAAGCCCTCTCGAGAGGGGCTGGACTCTCTTCCACTCTGGAGTTGCCCACGATGAGAGGCGTCGAGCAGGTGTGGGTATACTTATTGCCCCCCGGCTGGGCGCCTGCACATTGGGGTTCACCCCGGTGAACGAGAGGGTAGCCTCCCTCCGCCTTCGGGTGGGGGGACGGGTCCTGACTGTTGTTTGTGTCTATGCACCAAACGGCAGATCAGGGTACCCACCCTTCTTGGGGTCCCTGGAGGAAGTGCTGGAGAGCGCTCCTTCTGGGGACTTCATCGTTCTACTGGGTGACTTCAATGCTCACGTGGGCAATGACAGTGAGACCTGGAAGGGCGTGATTGGGAGGAACGGCCCCCCCCGATCTGAACCCGAGCGGTGTTCTATTGTTGGACTTCTGTGCTCGACACGGATTTTCAATAATGAACACCATGTTCAAACATAAGGGTGTCCATGTGTGCACTTGGCACCAGGACACCCTAGGCCGTAGTTCGATGATCGACTTTGTAGTCGTGTCATCGGATTTGCGGCCGCATGTTTTGGACACTCGGGTGAAGAGAGGGGCGGAGCTGTCAACTGATCACCACCTGGTGGTGGGTTGGCTCCAATGGTGGGGGAAGATGCCGGTCCGACCTGGCAGACCCAAACGCTCTGTGAGGGTCTGCTGGGAACGTCTGGCAGAATCTCCTGTCAAGAAGAGCTTCAACTCCCACCTCCGGCAGAACTTTTCCCACGTCCCGGGGGAGGCGGGGGGCATTGAGTCTGAGTGGACCATGTTCCGCGCCTCCATTGTTGAGGCGGCCGACCGGAGCTGTGGCCGTAAGGTCGTTGGTGCCTGTCGTGGCGGCAATCCCCGAACCCGCTGGTGGACACCGGCGGTAAGGGATGCCGTCAAGCTGAAGAAGGAGTCCTATCGGGCCATTTTGGCCAGCGGGACTCCGGAGGCAGCTGACAGGTACCAGATGGCAAAGCGGAACGCGGCTTCGGCGGTTGCTGAGGCAAAAACCCGGGCGTGGGAGGAGTTTGGTGAGGCCATGAAGAATGACTTTCGGACGGCTTCGAGGAAATTCTGGTCCACCATCCGGCGTCTCAGGAGGGGGAAGCAGTGCAACGTCAACACTGTTTAGAGTGGGGATGGCGTGCTGCTGACCTCGACTCGGGACGTCGTGAGTCGGTGGGGAGAATACTTCGAAGACCTCCTCAATTCCACCTACACGCCTTCCATTGAGGAAGCAGGGCCTGGAGACTGAGGCGGATTCTCCAATCTCCGGGGTCGAAGTCACTGAGGTAGTTAAAAAACTCCTCGGTGGCAAGGCCCCGGGGGTGGATGAGATCCGCCCGGAGTTCTTAAAGGCTCTGGATGTTGTGGGGCTGTCATGGCTGACACGCCTCTACAACGTTGCGTGGACATCGGGGACAGTGCCTCTGGATTGGCAGACTGGGGTGCTTCGGGAGTACGGGGTGCCGAGCCAACTGATAAGGGCGGTTCGGTCCCTGTATCACCGATGCCAGAGTCTGGTCCGCATTTCCGGCAGTAAGTCGGATTCGTTCCCAGTGAGGGTTGGACTCCGCTAAGGCTGCCCTTTGTCACCGATTCTGTTCATAATTTTTATGGACAGAATTTCTAGGCGCAGCCGAGGCGTTGAGGGGGTCCGGTTTTGGGACCTCAGCATCGCGTCTCTGCTTTTTGCAGATGACGTGGTGCTGTTGGCTTCTTCAGGCCGATCTCCAGCTCTCGCTGGAACGGTTCGCAGCCGAGTGTGAAGCGGTCGGGATGAGTGTCAGCACCTCCAAATCCGAGTCCATGGTCCTCGATCGGAAAAGGGTGGAATGCCCTCTCCGGATCGGGGATGAGATCCTGCCCCAAGCGGAGGAGTTCAAGTATCTTGGAGTCTTGTTCACGAGTGAGGGGAGGATGGAGTGTGAGATCGACAGGCGGATCGGTGCAGCGTCGGCAGTAATGCGGACCCTGTACCGGTCCGTTGTGGTGAAGAGAGAGCTGAGCCAAAAGGCAAAGCTCTCAATTTACCGGTCGATTTACGCTCCTACCCTCACCTATGGTCACGAGCTATGGGTCGTGACCGAAAGAACGAGATCTCGGATACAAGCGGCCGAAATGAGTTTTCTCCGCAGGATGTCCGGGCTCTCCCTTAGAGATAGGGTGAGAAGCTCGGTCATCCAGGAAAGACTCTGAGTAGAGTCGCTACTCCTCCACGTTGAGAGGAGCCAGATGAGGTGGCTCGGGCATCTTATCAGAATGCCTCCTGGACGCCTCCCTGGGGAGGTGTTCCGGGCATGTCCCACCGGTAGGAGACCCCGGGGATGACCCAGGACGCGCTGGAGAGACTATGTCTCTCAGCTGGCCTGGGAACGCCTTGGGATCCCCCGGGATGAGCTGGATGAAGTGGCTGGGGAGAGGGAAGTCTGGGAGTCCCTCCTAAAGCTGCTGCCCCCGTGACCCGACCCCGGATAAGCGGAAGAAGATGGATGGATGGATATTTTTGTTGTTGTTGTTTTGCATGGCATTGGTATTTTTTGTAGTATGAAATCTAACTCAATCTTTTAACATTTGACATTTTGTTTAAGCCATTCTTTATGGAAGGACCTGATGTGCAAAAAACCCAAAAATGTGTTGATGTCATCGTTTTTATGTGAGAAATGTGAACTGGCCAAGTGGGCCCGGTGTCAGTGAACTTCAGATGACTCAACAAAGTCACGTACTAGCCTCGGGTCAATGGGCCATTGTAAAAGCCTTTAAATGTCTGTATTTACTGTCTATGTTTTCTTTATGCATCGCAATGTTTAAAATCCGTGACAAGAGAAATAACAGAAAGTTGGTACCAATGTGAGCAAATGGATTCCGTGAAAGTGTTCAATGAAATATAACTCAAGGTAGAGAACTTATTTGGACTTAAGCTGAGTCTTTAACCTGTCACAGTAAGCACACTCTTCACTTTGAAATAAAATTTAAAATGCAGCTCAGTAAGCCTTTGGGTTTGAACAAAATGAAGCCTTTGGTTCCGTACGATTCATTTCAAAGACCGCACCCAGTGTGAGTCTGTTATTCCGAAACATGTTTCTTTCCTAGAGCCCATGTACAAATCCCACATAATCACACTCTTTGCCTTCTGCTTGCTCTTCTTGTTTTGAATCCTCCCCCTCTTCTTTCTTGTGCAAACACGGTAAAAACACGTGAGTGACAAGCTGAGGCAGAAATGTGCTGCAGCCCATTTTGGGGAAAGCAAATCCTCCCAGACGGGAGCACCATCTTTTGTGCCAGGCGGCCTTTAGAGGCCTTTTTTAGGTGTGTGCTATCAACGCAGCCCTCCCTTCCCCCTCCATATCCCCAGTTGTGTATCCCTTCATTAAGTCAACTTTTGAAACTTGTGAAGCGATTTGCATACTCCAAAGAGCTTGCAAAACGTGTTTGTGGCCTTGTTAGAATCGCCATGGTAACCACCCAACCAGCTGTTGAGCAGAGGTGCTCGCCACTAGCCACGCTGAGCTAATTCCAAACTTTTAAAAAAAGTTGTGCGGCTTACCGTCAGAGCTGACCGTGTCTTGATTATCCGGTGGGCCACCATCGCCGTGGTCCACGGAGTTGATCCCCTCCAGACTGTCATAGCCAGACTGGGCTCGATCCCTCACGGGTACCACCGTAAAATGAGGCATGATTTCATCCCCAACTCCAGCTCAGCATAACAGGCTAGCTTGTTAGCTCCTCTTCCCACTAATGGCAACTGCATTCCACTATCCTGCTCTCACTTCCCCCGGCCCGGCTATGATTTCAATCCACGCCCACCGACCGGCCCCGATTCTGAGGTGGAGTTCTTAACTGGGAAAGACCATGGGAAGACATTTGGGTTCGCTGACAAAGCAGGGGGAGTTTCCCGATGTGAGGGTTGGCTTAAGTGAAGTCATCCTCTCTTTGCAAAGGTTACGCTGATCCCTCAGCTTTGCGTGTGTCCATCCTGACTTTCGTCAACAGCTTTGTGTTCAAGGTCCGGACTGTGTGGGCCTTTTGACTGCTACGTGGCAGTCTGGAAAACAAGGCAGAATCAATGAGAGCTGCACGTAAAATTTAAAAGAGTTTGCAGATGTTTGCATAAGCATTACCTCTCTCTGCCTCCACTTTTCAAGAGTAGTCCTAAAACCATAAAATTGGCACATCAAAGCAGAACGTCTGTCAGGAAGGCACTTGAAGAGCTTGCTAACGACGCTTTTTGGGTGCCACTTTATGAGCTGTCTTACTTTTATTGTTAGGATCGCATGATAAATGGTCTTTGGAACATAGTTGAGGCTGGATTATGATTGTGTTTGGAGAACAGAGGACATAAAACAAACTCCATGTGCACACATGCCAAATTGTGCAAGTCCGTGACAATTCAAACATAAGTAATACGTAAGACTCGTAAAAATAATAAAAAGCCTCATATGTTCACTATTATTATTATTATTATTAGTCGCGTTATGGTACCAATCTGATACAAATCAAATTTTTAGCCACATTTTAAAACGGCTTGATTCCGATCTGAATCTCTTCACTTTATGGCTCTTATTCTGCCATGTTGCTTATTTTTTGTTGTAGTATTTTTAAACTTTTGACTTGTAATGAATGTTGTCAACCACTAGATGCCGACATTGAATCGCTTCACGTATCCTCACCGCTGCTTGTTGTACTGCTTAGTTATGACCACTAGAGGTCAGAATTGTAATAGAAAATACAGTATGAGCTGCAGCCAAACCATTAGGAACGCCTACTAAATGTAATTAGTTTCCACTGAAATTAATACAACAAAATGTGTCATTATCATTTTAAATTTACATTATTTGTTGTATTTAGTATGATCTGATACGACAGGTGTTACTAATAAAATGTATATTGTGTGTATTTTGGTTTGAAAAAAATTGTGAAATTAATTCTCTACAGTCTACATAATTGTTTTACGACGCACTACTCGACAAACTGTCACTCTTAATATCCTCTTTTATGTTGATTGTGCAGAAATGTAATACAAAATAACTGTTTGGCAGCATTTCCCCATCAATGCATCATTTTCCCACAGTCCCTCATGTCTACTTTTCAAACTGTCATAAGATAAAGAACAAATAAATGCTACTTCATGGCTCAGTCTAATTGGGAGTGAAGGCTATAAGCTCCTCTTGCCTCCGTCACCCAGTGACATTGATTTGGATTTTCTAATACAGAGCCCGAGGGGGCTTAAGTCAATCCAATTAACTTTGGCTGCCATCAATAGCTTGACATGGCTGCTTCGCAATGGTCACACAATGGCCGCTTGTGGCAGCTTTAATGCAGTACCCAAGAGCAGACTGTGTTTGTTTCAAATGCCTCTGGGAAAAAATCCAACTTTAAAGTGGTACAAAACTTCTCGGTTTGAATCATGCATGACGTCACGCAAGAGCTCAGCATACCTCCGGAGACCTCAGTTCAGCAAGCTGACATACATTTCTTTTTCTTTCACTATTTTGCAAGACTTTTGCCTCAAAAAAAGGTTATTTCTCGTCAAATTTGTTCCTATGGGGAAAAAAAAGCAGTTAAAAATCCAAATGAATATGATTGGTCCACTGTAAGTGGTGTCAAAAATCCCCCCCTACACACACACACTTTTTTGGCCTGGCTTTGATGTGATCCCTCCCGTCTCCTATCATGTATGTTTTCACACCCCATTTACTTCACCGGGTGGTGCTTATCTGAGCATAATTACATGTAGCAACCCCTCAAAGTTATGTGTAGTTAATTTTTTAGCATAGTTGCCCTCTGTGTTAGAAGCACCACTTGAGGACTATGATTAAATCAGTTGTGAAATTATACCATGGAAAAGATATAAAAGACGATATGTAAACATTGAATAGAAAAAGCTACTCTATATGTAATAATTTCAGAAGTAAGACACGCTAGCATGGTAGAAATCGAACAAAAACAACTGTACACTCTATGATTGAATTGTATTGACTATTTGAGTTCATTGCATTTGTCCGTCAAATGATTTAGGTCAATCGGAACAAAACATTTGTAAAGTTACCACACCAAAGGCTACACCCCTGAAAGCACAAAATTAAAGCAATGTATCTTTTTTAACATACAATGATATAAGAGAGGTTGAAGATGAATTGCAGGGCTGTGGTATTTCACACCTTTAAGTCTTTATGAAGAACTGTCGAGTTCATTGATAAATGACTGAATACTTTCCATATTGCCTTCAGCCAGCCTGTCAAAACCTTGTTTATTGTCTCCATACTATATTTAATACCCTCAATGTTCCCATCAGTCCCTCCATCTAAAGGCCACCAGATGCCTAAGATCACTTTTGATTTTATCTGACTAGAAAGTAACTGGGATGAAGTCTAACCTTGCGGCGCATCTGACGGAGCACAAAAACCGAAGATAATACAAAAAGTTGCTTTACTGCATAAAAAGCAAGGACACTAATTTCTGAACGAATTGCTATTTGTGTGAGAAAAAAAAACATGTTTTTGTATAGTAGTGATTTTTTTTATGTATTTATTAAAAGCTGTTTACTTATTTTTACACTTCTATGACAGTAAATAATATGGAAAAATGTCATTTGCCTGTCCTATTAAAACGTTTTATGTTGGGATAAAAAGGATGTCCCATAGTGAAAATTGTAAATCAAAGGTTCAATATTGCCCATTCTTTCCGCTACGCCTTCACTTAAAAACAAAATTGCATACGATATGTTTTAAATCATTATATACGAAAACCAGTTGCGTGCAAAAGCTGTCCTCCCAGAAAATAAATGGACAACATAACAAGACAGTTATTGTGTGACCAAGTGCAGACGAAGAACCAGCTCAAATGTAATTACACTCTTCAGTAAAACATTAAAGTAGAAGGTAGGAAATTGCAGAAGAAAAGGAAGGACAGAAATTCAAAGAACTACTTGGTGGGGCTAATGAGTCAGATGTAACATCATGTCCAACGTTTCACAACATCTTCCATGTCTTTCTTAAATATCTGTATACATCCCATATCATTAGAACTTCCTCAATGTATTTAGTGACAAATAAATCTTAATTCATTTGAGGGGTTAAGTCCCATCTGGCTTGAATTAATGATAAATGGTCCAGATTGTAAAGGCAGGGACCTGCCTAACGTAAATAACAATGTGAAGGTCAATATCACTGTAAAGTGTTTTTGATGTCCATACCAGAGTTTGGAGCAGGATAACGAAACTGCTAGTCGAATGTACCTAGTACAGATACTTACAAATCGACATCAGTACACGAACCAAGTACCCTAATTGTACTGCATTATTTACCACCACTGGTTCTCCCTATACTGTATGCCGTGCTCTTGACCGCGCTGATATTATCCACCACTTACATTGTTTCTCTGTGCATGTTTCCTATTTTCTGCAAATTAATTTCCTCGACAAGAGGTCAAAAGGGATAAGCGATAAGCTTTTGCCATGGATGGCTGTATCTTTTGTTGCCATCAGAATGTGGCCTCTATTAGATTTGTGTCTCCAAGGCAGGAAATAGGCTTTCATTTTTGCTTTTGTGGATAAAAGAGGATGGAATGAAGGTGGTAGAAGGGTTTACGAACATGGTGTTTACAAATTGCAGGAGATCCTCATTGGTGGTGTGTATGGGCGAGGTGGCAGGAAGTGTATGGCCTATGGCCATTAGTACATGAAGTGTTCCTAAGTTGCTATTACGTCCTCAAGCCAATGAGTTGCCAAGAATAGCAATGTTATCTCGAATCGCAAACAACACATGGCGTACATATGAT
The DNA here is from genome assembly GCF_024217435.2 of Syngnathus scovelli. Lineage (NCBI taxonomy): Eukaryota > Metazoa > Chordata > Actinopteri > Syngnathiformes > Syngnathidae > Syngnathus > Syngnathus scovelli. The sequence continues at coordinate 19,121,480 of NC_090850.1, forward strand.
TATAAGTGTAGTGAAAACAAGTAGCTACTTGAGTGCTATTTTGGAAACATTGGCATGGATTTTACATCTGGATTTTAAATCAACATACTTGATGAAAGCACAAAAAGTGTTTTGGTAATTCAAATATTTTTTCTATAAATGTCATTTTTTCCATGTATTTTTGTTGTTCAAAGGAATTATATATTTTATTGTTGTTATTAAACTTTAAATGTGTATTTTATTTATTATATACGGTCTCGTCTAGTCTATTATGGTACTGCATCGTATCATATCGTGTTCTGTGGTTACCATGAAAGATTTTCCTTACTGGTAAAATCCACTGAGCTTGAGTTTTGCTGACACAGCAAACCAGCAAAAGGCAACACAATGAGAGAGATGAGTTCCTGAAAATTGGATCAATCGGATGGAACAAGCGGTCACAATGGAGAAGGATGTTAAAGAACGAGCCTGCTTTGGTCCAATCACATTAGGCTGCCAATTAAGACTGGCTGCGCATCGACTTCGATCGGCTTAACACATTTGGCTAACGTTGAAGCTGTTTTGACCTTTGTGAAGCCAAACGGCGACATCAAGAAAATAAGATTGACCGATCAGAAGGCTTCAAAGTTTCTATATGGATATGCATTCTGGTTTTATTTTTCATGACCAATTTAGAAATATCTTGAAAATTCTTCTACCTGTGTACGTACAATCACGACTTTATATTATACGCCTTCGGTGAATTTTATGACAAAGCTGAGGTGCATCAATTAAAGAATAAATCTGCAGGATTTATAATGGAGATTGTAAGCCTTATCATGGTAGGAAAAGGTCAGTCTGATGAAAGCCCACACAAAAGTGCAGCGGACTGAAAAAAAGGAGGCACAGCAGTCATCCGTTACAAAAGGCCCAGTCAGCAACAGAACAAAACATCATGGCAAGTTCCTGTTGCCGGGAATGAGGTGGCTAGACCTTTTATTAAGTATATAAAAACAACCTAAAATGGCAGTCAAGTGAGTGTAGAAGAAATACTTTATTATGATCGTGTGACTATGTCTTCATAGATATTTGCAACTCACGTTCAACAGGACATCATAGGATATTTTTATTATTATTATACACACTATTTTTGTAAACATAGTCCAGGAGAGTCCATATTCCATAGTCCAGGATTACGCTGAAGAATAGTTTGGATTTTTTTTTTAATATTAGCTACACATCAAACACACATGATATGACATTTAGGACATTTGAAATACTTTACATTCACATTTTGTTATAAACCATTTTGATTAATACAAGATTAGATATAACAAAAGAATATATCTTTATATTTTATGTATTCCACATATAATTGGATTTTTATACATATATTTTTTTTACTCTGTGGCTTCATTTTTTTCATAAAGTCAGCTTTAAAAAAAATAAATTAAAATAATGAAACAAGCAGATTAAATTTCATCATGGCACTTGTATGGCAGTTAAAAGAACAAATTGAAAATGCGTGACGATCCAGCATACTAATAACAGGTTCCTCAAACTACGGATCGGGGGTCCAAAATGGGCATTTTTTGAGTGGGATTTGGATACTTTTACAAAGTTATTTTTTTAATCACACAGTTTTTGGTTCATGGTGACTAATGACGATGAACAGTACAGTAGTGTTATGGTTATACTTGATCTGACAATTTATGCGTATTTCGGTACGGTAACGTCTGTTTGGTGGTTAACCCTGCTTGACGGAAACTTAAAAAGCCCAACATACATTCGCCTCTCTCTTGTACAGCCTCACAGGCGTAGGACAACACACAAAAACATTACAAGTACAAATATGTGTTGGAGCCTCAATGAAAAATCAATAATTATGTTACAAGAATCAAGTCAGTATTGCAAGAATACATTTTTTTGCTAATCATGAAGTTTTTTTGGGGGGGGGGGGTAAAAGGGCTAACTAGAATGAAATGTTATATATATTTATTTATGAGAATATTATTCCATTTCTGGAGAATAAAATTGAATTTTGTTTAGAATAAAATGTCCCGGGAAAGGGGAAAAAATGTGAAATCAAAATTATAATTTGGGAATAATCAAGAAATATTTTTCCTCATGTCCTTCACCTTGCAATCTTGCAGCTATTTATCATAGACAAATTGTATTCTTGTAGCATAAATACATATATTTTTTATTTTCAGAGAGGCCTTAAGACACCTTCATTGAAAACATTTTTAAACAGTTATCACCATTTATTAATTTTTAAGTTTTCACCTTTTTTTGTTTTTTTTGTTTTTACTCTTTGGAGTTTCGCATGTAGATACATATATGTATACATGTATATCAAACTGCTCCCAAAAAGCACAAACAATAGTTTCCTACTCGATTAAGGCACAGATAAGCCCCCCCGCCACAAAAAAAATGCAAATATGGTAACTTAAATAAGAACAACAATAACATTCATGAGGCCAAAAAAGGCAACAAAAAGCGTGTCGTCTGTCAACTTTTGGTTTTGATTCAGTGTCTTGCAAGAGATAACAGTCAAGATTCCTGAAGTTGGTTCGAATGATACTAAACATTGTCTACAAGTACGTGTTTAATGACGTGAAACAACTTTTGGAGTACTTTCATATTAAGTGCTTGACAAAAAAAAAAAAAAAAAACTAGCTGGGTAACAAGAGTGATACAACTGGGTTTAAAAAAAAGGCCCCTCTTGTCTTGCGATGGCGAGAATCCACGAATGATTCTCAGGGTATTCATCAAATGGCCAACCAGTGCCTGAGCTGGGAAACGGAAAAAAAAAGAAAAAGTTGGGGATTTTTGCGGGAGAATTCCAAACAATGGCAGATATTTCCAGGCAAAACAACTACTTACTTTAAACTGCCGTATGTTTCCCTCTGCTACCAAGTGATGTTCGTGTTCGGGAGTGATGCAATAGGCTATTTTCTGCAAAACAATCACAATGTATACAGTGAAACCTTTTGGAATTAAAGTGGCTGCTCAAGCTGTCAGCATCACGGAAAATTTTATTGTGTGTCACTAAAATTTCATTTACCTCTAATATTAAAAGGAAGAAAATACAGTATGCTAAATTACAATTATATTCTCCATCATTTCTTATGTAGAAATTGTATTTGAAATCCAATAAAAGTGAGGTCTAAACAGACTTCTGAAGATTATTTTACTGGCTCAAAAGGAATGCAATCAATCCTTCTCGTGCAACATTTGTGCTAGGATCTTCAAACATTCCCATTATCGCGAATGGTGGATGTATTTAAAAACTGATTGGTGGGTTGATAGGGAGAGGAAATGACACCTCAGAGAAGCAACGTTTTCAGTGCAGAATGCCAACAGGAAGTGCCAGTGAGGATCCCGGCCGCATTTACGGCAGTGTGACGCTGACACAGAACGGATGAAAACAATTTCCCGGTACTTTGATGATTGCCATCGTAAATTTTTGAAGGCTTCAATCCGAAAGCGAACAAAAATTATTTTGGTCGTATTTTTCAACGGGGAACATCCCCAGCAGCTTCAAAGCGTAGGCGTAAGAGCAATTACGCTTGCTTCCGTTATGTAACATCTTTTGTAAACGTGTTTTATCAAACATCACACTAATTGCCCCCATATGTGTTTATGACTATTTACCAGGGTGAAATGAGTTTCACTGACCTCTCTGAAGGTTCCTGGCACACTGCAAAACTTGTACACAGCGTAGATGGGTACACACAGCATGGAGGACATGGCCACACCCCATCCCAACACGTTGGACCAATGGGGGAAGACATAATCGTCATACTTGAGGCCTGATGAGGTCACCGTGCTGGCGATGACTACAAACTGCCAAGGGAAGGACGAGAATTTGTCAAGTGTTGTCACCAGTGGAATATATGACTACATTTTTCAAAGACTGCCATGCTGAGCTTTGATACCCTAAATTGAATTAAATTCCATATCGGCTGCCATATTGACTGCCATATGGCTGTTAATCATGGACTGGGAGCTCATTCCTGGCGTTAGTTGACAATCACAAGTGCATATTTCAAGAGAAAAGGCATTAAGATGAAGACAAAGGTTGGCACATTCTGTATTTACTGATTTATGTAACTTAGTAATTGAAGCTAAAAAGATGGCAGTCATGCTAGCTGCCACAGTTGCGGTGGAGCGCTACCGGCGGTGGAGCGCTACCGGCGGTGGAGCGCTACCGGCGGTGGAGCGCTACCGGCGGTGGAGCGCTACCGGCGGTGGAGCGCTACCGGCCAACTCCAAAGTAAAAGTCCAGAGTAAACACAACAAACATACCAATAAGCAAAAATAAAATAATATTGGCTATACAGTTATTAAAAAGTACAGTGTACCGGGTAAAGCATGCTTCAAGTAGCTGAGTTCATATCATCCTTTTTCTCAGTGCTTCAACAATCGTGTCCACTTGTTGAAAGTGCTTTTCTCTTCTACCGCGTTTTTCCAGTAGTTTGGACCTTTGAAGGTCGAGGGGGATAAATGAGTTATGAACGCACTGGAGCTGCACTGTGTCTGCCTGAGGCAAGTTGGCTCGGGGACAGAGGTGGGGGCTGTAATACTGGTGGGTGTTTACCTGGGCATTGTCAAGGTGTTAAGTGCATTAGACAGAAGGTTGGCCAGAGCTGTCCTGGTGTGTACATTAGTGTCGGCTGTGGTTTGCTTCCAATGACGTTCTTCATATACAACAGCGTGAATTGGAAAAGCATTAAATCACTTAAGAATGTTCCAAACCATCTACCCAAGGTCTTCAAACGGATAGCGGTACATAGTAATACGCAGACCTTCGCCGTATGTTAGCTAAAGTAAACGCGCACTACAGCGTTAGCTTAAACGGCGTCGGAGCTAAATAGTCTTTGATCTAAATAAATGGAGTATGTTCCCAATTCTCGGGGGGATTTCTTTGAACCCGTTTTCTTCGTCTCTCCAAAGAAGAGTTAGGGGAAGGGGGAAGATACACTTTTAGGGTTAAGAGGAAGGAATTGGATAGGGCCATGGTGACAGCCATCTGTCAACCTGCTTCTGATTGGGACAATTATTATTTTCTTGAGTGAGTTTTGGCAGGTTATTTTTTGGACGCCTGAAAAACAAATTTCAGTTAAAGTAGTGGCTTATAGACCGGAAATTGCGGTACATTCAATATTTATAATAACAGGAATGTTATTTCTTTGGATTCACAATAGAGTGCTGAGTTTTGATTCAGACTTTGATGGAAACATTTTGATTCACCTTCATAGCAATTCTTGCTATCTATTTTGGATGTATAACTTGCTCATGGCTGGCTTTGCGTGAACTTTTCTTTGATGGAAAAGACATTCTTCTAAAACTGCCCCGGAGGGAATAAATACTTAGGAGATACAATATCCGGTGATATTCTTTTGATATGATGAACAACACAACACAAAGAAAAACTAAACACCAGAATGGTTTATTTTGGTGTGGGTTTGTGACTTTTAGAGTCCACTCGGTGCCAGGAAAAGTTTTCGTGAAGTACAAAAACGATGGGTGGTAGTTGGGGGGGACAAAAAAAAACTAAATATTGAAGTTATCATAGCATTCATTTCTAGCCAAAGTGTTGTTTTACTGAAGGAGGCAACGTGATGTGAGCTTCACTTTTTAATGGGCTACAATGCTTTCATTATTGTCTATAAATCATTCGACAACAAGAGAAGAATTTACACGTCGTCTTCTTGAGAGTCAAGTGACTCTCTGGGAACCAACAAATGAAACAGTAGTTAAATAGTTCTCATAATTCCTACAGTCATCCACTTTATATAGCACTTGTCCTCACTAGGCTGGAGCCATATTTCGGTTGATTCCACGTATCTTGAAAAGTATTCATCTCAGTGTTTTGCCCTGTTTCCGCCCCAAAATGGAAAATTTTGAGGCTAGCTAACACAGGAAAGTTCAGTTTCTCTCCTCGCTGCTCAGTACAATATAGCTTCAATATTACAGTAATGATAAGAATCGCAGTGAGCCATCTCAACTATAGCTATAAAATCAATTAAATTTGAAAATTTTGCATTAGGTTTCAAAATGATAAATGACCAGATCTCACTGAAACTGAACGAGTTCTCTTACCAATAGAAAAGCAGGGCTGACAAACTTCCAGCACAGTCTCCAATAAAGTCCCGGCTTGAAGCCCATCATCCGCTCAATATCTTCGCTGAAGCGGTCCACGCCTGAAAGAAGATGATACTTTTTTTTTTCCTAGCCAACTTCTGTGCTCCCAGCAGGCAACCCTCAAAGCCACCCCAGATGTGATCTAAGCTGACGTGATGGAATTGGCACATGCTTGCTAATAATCAAGTCCTTATAAAATATTCTTTGTTATGATTTTACTTGGCTTTACCGCCCGTCTCCTACTTCTAGATTTGAACATCTCACCTTGTAATCATCATAGCCATGAAAAATATGATAATCTATAACCTGTGGAACTCTATTTGAAAATAATATTTTTGGATATTGTCAAACTAAACAACTGAGATATTTTGGTTTCACAACAGTATACACCCTGTTATGACTGGAGATGTGTCATGTGGCTGTGTGTTCGGAATTAATTTTATTTGGAAAGCCCTCCCTATTTGTCCATTTTTAAAACTCGTTCAAAGTCCAATTTTTATCCTTTGGTTTTCGACTGACTTTACTGATATTAACACTTAAAACATAATTTGTGGCTTAATTAGACTGTTTTCACTGTCTTTTATGTTGTCCCATTATTATATGTAAAGTGCTTTGTTACAGCTCAAGCTGTTGTTGAATGTGCACCATAAATAAAATTGTGTTGTATTGGAAAAGCTTACAAGAACATCTGAGATTTGTTTGGTTTAGAAAATTGGATGTTTTTTTTGTGACAACTTTGTGCTGAGTCCCTTTTAACATGAGTTGGAACATGATTGGTTAATTTGGAACACAGCCAAATCATCTTTTATAATTTATGTACACTTATGCAATCACGTCTCAGTTGTTTTGCTTATATTTGACTTCTTGAATTTTTTTCCCACAAATGAGTAGGCGTAATTTTCATATCATAAAACTCTGACATTTGAATGGGTGTGTGTTGACTTCATAGCCACTGGGTACGGTTTATTATTTCACACTTTATGTCTGGTATTTTGACTTGCATTCTTTTATCTGCTTGGAGGATAGAAGAACTGAAAATAAATAAATAACTGGAATAATTGAAATCTACTGTTACGTCTGCATCAAAATCGACAATTCCCAAACCCAATTAAAGAACATAGATTTGTAATCAGGCAATGGAAAATGGCAATTTCCTTTCTAATTTCCATTAAGGACCCCCATTAAATCTTTTGTTGTGTATTGCCGGGCCACACCTGAAGGGTCACGCAAAGGTGAACAACTCAATATAAAAAAGCTGATTATAGCTAATTGGAAAAAAAGCAAGAGTAGCAAATTTAAAACAGCTGATTGGATTAGATTGTTATCTAATTATAGAATCAACACAAATTGACCAGTAATATTTCTGACATCATTCACAGCAGTTCTTGACAAACCGCATCAAATCATCGCAATCAAATCTATTCATTTACAGGTAAACACAATTTGTGCAGCTCTTGAACGTCACATTTCATTAAAAGGATAAAACACTTTGTTGTTGTTTCCATCGGCACCCGCGGTCGGAATTTCCGCCCGTTTTAATTAACAAGACAGATGACGCGGTGAGGTCGTTCATAAAGGGGGACGATAATACAATTCCATACCGTAAAACCACGACACGCCGATGGCCTCGATCAGCACGGCAAAGAGAATGGATGTCCCGGCGGCGTACTTGTCCAAAAGAGTCAGCACATAGATTCCCCCCTAAAGGGATAAAGAATATATATTTAGTTTTTTTCTTTAAAGATCAAATTATTCACAAGCGAGTCCTCAGTGGTGCTTGTCAGAAGTCGTTTTAGTGAGTGGGCACTTTGACTTGTGCTGTATCTTACTTTCCAAATCTCATGTGAATGAAGGAGCAGGAAGAAGAAGATATTAGCTTACTTTTCTAATCATTTGACTGATTTATTTAACAGAAGCCAAACAATTAATTTTGTTACCATTGGAAGGCTTACAGAAGTTGATGTGGGGGGAATGGGAAAGCTGATCTTGCATCCTGAATGCCTTTTTCATTAAACACTAACCGGTTCATCAGAGTTCTTCTTTTGATCGCTCCCTTGAAGGAGCTCCTTTGACGTTTCTAGGTCTCATGAGATATGACGAATTTTTTTTAAGTCGCCATGACAAGTTTGTTTTTCCGTGTTTTGATACGTGGCTGAAGCCAGCAGATTTTCATGGATAATCAATAACAAATGGGTGAATGTTGATATATTAATCTTAATTTAAAAAAAAAAAAGCATTTGGCTGCTCTCAGAATATTAACAGGCATTGATACTATTCATTTCCTCGAGTTTGGGTTTCCATCTAGGTTTCAAAATGGGGTTAGAGCTTCAAGTCTGGGCAGAATCTTTTACAATTATTATTATTAGTATTAAACATTTTATTATCCCTTTAGGAATCTCAAAGTGCTAAAAGAAATCCCAAAATCAAAGATGAGGTATGGTTTCATATTCGGGTTCTGAATTGAAACATTGAGAGGTTCCACTGAAAGCAACAGCAACAATAAATTTTGTTATCAAAGCAGGACGAGCATTTGTTTATTTAGGTGATGATGAACCTTGTGATACTCACGTTAGTGACGCAAAGCAGCGCAAACAGGAAAGTGCAAAAGACTGTGGCGAAGGTGAACAGCTTCCTGTGCCTTTTGAGGATCTTGTGGTCATCTGCCAGGCCCGTGATGACGGCCTCCATGCCACCCATCTGATGAATAATACACGCAGCGCTTTATTATTTTGACCCAGGCGAAGGATAGGGACAAAAAACAGATCCTGGGTCAGTTTTTATTTGGGTTGTCGATTGTCCAGAGCAAAAAAAAATGAAGAAAACTGAACACTTTACTTTAGCGTTTTTAGCATTAAATCTAATATAGGAGTTGCATGCGTGCTTTTATTATTATATTAGCTAAACTATGCATGCTTTTATTATTATATTAGCTAAACTAGCTAAAACTGAATCAACAGTGTACCTAATTTTTTTCTTAACTGTCTCCAGACATTGAAAATCCATTTCACACCATTCTTTCAAATATTAAAGATTATGTGACAGACTAATCAATTATTATACCCATTCCAAATGATCTTGACATTTTGAGATCAAAAAACAAACAAGACATCCCACCAACTTTGACATTTAAATGAAGTGCTGGAATGATGCATGAATTATCAAGAGTGTTTCCACAGCTGCTTTGGGTTAGTTTTATCAGTCATTTCGTAGTAAACAAAATTTGCTTCCTTCCAGATAGCCTTTAATACACATAACTTAGATACAATTTTACAGGGCTGCAACAATTATTCTTATAACTGGTTCATTTGTTAACATTCACATCCATTTTGAGTTCTCGGTCGAGACTCACCGAACTGTCGATGCCGAGAGTCAGCAGCATGATGAAGAACACAATAGCCCAAAACGTTGACCCCGGGAGGGTAGAAATGGCCTCTGGGTAGATGATGAACACCAATCCTGCACCTGTTTGTGCACAAGCAAACATTTTAAAACACAACGCATAGACTAAGGCGCATCCCCTCTGATAATACAGCTTGATGCATTTATTCACCCTCGGTCGCCACGTCTTCTATTTTCACCCCGTGTTTGTACGCCATGTAGCCCAACACCGAGAAAATAGCAAACCCTGAGAAGAAACTGGTGACGCAGTTGACAGTGCTGGTCAACAGAGCATCCCTGGAGAGACAAAACAACCATAAATATTATTGTAAATAAAGTCCAAACAATGTCAATCTGTTTTAACCTTTCTACTTTGAAAGTGTCTTTCATTCCAATGGTTAGGTGTCTCTAATCAAGCGTTCCATCTGTTTATTTTGGAAAAGTAAAATTATATCTTCATAAACAATTTTGACCTGCAGCTGGGAACACAGATTGGTTCCAAGAGCAATGTTGGCTGCAATGCCGACACACCCATCAAGCGGAGGTTTAAAAATGTAAAAAATGTCAATTTATCAAAAAGAGGTTTACCCTGAAATCCCCCCCTTACACTATGTGCAAGGCAAAATAAAAAACACGCAAAGGAGGGGGGGGGGGGGGTAAGTCGCTAATTTCCATAAAACAAGCTCAAAACCATGATTTCAACCAGAGTGTTAAAAAATGAAGTGTTTAATAATTCGTCTATTTTGAAATTGTGATTTAAGGTGAGAGGCCGGTCGCCTGTCAATCGCAGCACGCATTTGACAAACAACTATTGGCATGTCTATTCACACCTTTGGGTAATTTAAGAGTCATCAAGACTATCTAAAATTAATTTTTTGGCATGTGGGAGGAAGCACAGGGAGAACATAAAAACATCTGACAGGCTGACCTGAGACCAGATTCAAACCCAGAACCTCTCGCCTGTGAGGCAGCTGTGCTTCCCGCTATACTGTGCTGCTGGGTTCATATTTATAAATCTAAGATGGACCTTTAAGGAGTGTGTTTCTGTTCAGGATGCTTACCTGTAACAGTTATTGTCAAATTTGTTGTAGCTAGCAAAGGCAATGAGCACCCCGAATCCTGCGCCAAGGGAGTAAAATATCTGAGTGGCTGCATCGATCCACACCTAGTAGAAAAATAAACAATACAAGGCAGCTTTTTATTGGCTCGCCAATTTAAATAAATAACACATTCCCAAAAAAAGAAATTTCGGTGAAAAGAAAATCAATTTAAAATTTGAACCAATGAAAGCATATTTGGGTGACAAAACAAAAAGTATTTTTCTGCTTACAAAGATTCATGTGGTAATGAATTTCACTGTCCCGCAAGTCAATTCAATTTTTCCAAGTAATTTTTTTTTTTTTCTCTAGTCAGCCCAGTGAGCGAGAGATTTTATCTGCAGTATTTAATTGGAAATTTCGCTTTTATTATCCCCGAGGTCTTGATTCAGGACCAAACAACTTTGATTAAGTCAGAAGGAAAGAGTCTCTACAGACTGGACTCAACAAATAGGATTACATAAGAAAATACGATCAGATCTTGTGTGCAAAAAAAAAAAAAACAATTACGCAAGAAATTCTCTGTAGAGACATTTTAATGGTTTTCTAAGTTTGTGTCTTAAACCGCCTGTAAATATTGCGCCATGATAAATGAAGATGTTCACCAGTAGCATAAGCAAAAGGTGACATATGATGGAAAATGTACTTTTTGTTTGTTTGCATAGCTTAGCTGTTTCTCTGGACTACCAGCTCGCCGATCAAGGGTAAAATCAAACCACAAGTAAATCTTTTATCTGCCTAATTTGGATAATGTGTCTCTGAATGAGCTGTCTGAATGTCTGGCCCCACTGTTAAGTAACTTTGGGTTTGCTGGTAGTTAGACAGTATATGCTGGCTGGATGTTTGTCATGAAGGTTGAGAACATGTCAAATCTGGACTTTTTTAAAACTGTCCCACCAAGCTTTTATGTTATCAAGACTGCTGAGATTGTTGTTGCATTAAGTACTTTTTTTTTTCCAAACGCATTTAGTATTTTTAAATTCCTTTTCAATACATATGTTAAATAATTGTTTTATTAATTAGATTTCTATTCATTTTGATCAAATCTTAGAAATAAAAAAATAAATCTTAATGAAATTTGCCTGTGCCACCAATACAGATTTCTTTTTTTGCTGACCTCCAGATTGTTGAGCCTCTTAAAGTCGATGTGCAGGTAGGCTCGAATGCCATCCATGGAGCCCGGTAAGGTTACTCCTCGAATGAGCAGCACAAACAGGACCACGTAGGGCATGGTTGCCGTGATGTACACCACCTGAAGGAAAACCAGGAAACATTTTAAATTGGAACGGTAAAATTAAAGTGAAGTGGGCTTGAATACCTTCCCTGAGGACTTGACACCTTTCCATAGGCTGAAGTAGAGAATGAAAACCACCACCACCAGGCACAATGACAACTCCCAGCGAGGGAGGCCCAGATCGTCGATGCCTCTGCTCTCGTGGAGATGCAGCACGCCGCGTCTGGATTTTCAAGTTTGAATGAGATGTTTCACAAGACGCCTTAAGTGGCAACAAATTGCCTCAGACACAATCCAAATCATTGTAAAATTCTTTCCAGAAGGAAGCTATCAAAACCATCTCCGGCTTCTTTCCCTTAAGTGCAAACTCCAGATTTCCTTCTTGGAAAGATCGAAAGTCAACTATATGTGGATGATGTACTGTCTGTCAAGATACATTATCTTGTTGAATACGTAACAAGTATTTAACTACCACACAATATGCCTCTTAACTTATGATAAATATGAAATACTATGAAACATATGGTCTTGATTGCACAATGGCAGATACTTGGAATATATTTCAGGTATAATCTGTTTTATCCATAAAATAAATGTCTTGGCCCATTATAAGATTTTTAGCTGGAAATATAGCCGATTACACCGTGGGAAAAATGGGGAGATGGAATTTAGCTCAATTGTTTTATATACTAATATATAAGACACCAACTGTTGTAGAAGTATTTAAATGAAAGGTATTTTTGACTGCAATGAACTGAATGTATCATTATTAAATGCCGTTTGCGCCAGGAGTCATATCTGTTACGATAACATATATCTTCTAACGCTACTCGTACATTCGAAGATGTTCAGACTTGGAAAAAGACTCTGAAATCAATCAATGAAGATCTCGACCGCAGTTGACACGATCGCTCTCTGTTGACATCTTTGCGTGTTTTCAAGAGGAGGGAGTCAAATTGTAGCGGAAATCTCTTCCCCTCTTTATCTCTGAAGGACAAATACCTCAAAGTATATTAAGGATTTGATAACTCCCCCAAAATAGTCTTATCATGACGGGATAACACCGGTTTCTAACCCCGACAGACAGAAACGCTCAAGATGAAGACAGACCAGAAACACGGGCGCCAAAGACGGCCCGTCGAGATGTACAACCCGACTGTTTTTGACCTCAATATATTTTCTTCTGTTTGTTTCCCATCCTCTAAATTTAATTGAGTCAGCATGTGATGCGGTCCTGATAATCGGCGAGACCCAACACAACAACCGAGCCGAGTACAAACAAGCAGAACAACATCCAGGCGGACTTCGAGTCCACTTTTATGTGGCCTTATCAGAGAGCTGATTATATATTCAAAGGGTTTTTTGTGTGTGGGGGGGGAAGGAGAACCTCTGGGAGCCAGATAGCCACTGGAGGACACAGACTCATTTGGAATGATAAATGCGCAGCCTACGCTCTGACCTGGACGCAGTGTGTCGGTGTTGCAATGCCCCAAGGCCTCCTTGTCCAGCAGATAGCGTTGATAGCGTGCGGCTTGTAAACGCTCGCTGGTAACATCAATTCAAGTCCCTTTGGCCCAGTTACTCTAAGCACATTTTCTCTTATCATCACACAGTGATCCGGTTCTGCTGCTGCGCTCGCTTCTCAATGATGCCATTGAGTCGGTTGTATGCTGCCTTGTCTTTTGCGGTGATTACAGAACAACGGAACAAGAACGGAGTCTTCAAACGAAACATTGGAGGGAGTTAAGGGAAAACAGAAATTAGATGTTCTATCTAATTTGACCGAGATTAATCAATCTGATGATGGCTTTGTTGTTGCCATAAGGTTTTTTTTTTGGGGGGGGGGAAATAACAACTCCTGTCTTTCATAATCAGGTCAACCTCATTTGAATGACCATCTGGGTTTCATTATCAACGAGTGAAAACGATGACCTCTTCAGAAGGTTATTCATAAACTATCTCAGCGATATTAATATCGGGTCATTTCAGGTCAAGGCTGAAACGAATGACTTGAGAAAAAAAATGCTCGAGGCAAACAGAAGGAAGGAAGTTGTATTACAAAATGTCTCGAGAAAATTGATGATAGCAACGCGTCCAGGCTCTATAGTAGCAAAGCGGTCCCGAAATATGATGCACCCCTCTGCCATACTTCACAGTTAGCGCTGTGCTTTGCTTTCGCCACACTTAGATTTTGTTTTTTCTTTCCAAATGACACAACTTTGTTTTCATTCATCCACAGAATATTTTTCCGCTAGCGCTATTGAAAATTCTGATGCTTGGTTGCAAATTTCAGATATTCATTGTGTCCTCTGATAACATCCATTCTTGTTTAATGTTTGATTTATTATTATAGATTCATCCACAGAGATGATCTGATGTGCCAAGCTTTTTTGTAAGTCTTTAGCTGACTCTGTCTTGTTTATTTTTTTACTTTGTTGGGCAATCTGTGCTGCGCTATTTACAGGACAACAACTTATGAACCTTTTATCTTAAGTTTACATTAAACTTTTTCTCCTCACAATTTTTTATTTTCCTTTCATTACGACTTTTTTTGCCAATAATGTTTTTGCCATTGCATCCCGAGTATCACGATATCTAAAGTTATGTAAACATATAAGTCAGAGTCTGAGTTTTACAAGAGAACACAAATCACCTTGTAATGACACTTATTCAATTGACAGCACCATAAAATGGTGACCTCATGAAAGAAGACTGAGTTCCTCCCTGCAAACGCTTGTCAAAGAACAAGGTTGTTCCAAAGAATGATTTCAGTTTCCTCAAAATAGCACAACATTAAAAAGTCACTCACTCGTAATATTCTGCTGCCGGAGTGATCTTATACTTGGCATACGAGGTACCGTTGCCCAAGACCGAGCTGTTGATGTTCTGGGGGTCGGTGCAGTTGGGGCTGTTCCAAGGGTTGTCGCATTTGAGCCACGGCAGCTCGCGGGTCATGGAGGAAAACAGGTAGTGGAGTGACCAGGCGATGATTACGTTGTAGTAGAAGCCCACGTAAAGGGCGATGATGATCACGGTGTAGCCTACACCTGTGGGGCAAGGCAAGTTCGTTGGATTGGTAGTTAGTTTCTTGACTTTATTTTTAGGACTAGCAAAAGTCTGACACAAGGCACGGTCTAATTTGTCCGGGGGTAGACTAGATTTTGTTTTGGTATTTACACAGACACACGCAGCTTAGTCCGGTTTGCGTCATCGTCACATAGCCAAACTGCCAATGGAAGCTGCTTGTCTCATTTTTTGTAAAATTGTTGAAAAGATGATGTAAAGTTGGCTAGAGATCACTGCTCTTGGGGTACTCTATAACTCATACGGTTTACATCATCAAGCATGTTTGGTGTTATTCACACCACATTGTTTCCTGAAATATGGCATAAATATGAAACATATTTAAAAAAAAAAGAGTCTACATGTTGTGTGAAAGAAGTAAATGAAAAATAAAACAGGACTGCAAATAGATCCAAACAAGACTCAGAGTAATTGAAGGGTTAGGCAACTTTGTGTTAAGTTCCACATCCCGTGTGTATTTAGGATGAGGCCGTACCTGCAGATGCTCCTCATCTAAACATAGTGACTTTCCTGACGTCCGCTACTAGACATGAAGGCAAAAACATGGTGGGCTGGTTGTCACGGTTCTGATAATAACAGGAACTGAAAGTAAGCAGCAGTCCCGGTCAATCCGCTGTCTGGCGTTAAGCTCAAAACACATGGCTGGAAATGAACACTGGTCTCGGTCGTGATATTTACATGTTTTTGCCATTTGTTACAAAGGAACCTTTTAAAAATGGGCGAGTCGTATTTTGTTATACTCCATCAACAGGGAGCCTGCTATTTGTAAAAATAAATAAAACCTGACAAACATAAATGTATCGCTTTACAATTTTTTTTTCCCATTTGAAGCAGAAGCTTTTGTCTTTGTCAAAAGTAAAAATAAAATAAAATATGGTACAGTCCTGTTTTCTTCATGAACCAGGAAGTAACCTGATTGACAAAATGATGGCCAAAAAATGCTTTCTAAAATTTTCACATGAGTTAATTCTTCAAAATTAAATTTTTTGCATCACAATGGAACCTTATATTTTTATCAAAGTGAAAAATATGGTACAGCCCAGTTTGGCTCTCTGTCCATGTTCTCATGAGTGCAAATCTAGTTTACTCTCATTTTCTGTCTAAACTTTTGTATCATTATTATTTTCCATCTCTTTAAAAAACAAAAGTCAAAGTAAATAACATGATGATTATGAATGAGCACAGTGTGTGGTGCAAATTCCAGTTCACCTTTAAAGATGGGGCAGATCTTCCACACGGTGGCCGCCCCCTCCCTTGTGTACTGGCCCAAAGCCAGTTCCATGTAGAACAATGGCATCCCCGCGATGACCAAGAAAAGAATGTAGGGGATCAAAAAAGCTCCTGAAAAAAGGAAAACAGAAATAATTGCATTGGGGGGGGGGGAAAGACAATCAAGTGAGCATAGCACCCTGTGGATGTGTGACATAACGATGTGGAAATGTCACAGTGATTTGGTGGACAATAGAATTAAGGAAATAACGGAACAAGGCCATTCGTGATAATTAGAGGCAACACGTTGATGATAGAATGAGCTGGATGTGCTTGTATGTTGGAGAGGTGACCATCTTGACATTCTGGGAACGTCAACATGCGTGCGTGCAAGCAGGAAAGGCACAACGCGGCACTACGAGGAAATGATCTCCGGTAATTGGATTTTCCCTCACGTTGCAAACGACACATTATGTAGAGTAATAAATAGCTTTTTGCCGCGGGCTAATATGATTGACAGTCCGGTGGCGGAGCTGAGTACTCTTGGGGGCCACACACACATCATGCTGCCCCCACCCTACCCGATGCAAAGTTGTCAATAGTAAGTCGAGGTAGAAAGAGAAGCACAAGGTGTCATTAATGATGAACTTTTAATGGCTCACCCAGCAGCTTTAAGGCTCACTTTTTAACACGGCAATGACTACCTGCATTTAAATCAATAGCTGTCTGTCAGTCTAGTTACTGTAGGTCCCATTGGTACACGCATTCGAGTCAATATCGATCCGTCGTTCTGTCTGTCTGCTTGTCTGTCCTTCCTCCGTCCATCCTTCCAATTGTTTGTAAACTCTGTCTGCCCGTCTATCTTGTTCGTTCATCCATTTTTCTGGCAATCTGTCTGCAATATTTCTACCTGTCTACCCATCCGTCCATCTGTCTGTCCAATTATCTATCTATCTATCTATCTATCTATCTATCTATCTATCTATCTATCTATCTATCTATCTATCTATCTATCTATCTATCTATCTATCTATCCATCCATCCATCCATCCATCCATCCATCCATCCATCCATCCACCCACCCGATCCATCCGTCCATCCATCCTTCCATCCATCCACCCACCCGATCCATCCATCCATCCATCCATCCATCCATCCATCCATCCATCCATCCATCCATCCATCCATCCATCCATCCATCCATCCATCCATCCATCCATCCACCTAGCTATCTATCTAGCTATCGATCGATCAACCAGGTCTGTCCATAAAATAATCCTCATTTTTGTCCACCTTTTATGAGAAATCATTCGCATGATCAGTATTCTTAACATGAATATTAATTATTGATAATATCATTGATTAATAACGTCATTAAAAGAACAGTAGCTCACCACATTACAAATTCGACTGACTTGGTGAGCTATTTTTAGAACAGGCCTTCAGGCTACTTAAGTGGTCCTGGGGGTCACAGCCTGTTGCCTGTGGAGACCATGTTGGTGACCCCTAACCTATGTCAATCTGTCCATTTATTTACCGCCCATCCATACATCAGTCTGTCTGTCTGTCCGTACATCAATCTGTCAAATCAAACCTCTTTATGTCAATTTGTTTGCCTTCCTGTTTGCCTTTAAGGACTAAAAGGCGCTCTCTGTCCATTCACCTTTCCTCCATCTATAGGTCTACTTGTCTGTCTGTCAATCCCAATTATTTGAATTTTTTAAAACAGTCCTAGTTGTTTTTTGTCCAGAAAAAAAAATACACCATCACGTATCTGCGCCAAACCACCATGTATGGCAACTTTTATTTTTATAGGCAAAGTTTTTGCTTTTAGTAAAAGAGATTGTGATACAAGAAAACAGTGAAGCTGTAAAGCCGTCAATCTCGCTCCCGCAGGACGGAGAAACAAATCCTCTTCAGAATTTGAAGCCAACAAAAACAAAGCTTGGTGTTCAACAGGAGGCACATGTCGATGGTTAAAGATATTTTAAGACAT
The DNA here is from genome assembly GCF_024217435.2 of Syngnathus scovelli. Taxonomy (NCBI): domain Eukaryota; kingdom Metazoa; phylum Chordata; class Actinopteri; order Syngnathiformes; family Syngnathidae; genus Syngnathus; species Syngnathus scovelli. The sequence goes on from NC_090850.1 coordinate 19,139,586, forward strand.
AATGGCCTGAATAAAACACACGCTCAATCCTTCGAGGTGCTTCTCTCTTTCCACTATTTGTTGAGTGAACTGTTTTTGTATGGCAAGCATAAACTTACAGCATGTACATTATCATGAGGTATATATTGCTTGTACGGATTCCTCTTTCCGTCTCACTCCTCATCAATGCTTGAAATGTGAAAATCAACAAGCTGATTGTGAATATTCACCACCCACATGAGGATTTGTGTCATGGCTATCACGGAAACATGGCGAGACAACAAGTCTGGTGAGGTGGGACCCCCCTCAGCTTCTCTTCCTACATTCACTTAGAAGACCCGTGGGGGCGGGGTCTGTTTGCTCATCCGGAACAAGTGGTGTCTACAGTGGGAGTGGAGGTGACTGAAATGCTGTGCGACTCCCTTCAGTCTGCCCAAAGAGTTCCCTCGGATATCGTTCACTACTAAGCACTCAACAGTTTTGCAAAAACAGACTGGCGAGAAAGACTAAAAGCATTGTATGGAATGATACACACAACCCGGCATGTTATTTGAAACTCTTGTCGCCCCCCCTGACCAAGAACAGATTCAAATTTTCTTTTGTACCGCAAGCCATTAAAGGATGATTTTTGTTTCCTACGTTATATCTATTATTGTTATCAATGGATATTCAATTTGAGTGTTTTAGAGGGAAAAAAAAGAAAATTGTTAAGCACATTATTATTGTATTAAGAAAAATTACAGTTATGCATCACTAAACAGAATCATTAGTTTTAAATCACTGGAATTGAGTCAAAATACATTTGGTAAAACGTACTGAAGCACATACTTGATAAAGATGAAATATTATTGTCACTTACATTCCTGAACATCATTATTAGTTTTAACACACAAACCGAAAGAGTGCGTATAAAAGTCAAACAGCCATCCACGTCTCTATTTGGTGACAGGTGCCCTAAGAATTGTTAATGCACTGTGCATGCAAACTCATCATTTGGAAATTAATTTCTCCACCAGATCAGCCCATGGTGCACTATTTATCAATTGCATGCATGGAAAGAGTATGTACTCACCCCCTCCGTTTTTGTAGCACAGGTAAGGGAATCTCCAAACATTCGCCAAGTCAACCGCGAAGCCAATGACTGAGAGCAGAAAGTCAATTTTCTTGCCCCACAACTCCCGCTCCTCCCCGGTGTTGGACCCTGGCATCCCCGGGGATTGACTGGGCGCTGGGGCGATTGACGAGCTGGTGTACTGCACGCCGTTCTGGTCCTTGAGCAACAAGAGCTCGACCTCCTTTTTTTCCACGTTGCATTGTTTTAGCGGGGCGACCGACGAGAGCTTGTTCTCGGGCACAACCTGGATGTTCATCTTTGGAGGGGTGCGCTCTCACGGTCCACTCGGCGCGGTGTGCGGGCGGTGTGCGAGCGGGCGGGTGCTCTCCACGGGGAAAAAAGCCGGCGACACCTTCGCGTACATGGGCTGCGAAGGGCAAAGGAGGTGTGGTAAGGTTAAGTCACCGTGCGTAAAAGTTGCACCATTACGCACGGAGAAAAATACACTTTGCGAGTCTTGTCATTTATAGCTTCTCCTACATACTTTTACAAGACACAAATGACTCAATATTCAATAAATAACTTCTTAATTGCACCAAAACAAACTACTCAATTCATAAAATCACCCAGAAAAATGTCTCGTAAAGTTTTTGGGGTAAGCCAATAAAAGGTTCGGTCGGCGTAAAAGCACGTACGTACTTGGTAACTTAAGTACAAGTCTCCATGAGCCGGTGTCGGTCTGCTCTGGATGCGTCTGAAGGGAGCTGGCCCATCCTGAAGAAACTTTTAAGACTCGCCTTCATCCAACCAGAGACGCTAATAAAAAAAAAAAAACCTTTTTTTTTTTTTTTTTAACCGGGTTTCCCATCCACGTGATGTACCATAATTGGCCACTTTGTCTCCACTGTCAACTGGGTGCGCTTTTTCTTGTGTTTATTTATTTTGTTGTTGCGCATGAAGAGCTCAGGTTCTCATGAATGCATCATGTGCATTCTGTCAACTCTTTACATTTATTTAGGTTAATAAAAGGCCAATGGAAAGAGTCTTTACCGCTGCACCATCACCCCCTGTCACGTGCACCCAACCTAGAAAGTCAAAACAATTATTATTTTAAATCATGCGAATATTAATTGGATTCTGAACATTTCTATTTACCTTGGCCAGTCCAGGTTTCCACTCCTTGGATTCCAATCATGCCCCCCCAGTGTTGACAGGGGGGGCAAATGTCGGCATAGCCCCCCCACACACACCCACCGCCTCCCTCGAGCAACCCCAAGGCCCCTCATTACTGCCCCCTACGGTGTAGGGTTTTCATGCCATTAATACAGTATATAATTTAATCAAAAAGTAAATCAATTTATTTCGGCACGAATAGTGATTAAAGATAACCCAACAAAAAGAAAAACGGTTGGTCATTTTATTTTATATAGTGCTTGCTTGAGAAACCAAAAGCAAGGAGGTGGGAATGCAGATTGTACTGAACCAAGATAGTTTAAATGAAAGTTTTTTTTCACGATTAATTAAGCATAAAAAATAGATATCCATTTATTTGCTAATCGATTACCTATCGATCAATCGATTAATCGTTGCCATTCTACTCGTTACAAACTTCCACAGATGCTTCCAACTTTGGTTCTAAACACAATATTACAACTAAGTTTAGTTAAGGATACAAACACAAATACACCCTTCGCAAAACGTGTTTGCATCAGAGCGTTTCGTTTGAGTTGTCATTTAGCATTACACAAATTCTAACTCCAATTTTGCATGCAAGTAAACTTGCAAAAAATAATGTTTACATTATCTGTTTCTTCTCTGCACTAAAGTGATCAGATTAGGCTTTTTCTAAGAAGCAGTAAAAGCATTGTGTTCCACACGTAATTCAATTGCACATCAGCTTTTGCCAGGGGGAATGATTTCTATTAGATATGCTTGATCAGTTCATCCCATTAAAGTCAATGACTGTCCTCTTTGCTCTTCGGGGGGTTTGTTTTATAAAAGCCTAATAGGCTCGGTTGTTGTGTTGTGTGGAGATTGATTAACTGCAGTGAAGAGGAGCAGGTAACAAGAAAAGAAGATGACTTCTGTTTGTTTGGCATATTGGACATTTGGCAGCAGGCATCGGGTGCAACTTCGACTGGACTGCGCTGACTGAACCCGTAACATTTTCCCGTTGCTGCTTTAAAAGTCAAGTTGATTTCAACTCATCCTTACCTCGATCGCACTCCTCGGTCTGTCTGTCCCGTTCTTAAGGTTTAGTCGCTCGGCTTGTTGACCTTCAAGATGAGAAGGTAATGAAACGAGACGTAGCCTCGCAGAAGTCACACCATGAACCTCTGGTGCATCCAGCTACAGTCACAACCTTCTGCCTTTTACCGTATTGACCCACATCGTGCGTGAGGAGTATCCTTACTTGCACGCAAAAGAGGATTTTGGAGTGTCTGTGGGATTTTATACTCCATACATGGAGAAGCTACTTCCTCTCAAGTATTGGCGTTCTTTCCCAGACTGTTCAGATAATTAACTCAGAATCCTTGAGGGACAACGATTGAAGGGGAACACATTTTTCCCAATCGTTGTTTGTTCTGGATATTGATAAAAAAGGTGCGTTGGGAGAATTTTGTCCGCCAAACCCATCTTCCGTGGATATCTGAGGAGATCAAGTCCAGATCTTGGTCATGGTAGTCCATAAGGGGGAGTTGAAAATGCGGATTAGAATAAAGTTGTAGATAAAGAAATGTCATTTCATTTTTACGGCGGCTGCGACTTGTACTCCAGAGTGACTTTTAGTCCGAAAAATACGGCACTGATGGTGCACCTATTATCATAAATTTGAAAAGGTTTATCTAATATTTCATTTATGTAGCATGCATTTTCATCTGCGGATTTTTGGATTCTTGGGATTTTTCATCTGAGGATTTAATGCTAACAGTCAGTAGTTGTGATTGATTTTGTGTGCCTTTTTGCATAATATTTAGTTTACGTAACCTGCCAACATTAAAAGCAAGGTAAGCCAAATTGTGATTTACCGTTTCACACTGCCAATACACATAACCACTGATGAGTCCGTTGATGCCCTTCGTCCAAAGAACAAGTGAACCAATCAAACAATTGTGAACCACCCAAAGCACAGGGGCAAGAAAATAAACCTCTTGTGCAGCTAGCACCGTCACACCACTGACGTTTCATGCGGACCTGCCCTGGCCGGGACCTTCACTGTTTGGACAAGCCATCACGCAGGAAATGGGGAACAATCACTTCGCTGAGAGAATTATGTAGGGAGAGAATCAACAAGGTGTCATCTGGCACGATAAGGAAACCTAACAATGAGGTCTAGAGGAACTCCCTGATGAGCCCTACCAAACAGTTGCCAGAGACCAAGACCTCAGGAGTTAAGGGGATTTTCATGAGGCCTGTGTTCTAAATTGGACACAAAATAATAATAATAAAACACGGCACACTGTCTTTTGCTTTCGGGGGACAAAAAGAAAGGAAACTGGCATTAATTCCAGGGAGAGATGATCCCTGGATGTCATCAACCCAGAAGGGCAAAAGCTCGCTTGATCTTGTTTTTCGTTGCTTTAGCGTTGGTAAGCTAATGAGGTATGCTAAATTGCTAGCCTTGATTGTAACCTGCTAAAACAAGCATTTTGGTACCAAAGGTAGCACTAAACCAGTCAAAGTTCATTTACAATGGTGTGAACAGCTTGCCTTACTGCTACATTTGCTTGCCATTCACAGGCTATAAAAATTTCACCACACCCAGAGGTGTGTGTGACGATGATCATTGGGACTTTGGGGACTTTATAAACATCAAAATTGAGCAAATTTGCTAACAAGCTGCTAATCTCTGAGGTGACATGCAAACACAAAGCAAACAATATAACCCTAAACTTGTAGGCACGTTGATATAGTTTGCATTACAGACATCAACCCAGAATGTTCCTATCATGTTTATATTACATATAAAGATCTTTAACAACTCTACGACAATAATTTACATGCTCAGCTAATATTAGCAAAATGTTTTTTACGAATTTAGTTAACGTCTGTGCGTGTTTTTGAGACTTCATCCTGTTTTCATAAAAAGGAATGATCTACTCCAAGGACATAGAGCACATATAATAACAGTTTGTTCCTGTTCCTGCAACTTTCCCTTGAAAATACCCACCCTAGTGGAATGTAATGTTTTCATGATGACATCCTGATTTTAAATCATAATGCAGTTAAACCCCCCAAAATTAACCTCACACTTTTTCAGTTCACTACTAATAATACATCTTAAACATCAGCCTTTCCTTCCCCTGCAGCATCCTGACAGAGAGCTGCCACACCCACTTGAGACGTCTCGCTGAGCTCAAGTCTTCATATGAAACTTTTGAGGCCTGTTCTTACTGAATTCCAAATTGTGCCACTTTTGAAATTTCATTTGGAAATCAGTATAAATGAATTCTAGTGCTTAGCAAAAACTTAAGCCCTATTTCTTCTGACCTTTACTCGCCGGGCCGGCCCGTTGTCTTCGCCGTACGTTCGATACCCGTGCGCGGTGTGGGCTCCTAACCGAGGCTGCATGCTTGCTCAGCCAGGTCCTGCCACCAAATCACATTAGTGGGTGCGTATCTCCCACAATCTGCTGCGACAGGATCAGCCCCCAGGCACTGCTGAAATGGATACAGCAATATACAATGTAAGAGGGAGGATGGCTAAGGGTGTGCGTATGTGCGCCTGCATGCGTGTTAGTGAGAGGGGGGGGGGGGGGGGGGGGGGGGCACACAGGACCAAGTCCCAGCGTCTTTAAAAGGGACAAGAGGCACGTGCCTCCATTGATCTCATCATCTTGGATCCAAATGAAATGAGACGCTTTGAAAAGGTTAAATCCAATTGAAGGGTGGAATTCACAAGTTTGTTTTAGCGGTGGGGCTTTTAATAAAGCCACCAGCCCCAAAAACATTTATCTCACTGGTGCACGTGCAAAGGACATGCACAGTGAAACGTGGACCCAACGTTATATGTTGAATTATTGGATTTTAAATGGACACTGGATAAAATATTCACAGGGCATTGGTGATGTGAAAATGAAGCTTCAAATTTGCTTTATGAACCAGTTTTTGTATTTTATGACCCTTCTAGATGGCAGTCTTTGTTCATAATTGGGATATAAGGGCACTGACATATCATTTCTTAAATCCATTTATTTAAACCAAAGGGTTCCAACCAACTGGTTCGTGAAGCATATTTGAAGCTTCATTTCAGATGGAGAAGGTATCAGATCAATAGTGATGCTTTTACAATCTGCAACTCATCACATTACAGTGCCGCTGTCTTGGTTGGGTATTTACTCTTGTTTATTTGATGGGAAAGGGAAAACTACATTTTTCAATATTTTTATTGATGGGCATTTATTGTATATCTGTGTAAATTGATGGGAAATAGGAGGAAGGGTGAGGCATCAAAAAGAGGACTGCGTTTATTTTATTATTCTCTTAAATTGTTAGGGAAAAGGAGGAGGCCACAAGAAGGTATTTATTTGCTATAATCTTTATATATTGATGGATAAAAGGAGGAGTCACTCGTGACTCGTTCAATGTTTTTATTTTTAGTACAATCACAATGAAATGTCACAATTGCACATTTTCTTGTGTTCACAATATAAACATTTGTTGTAACATTGAAATGAAGATCATGTCTTTTGGAGTACAGTAATATCATGCTTGAAGAGGGGTATACAAATATAAAGAAAACCAAGCCAGATGACTGCTGCCACCATGTGGTGACTCATTGAATGACAGAGCCCATTAAGTCAATGCGTGCCTCATTATAAAAGTTTTTTTTGTGTGTGCAAAACAATATTAATTAAACATATTCTTGTTTTACTTTCAAAATTTGCAAAGTCGACAAAACAACAGAAAACATAACTGTTTGTTCGTGTGAACGCCCTCCGGAATACACTCCTTGGCTTTTTGCTCACAAATTGCCCTATTTTATTTGCGCTGGAGTTGACTTAGTGCTGTCTCAGCAAGTCGAGCGGGGATGCAAATAAACAGAACATGCAAAGCAAAAGCTCTGGCTAATTATACAGCTGTCTTACAAAGGTCCCTGTCCCTGAGTACACACATACAACATCTGCTAGTTTGGAAATCTAATAAAGCTTCGTGTAGACTAATTACGCTGAAACCCTTTGCCTCGATGTAAAACAAAGGAAGGTGTGGGAGCGGTAAACTCAAAAGAAAGTCACATAAGGTGGAAAGCACACAAGGAATAATGCACAGAGCAAGCCAAAGCACAATAATTAACAGTTAAAAACACCAAACACTGATTTTTTTTTAATTTGTTGTCTTTTGAGGGTGAACACAACAAATGGATTGATTTTATTTGTAATAATTATTTTGAATTTGTTTATCTAATTATTTGCTAAAATTATTCAAATCAAAATGTTGCCTATATTTATTTTGTTTCCTTATTTGAATAAAAGTCGCACTACCGAATTTCATGTTGCTAAGTAAAGGAGGCTTAAAGGCTGGATTTTTTAAAACAAACCTCAGTTTTGCTTAGTTTGGTAGCAAGCTGTGGGAAGAAAAATGGCCAAGATGGCTAAAATACTGGCTTCAAACCAGCATGGCTCACTTCCTGTGTCTTTTCAGGATTTTGTTCTTGAGACATTTTTTTGTCTGTCTACTGATGACTAAACTTCTTGTTTCCGCCATTTTTTGTGCCCAAAGACATTCAAGGACAAAACAAAGCAAGTACAAGAAAAGGGGGAGTGTTGTGACGAAACACATTTTTGACTGGTGCTCCAAAACGCATGAAATTAGTGTCTGCCCTCTAAGGCACTACTAAGACTGGAATGAAAAGCGTTTTAAAAATGTCCATTAAAAAAAAAGCAAGCGACATGACCTGCGACGTGGTTCTTGCGACGAAAAGGAGCGGACCACAAATTGGGTTAGTCGTCCTTCTTGTCCGAGATGCTGTCTTCCTGATTCTCGCCCGCACCGCTCAGCTCCAGCTCGCCAGGCGTGGCCTCCTGGATTGCCTGATACCTCTGAAGCTCCAGATAGGTGGTGAAGAGCTTGGCGTACTCCGGGTGGATTGTGGCAAAGCTTTGAAATTCACCTGAGGGATCCCCAAAAAATATTTTCTAATTTATTTGCGGACCTGTCACGAAATGCCAAATGGAAGAACTATTTTCAGAGTTTGAGTCAAGACTGGAAAATTTGATTTTTGGTGGACATTGCTGCCATCTGGAGGACACATTTTCACACACATTTGCACCTAAAGACAATTAATGTTTTTTTTAAATACATAAATCAACCCCACATGGTCATGGGTTCTGCATTTAGTATTGTTTGAATGTCATCTGGTGACATCTTGGTGTCAGGAATCTACATTGGAGTGAGTTGATTTATTCTTCAAAACACAAGTAGATCTTTCACACCATCTTGTAGACAAAAACTTTTTGTGGGGTGTAATTCAATTGGGTTATTTTGCGGCAGCGCTCACTTTCTATCCAGCGTAAAACTGCAATGATTCACTATATTGCAAAATTTTACTAAACACATTTAGTTTTTAAAACAACCACCCAACTTTGTCTCGCTAGAAATAAGAAACGCCAAAGATGGGCTAAGAAATAGCATCTATGTAGCGGCGTTATGCTTTAAGTGACAGAAAATCGCACATAAACGGTGCAGCAACACATATAGACAGATAATATATCACAATATAAAAATATCCACCTATTGCAATGAATTAAACTAATATCCCAATGCACCAGTGTAAATTCCAGAAGTGATAAACGTTGCGTACTCACTGAATGTGATAAACCCCGAGGAGTCGGCGTCAATTTCCTTGAAAAGTTTGACCATGTTGAGATCAGACACGCCCAAAGCGGAGCGCAGCAGCGCTGTGAACTCCTCCCGGGTGATTCTCTCATCCTCGTCAGTGTCAAACAGCTAAAACAAGACGAAATATTTGAATGATACGCCTGTGCAGGTAAACATACCACAAAGTTTCTCCTGTGCAAGTTCATCTTGAAAGTGAAACTTTGTAATAGCATTCTATTGTTTTTTTGCAGTCCTTTTCCGAAACCACATTTGTTGTCCTGGTCAGGGGAAAATTGACTCCGAGACTGACTCCCAAGACTCCCAAGGCGCTCGGCAGCAGACACAGATTATTACCGTGACATGATCCAAATGTCTTTGAATGCGGCTGTCTGCTTCCATTTCACAGCAGAGCCACACGCTCGGCTTTCAGTCGTCTCAGTTCATCTACGCTCCTCTAACATCAGTGGAATAACGTTCAGTCGTCATTTTAGATCGCAAAATGAACATACCCGGAAAGCCATACGCAGCACTTCATCAGTGTTAGCAGGTCGACACAAGATGGTCACGCCGATGACATATTCTCTGAAATCTACGGTGCCATCGCCATTCTGTGAAAGAACCATACACATGAAAGTAGAGACAGTAAATCATTTTAAGATCATTTATATTATCTGGTCTGGCCAAAGCATATTTCAGGGAGGCAGTGCCCCTGTGGCCCCCCCTTCTAGCTCTGCCACTGCTGCATACCAATAGATTGACTTGTCCACCTAGCTAGTGTGAAATTAAACACCAAAAATTTGACCTGCCTATTTGAGTATTATGACAAAAGGTGAAAATTGTGCCATATGTCTTGTGAATAATTCAAAATTTATTACAAAGATATAAATTGTTATACCCGGTCAAAGAGCGCAAAGAGTTCCTCCAGGGCAGGGTTGATAGGGAGCTTTAGAAAGCTGGCAAACTCCTTGATAGTGATGCGTCCGCCTTTACAGGAAGTGGCCATGGCAGCAAAACTGTCCAATTCTTTCCTCACGTTGTCCCATTTGATACTACAAAAAAAAAAGGCAGCAGGTTCATGATGTGTCAGTTCAAAGCCAAGCTCCTAATCGTCCTACTTGAGTTTTCGACTGATTTTGGTGAATTCAACCAGGCCGGCCTCCATTGGTAGCGTCAACTCGCCGGCTGAGATCATCAAACGACAGTCCTCGTAGGTGTGGTCCGTCACGGGAACGCCCAAAGCCCTGCAGGCGTCGTTTAGCACGATACGTACAAAAAATCCCAGTTGGACTCATTGCATGTGTTTCTTTACCCACTTGGCCATGATGTCTCTGACTTTGCTGGCGAGCAAAGCAGGGCTTTTTTTCTCCTCTTCCGTGGGGATGTGAGGAGGCAGAAACTAAAAAAAAACACAAGATGATAAAGGTCACATGATCTAAACATTCCGCAGCCATTTTGACAATAGTCATCCACATATTTATTACAGAAATATAATTGTGCATGAAAAGCCACCATGCAACAGTTTTTTCTGTTTGTTCAACATACTTTTTGTCTATCGTCTTTACGTTGAAGGCTAATTTACCTCGATCTCCACCGTGGTGTACAGCTGACACAGCGTTAGAAGTAGCAATGTCCTCCTGCACATGATTTAATCAGTAGGTGTCATGAAATGTATCAAATCAAGAAATTATTTTATGTGCATGGTTGTTATTTGATAAGGAAAGATGATTTGGTGTAATGAGAACACTTACGAACTGAAACCCTGCCAAGTCCATGTTACGGTGTCCTGGAAAAGCACACGTATGTTCAGTTGACACACGGTTAGGGATGCACACCATATGTCGTCCTAAATTGCAATTGCAACTTACTATTTTATTCGGATATCTCAGGATGATCGGCTGCACGGGTACACCTGGAATAAAGGCACCTATAGGAAAGAATGCAAGAAAAGAAAAAAAGTCAAGATTTCTGGAGAATTTTTTTCATAGATTTTAAATTGACAAAAAAATGTTCCCTGCATACTCATAATTCACAATTTCACAATTTTGAGGCATCTTGGTGCCATGGAACTATGTTGAAGTGATCTGATTAGGTATAAGTAGTGCTTTGCTGCCATCTATATTAAATAGCTTTTCAGGAGGTGTCAGTAAGTTTGGATATTCGCATTACTTTATTTATATACATCTTGGGGTCTAAGCCAAGATGCATCAGAGGTTACAGCTCACCAGTAAACTTAGTACAAACAGGAAAAAGGAGGGATGATTTGAATACTTTACCTAGTTTAAATGTGATGAGACACGAACGATTTGTACACGTCCCCTCAGGAAATATCAAAACCTGGGGAACAAATCAGTAAATCAAAAAACATATTCAACCAGCTTCTATGTCAAACTCTTAAATTGGTGTATTTTTTTTTTTTTTTTATACCTGCGGCCAGAGACCTCCTGACTTGGCTCTGCCAACAATCTCTTGGATGGTGTTCTTCCTTGAGTCTGGGTCTTTTCTGGACACCAGTACTGGCTGGAGGCAGCGTACGAACCCTGCGAGAAAAGATAAAAGAAAACAAAAGAGGTGTCATGGCTGCTCCACCAACATCTTATATCCCAAATATAATATAATATAATATAATATAATATAATATAATATAATATAATATAATATAATATAAAAACAAACAAAAAAAAGTGTCTCACTGCCAAATATGGGCGTGGCCAGGTTCTCCACACGGGACACAGTGGAAGGCAGGCCTGCCACGATGCACACTATGCCATCGAAGAAAGTGGAGTGGGGGGCCACGGCCAGAATGGGGGCCTCGGCGCTGCCCACCTGTTTGCCCTTCACGACCACCCGGAAGCCCATGCAAAAATAGTAGGCTCTCCCCAGGGCGGCCATGACGCTCTGACACATCAGCCTGCGGATGGCACGAATTTTTCTTTAGCATCCAAAGAGTGAAGTCCACAAGGGTCTTTTTTTTTTTTTAAATCATTTCCAATGTCTTTGCAATGAGGATTGCAAAACATTGTACAATTTAAGCCTGCAACCACTTTTGACATCCGCCCTTCACTTCCTCATTGCTTAAGTGAACTGCTTCGACCGTTCACATTCTGTTTGACTAAGGCAATCAGATAATGGAGGAATTAAAAATAAACAGTGCAAGAACCCAAACGGTTTATGGTCCCGTGTTCTAGGAAGTCAGCTAAAGTAACACTGCTGGTGCAGATATGATCTCCTCCCCCCCCCCCCCCCCCCCCCCCCCCCCCAAAAAAGAAAACCACTTAATACAAACAATGTCAATATCTATTTGTTTTGATGATACGCTGCTTTGCCTGGCGGGCATTTTTGGTTTGGAAGGCAAATCCGAGAACAAGCTCATAAAATTGAGTACATCCTCTAATGATTAACAGCACAGATTTTTTTTTCGCTACCAAAGTTTTAAATGACCATTTGAGACTACAAAATGACTTTTTAAAAATATTACAAAAGGATTATTTCAACAACTGGAATGTAATGTAATGCGAGACAGGAAGAGTTCATCACTCTTTTGATCACTTGTGTTGTCACTGATGGTGTAATGTTTCATGCATCCAGTTCCTAATCAGTGAAGGTGTGAAAATAAGAGCGAAAGGCTCTCTGTGACTCTACAATACCGGTAAATACGATCAGCCCGAGGGGTGTGTCTGCTTTTTCTGAGTCAGCTGTGATACGCCTCAAGTTCTCATAACCCTGAACAGGATGAGCGGTATAGAAAATGCATTTGCGTTGATATTGTTATTGTGCAGGACAGCGGTTTAAATGGGTTGCTATCATACTGAATGATGTTTGCCGAATGCCGTAATCCTAATTTCCGTCTATAAACGTACAGTAAGACCCTGTGTATCATCGAGGATACGTTCCAGACCTACTCTGAATAATGTGAAAAGTAATAATATAGAGACCATACATCGTTCAGTATTGGTGGTGCCTTCATTGGGTTTTAGGTTATCCATGTCATGGTCACAGATGCTAGCTTTGTGCTGATAGCTACTGTTGGGAATATAAAGCTTCAAATTTGCTTCATGAACCAGTTGTTGTATTTTGGGACTCTTCTACATGGCACATTGGGCTGAAAGTACACTGACCTGCCATTTCTTAAATCGCTCAATTTAAACCAGCTGTGTCATGTAGTTTGAAGTTTATTTTTGAACATAAGATCGACCTAACACAAAATCATTTTTTCACATTTTCACATAATTTCATGTTATGCCAATAAGGCACATAAATCAACATGTTCAAAAAAGAAGGAAGAAGCTATTGCTTGTTTTTTCCTACCCCTTTTATACATCATAATTCTTAACATGGTTGCTAATTAGTTTTTTTCGAAGTACATGTAGAGGAGTCACAAAAATACAACTGGTTCATGAAGCAAATTTGAAGCTTCATTTTCATACCACTAATGATAACATCCACATGGTACTTTTCCTTTTTGGCCCGAATGAGTACATTAAGTTGCAAACTTGGTCAACAAATATGCAAGTATCTGCTTTCTTTCCCTCAACCATTAACCAGGTTACCTTCTCCATCCTGTCATTGGTGCTACTGCTCCCTTCAGAGGATGCTTGAAGGTGATGATGACAGCCACTGGCCAGGTCACCATGAGGACCAATGAGATGAAGATGGCTCGGAGAGGAACCAGGATGATTCCCTGGAGGACACACTGCACAAACACAGTAATAGTTGTGTCAGGAAAGACACATTCCATCTTTACATTCCATGCGTCAAATCCAGATCAATAAGCAGCACATAAAGGCTCTTATTGTTCTGGCTGTGCACACTGCAAAGCAGATTACAGAGGCCGGAGGGGACATGCAATCAATCCTACGCATGTGGCCACGCTTTTAATTCTACTTTGCATTGATATTAATGCACCATTGTCACTCACTTTGATTATGGTGGCCTTGGACAGTTTGGTGTCCTGCACAAAAGGGTTGATGACAGCAGGCAGGAGCAGTGATTGCTGCCTCGGCAGGGCGAAGACGCGTTCAGACGGCATCGCGAGGCAGGAAAAAGATGCACGGTGCAGTTACAGGAGCAGCTTCATGTTATCATTTCACTTCCGCGTCGGAGGGCCTCATCTACCGCTTTCTCTTTTGCTTCTCCTTTTTCCTATTGCACACGGAAAACCTCAGCGTTCATGCTAGCAATACAGACAGCCGAAGCCATCCCGGAAGTGACCCAACTCAAGCTCCGCCTCCCCTTCTTTACCGATTTGACAGATTGTTAAACAAAGAATAAAAAAAATAATTCTTCAATAATTTTTAATAACTAGTTGTAACATTTTCCGTTATAAAAAAACGTAAAAATAAATAATCAAATAGGGTGAAAGACGTTTCATGAAAAATTATTCATCAATGTTACCCTGGCCTATGCTACATTTAGGGTTAGGGTTAGGGTTAGGGTTAGGGTTAGGGTTAGGGTTAGGGTTAGGGTTAGCGTTAGGGTTCCCTCTGCTTTGGAAATGCACTCATACCCGTAAACCGTGGGAGTACATTTGCAGATTTATTGTGAATAATGTCTCATGTAACTTCGAGTATACTTTGCAGAATGTACGTTTTGGCTTTTTAAAGTGTGACATTTCACGTGAAAAACAATACCATTGCTCATCTCATTATAATTCTAACAAAGTCTCATATTCACAAATGTAAACTCGCAAAGGTTAAACATTTTTTTTTTTTGTGCGAATATGAGTTAAAGAAACGATTAGTGTAAATAAAAAAATATCACGTTTATTGTACTGTACTAAAATTTCCACAAGGTGGGGCAGTTTTCTGTATTTAAAAAAAAAGTATTAAACAGCATGGATGGTTATGGTCAAAGGTTTTGGGACAGATTTTCAGTTTCTGCCATCTTCGGTTTGGTTTACTCTATATATATAAATCACATCCGTCTCACATCATTACTTTATAATGACCATCTTTATTAATGACAGTAAAAAAGTGCACAAGCATGGCAACCAAGACAAAAAAAAAAAAACTACCACTGTATCAACAAGTTGAGTGTAAAACAAATAAATTTTTTTGCAATACTACAGCGGTACTTTTGTCATGATTTTATCATGCATCAAACAAGACCTAAAGGGCCAACCTGTGCCTTCAGTCCCTCCGTACCAAACTAAAACCTCAAAGCTTCTACAAAGTGCTAAACAAGAGGAAATTAATGGCTGTCTAAACATATTCCTGGAAACTCCCCTACTTCAGACATTACACAGAATATAAAAATGCATGTATCTACAAATGAGTGTCAAATTAAAAGATCACAACATATCCTTCAGTTTGACACTCCATTGCGTGCATTTCCTTAAGAAAGTTTCTAAAGCACCATATTCGGTCACAGAGATTGTGCAAAAGTCATTTTTTTTCAAATGTAGTGCACAACCACGAGCAAATCAACTATAGTCAAATACATTTCTTATAAAAACTACTTTAAACACTTTATCTCAGCCAAAAGTGGAATCCTCATACCGTTTACAACAAGCTCATCACGGTAAAAAAAAAAAAAAAAAAAAAGTTTTCATTTTAGTGTGGACATACCTGATGTCGCTGTTAAAAAACTGGATTAAAACCAAAGAACTATACAAAAGAAAGAGTACAAGACGTAGTAAATGTGCATGGGCTTGACAAATGAAACGTAACACATTAAAACCTAACTGTGTTTCGCTGTATAGAAAGTCCAATGGAGGCTTGCGAGGCAGGATTAAAACGTAGCGTGCACCGCAGCGACCTCGGGTCGAGTATGATAAAGTGTTTGGCATTGTCCTCATCACAGGTGATGTGCTCAACAGCCGAGCCAGTCCTTTGTGACTTCGCCCAACTTGACGATCTTCAAGCTGCTGTCCTCCAGTTTGAAATAGTGGTTGCCTTTGAAGAAGTAGCTGTAATCTAGAAAAGATGAGCAAAGAGCACAAAATACTGAAAAAATGTACACACTCCATAAAGAGACTTGCTTATATTGCTTATATTAATTTTAAATATGAAATACAATTTAGAGCAACAGCGCCTTTGGATGGATCTGTTTTGACATTGGCCCACTTTACTTGATGCATAGTGGCCACACTTGTTAAGGCTTCTCCAAATGTTGCAGACAGGGGCTCGTCTGTCCTGCTGCACAGACTCACTTTTATAAAGATTAGTAAAGCCGCAATGGAAAAAAACCTTGGTCACGTGTCGCTGGCAAAACATTCCCATTCAGAAGGGAGGCCCATGGTGGTTTTCACCGATGTCCATTCCTGAAACTTACCCTGCCTGTATTGCTTTTATCCTGTCCTGTTAACATTACATATAGTTTAGTTGACTTATACATTGTCTACTGCTTTAAGTACTGAATTGGTCGTGTAGTCATAACTGGGTCATCATTGCATCCAGAATGGATTTGCAGACACCTTATGTCACCTGAAGGTCACAATGTATTTGGTAGAAGTAGGAATATCCCCCAATTATTTTTTTTAGGTAACTTCACTATTATCTAATGACACTTAACTACACGTAAAGTAAACATCAGGGGGACAAAATCATCAATTACCAATTCCGCTGAGACTGAAGGCAGCATCAACGCCATCTGGGATGCCATTCCAAGCTTCAGCAATAAGTTTGGGGAAACCGCTGTCCATCGTCTTTGTTTTTTCATCATATCTGCAAGTCACGTTGATTTAGTAAAAACGATTAAAAAATCGAGGTCACGACAAATAAATTGTTCCTCACCTCCAGAATTGCTCCCCAGCAAAGAGGTAAGTCTTCTTGTTCTTCGTAAAGCTGAAAGCGGCATCAATCTGTTCCAGGTCGGCTGGCAGGCCGAGACTGTCGAGTCTCTTGGGGTAGCCTCTCTCCAATTCGTGCTCCTTGTACACCCACAATTGATTGCCTGGATGACAAAAGCACAATGATAGCTAAAAATAACCAACTATGAAGCCCGGATGACAACGCAAGATGAGTGTAGCTTCTCCAATGAGGAGATTTAACCATCCCAAAATAATAACAATCTATGTTGTTGAACAAGGAAATTGTGTCAAATGCCCTAATTAACATAAAATGCACAATATTACTTGAATGGTACCTAAAGCCAGACCAGGCATGTTTTTACAGCAGACACATATTATGTAAAGCTCAGCCTAGTCCAAGGACATTATTATTTTATTTAGTTTAGTCAAGCCCAAAGAATGTTTGAAGAACCACTAATAATTGGCACATGGGATATCCCCACCAACAATTCCAGAAAATGGAAATGGCTGACGATTTAAAAGCAAAGTCATCCAAGTGGTTAAGGAGTATTTGTTTGGAATGAAAAAAAGAAAAATTCCAACAATCAGCATGTTTATTCATCAAACCTGAAAAGAAGACTGTTTTCTCCTCCACTGGGTTTTCATAGACGGCGTCTATCTTGCTGGGCAAGTCAGGCCAGGAGGTGGCCACCAGCATGGGTCCTTTGGGCTTGTTTCTGAAGCTTACTGACCTGAACAGGAACCTGGCACAAAGACAAGAGGTAAAAAGAGGGCGGGAGGTGAGGGTGGGCTAAGAGTACAGAGTTGAAAAAGGGGGTGGGCGGCTTGTTCGACTTGTGGTCGCATCAGCCCACAAAGGCGTGATTCACGAGCATCTGGTTCCCGTTAAGACCCGAGGCTGCGCCAGTGGAACAAGACCCTTCTTGCCCGGATTCGCAATACAGCTACGCAACAACAACAACGGCCGCTTCCCAAACGCTTTTCCACTGACCCAGTTTTCAAAAGGAAAATAGAATGCCAGGGAGGAAGAATTGCCAAATCAAAATGAGAAATACAGCCATCAATGCTGATCTAACTTTGTTCTTAATGAATCTGTCTGCAAGTTCCTAAAGTTTTTAGTGTGACAGTAATACTCTGACTTTCCAGAACTTAGTGAAAAACACAACATACAATCCATCTATTATTTTAAATAACCTTAGAACTGTGCATGAAAAAAAGTATAAATGATACCAATAAAAGCGAGGAATGAGCATAAAACTAGAGAATGTGTAAACACGGGGTTGAGTGGCCAGCAAAAAAATATTTTACTGCACTTTGAAGAATAAACATGTTCAAACTGCAATAGATAAGATCTTTATATGTCTAACGGTTGCTTAGTATGAGAGAAAAATGCACAAACAGGATACGTACACTCAAGAAATAAATATGGTGAGGCTATCAGACTGTTAAACCTTAAAAATCTGCTTGGACGTTTCAGCATTATGAGTCACGGGGAATCAGGTTTCAGCACAGCTTGATTTCCAAACAATGAGCCAACGATTTTGAGGCCTACAAAGAATTTGATCCTCTGTAAATGTAGTGAAATAAAAGCAAATTTTCCGAGTTGGATTCTGGTTTGATTCAAACTCAAGCTTGTCCAGGAGAAAAACTTCATTCCTTGGTCAGGCTGTCTTATTTCCTCCAGAGAGTAGTAGGTATCAAAGTAACTAAATATCAAAGCTTGTATTTACTTTGGCATCCCCAAAAGAATTCTTCGTCAGCCAAATGCTCAACCGCTAGCACGATTTTCAAGAAGACTGATGCATAAACAGCATGAGTAATTGCTTACACAGCGGTTCGTGCGTAGCAATGTACACAGCTATTTGTATTGTAAGCTGTTTTTAGTTTGAACGCGTAACATAAAAAACGTCAGCTTCAAGTGGTTGGACTTACCATTTCCCGTAAACAAATAGTGTTAACATTAGATCTTCATAAAATTTTAAAGTAGCAATTTTAAAAAATCATAATAGACAACAATAAAAACTCGCTCAAATCTACATATTCACAATGTTAGGCTATTAGATGGAGCAGAATGAGAAGGTGCAGTGTTTGTAGCAACTAGTGATGGCAAATGAAGCTTCAAGATGCTTCATGAACCATCCATCCATCCATCCATTTTCTGAACCGCTTAGTCCCCACGGGGGTCGCGGGCGTGCTGGAGCCTATCCCAGCCGTCATCGGGCAGTAGGCGGGGGACACCCTGAACTGGTTGCCAGCCAATCGCAGGGCACACAGAGACAGACAACCAATCGCACTCACACTCACACCTAGGGACAATTTGGAGTCTTCAATCGGCCTACCAAGCATGTTTTTGGAATGTGGGAGGAAACCGGAGTGCCCGGAGAAAACCCACGCGGGCCCGGGGAGAACATGCAAACTCCACACAGGGAGGGCCGGAGGTGGAATCGAACCCGCACCCTCCTAGCTGTGAGGCGGACGTGCTACCCAGTGCGCCACCGAGCCGCGCTTCATGAACCACTTGTTGTAATTTAACACTACTGGTTCATGAAGCATCTTGAAGCTTCATTTTCCCATCACCAAATCTGGTTACATGGATCCAAGTTGGTCCAAAATAATGTTCCATATTTCATTTCGTTTACCTGTCTTTAAAGAAGAAAGTCTCTCCTCTAATTTGGGCAACAGCATCAAAAGTAATGGGCTCCTTACAGATGTCCATGGGGGTAACGGGTTCCTGGGTTGGTGGTAGAGGCTTGTCAGTAGGAATGCCTGGAAATAGAACAGACCTTTGTCATTCCTTAGGCTATTTTAAAATCAATTTATGATTTTGTGGCATTTGGTTCCCACCATATAGCTCCTGGATGCCCTTGATATCATCGCTAGAGAGTCTGAAGTCTTTTGTGTAGGTGTAAATGGGGGCCATCAGTGCATTAGTGTCATCAGAGTGCTCCAAACCAAGGGCATGGCCAAATTCATGAGCAGCCACCAGGAATAAACTGTAACCTGAAAACAATTTGTGTGATCAAATATGTAATATATAATATTGAGTGATAGGATATGCATTGGTTGGTTACTACCTTCGGCTGGACAGAAACCCCACTTGCGGTCATCATCGTAACTCTTGGTCGTACCGCACCACTTCTTGCCATCACTGCGCCCGGACGTGGTGCAGGAGTCATAGGTGTCTCCCAGGAAGGTGAAGGGGAAGACACAGGGGGCCCCTTCACTGTTGCCTCCCACGGTTGACATGGCTGCGATTTGATGAGAACCACAAACTTGTGCGTTATGACACTATGGAGAACATGACATGGTGTACATATGAAGCAGGAGAACATGTAAACAAAACACAGGAAGGTCTAGAGTTGGGATTCAAACCTGGAACTACAAAACCATGAGGCAGACTAACCACAGCTAAAAACAGATATACATAACATAACATAACATAACATAACATAACATAACATAACATAACATAACATAACATAACATAACATAACAAATACTTTAGTGGAGAACTTTCACATAGCTGAAACAAGCTTGGAAACTAGAAGCCTCTCACTTCAAGTACTAACCACACAGAATCCCAGTGGTCATTCTTCTCTATCATAAAATAGAGCACATCAAAATACTTTCACATGGTTTTGGTAGACCATGAACAACACCGGAAACCCTCAAATGAATCTTCCCTGGAGAGGAGAGCACCCATCAGGGCGATCAACGCTTCACAGTCCTGGAAACAAAACCGATAAAATCCAAAAGAAGAATGCACCACCGACCGGTTTCGGGGCAGAAGCCGTAGGTTTTGTCCTGGTCGTAGTTCTCGGTTGTGGCACACCAGCGATAGCCGTCATCTCTTCCTGTGGTGGTGCAGCTGTCATACTTGTCGCCCTGGAAGGTGAAGGGAAATTTACACGCAGCGCCTTCGGCATTTCCACCCAGGGTGAAGAGCACTGCAATGTCAAGGTTGAGACAAACAAAGCGTTAAACCGGGTACGGTATATTTCGACAATCAGGCACAATTACATGTTTGACAATTTCCTAAAGTGGGGCAAACATTTTGGAAAGAAAATGATTCCCCTACAAAACCACATAAAAAAGTTCTTTCCTGGCAAAGTCTCACATCTCCTTTCTTTCAGTACAAAAGAACAGATGTCATTCATTAGGTCTTTCGGGCCATGACTTACATTCGTGAGGACAGAAGCCATATTTGCCATCGTCGTCAAAGTTGTAAGTGGTAGAGCACCACAAGAATCCGTCGTCACGGCCTTGAGATGTGCAGCTGGTGTACTCGGTCCCCTGGAACAGGAAGGGGAATTTGCAGAACTCTCCGTCCGCATTCCCGAACTTCACTTTTACCACTGTTTTGAAAAAGAATCAAAAGGATTCAACTGCCTGAAACTCATTCGGGTCACCTGTCGCAAAACAAAATGCAGAACTTTGGCAAAGTTCTACCTTGGCCATCTCCGAGCGTCCACTGCTCGTCGTCGTCAAAGTGGGAGTCGCCGCCTATTCCTGGGCCGGGTGCGAAGGCGTGCGCCAAGAGGCCGTCTTTGCCATCAAATGGGTAACCATCGCCATGCTCTGTAGACAACACAGTATGGATTTCATAAGCATCTACAGCAGGGGTGTCAAACTCTGGCTTGTGGGCCAAATCTGGCCCACAGTGTAATTATATTTGGCCCATGAAGACAAATTGTGCATGGACTGTGTCAATACAAAAAATTGCAAATTGTCTTGACTTTTAAGATGTTACTCACAATTTTTACTACCAGTCATCTTTTTAAACATTTTAACAGATTTTACTAGTCAGTTTGTTGTGTAGCCTATACTGTATATAATATGACAATCATACATTTATTTGGGTTGACAGTCAAAATGGCCTGAAGAAGGAAACTACGACTATGATGCGGCCCACGACAAAAATAAGTTCGACAGGTAAAAAAAATGAGTTTTCCCTTTGGGGTTATGAACAGGGGATTTTGAGAATATTTATCAACTGAAGGCATGTGAAGCTCTTCGAGAAGTTTCTGTGATTAAGGGGGACTGAAATAAACTTGACTATTAAGATTGAAGTCATGTTCAAATTCTGCTTTTGTGGTAACTGTGACGATGATCCAGCAAAACACAGGACTGCGTTTATTGACATACCATTGCGGCCAAAATTGATCATAATGTCAGCCTCTCCGTCCATGAGGCGACTGAATGACAGCGGTGTAACATCACTCCACACTTTGAAGGCTCTGAAGAAAGCATCATTGATGACTTCCTCGTCTAGATCCGGAGTGTAGCCAAGGATTCTGTGGAGTTTAAAATAAAATGGTGACAAGAAGAAGCAACCACTATCTCAAAGCAACAGAGATTGCAGAGGAATTTGGCTGGAGGGGGGAGTGTGTGTGTGTGTGGGGGGGGGGGGGGGGGCATGAATCATGTGGTAAAAAAAAATGCTGATTTATTTATTTGGAAGATAAAACCGCTCATCTGGAGAAACCAAATATTTTTGTAAACCTCGAAACACAACACCTGCATCAGTACTGCATAAGAATGACGGTTTTAAAAAGAAAAAACAGTTTCACGGCCCAGTGGATGGTGGTGAGGGGGCTGTTTGGGAATGTTGAGGGAGGGGCTGTTAAAGTGGGTTAGGAGGGGGGTTAATACAGACAAAATTTTCTTTTCCAAGCCTATCTTATCCTCCCCAACATGGTGGATGAATAAATACCACCACACAATAAATTCTACATTATTTACATGTTAGCATAACAATATTTTTTAATTTTAACAACCCTCAACATATTATAAATAATCCAATTAGTTTCTTTTTTAATTTCAACAATTAAAGGAGTTAAATGAAGAAAAGTTCATGCTCTGACCTATATGTGATGTCTTTCTTCTGCCACAGTGGTTTTCTGTGGAAGAAGTTATAGTTGGCCACATCTGGCACACCGCAGCGGGGCTTCTTCATGATCTCAACAGTCTTGGCGTCAATCTCGCCAGTCTCTTGCAAGGAGAAGAACTTTTGCATTTTTTTCAAGGTGTCCTTAAGCACCATCAGGTTGCATCGGTCTTCCGGGCACCCATAGAATGTGTTCAGGTAGCGCTATAATAGAGAGGAAGTTTTTTGGGAAAATTATTACAAAGTTGCACAAAAAGAGATTGCAAAAGAAAAGTAAAAAAAAAACTTACCAGAGCAACTTCTTTGTCTGTTATGGGAGTGTCATCTCCAGGAAATTTGATGATAGGAGAAGGGGCAGCAGATGTTGATTTAAAGTGGATGAAATGGAGCAAAAACACACTCACAAAAACTGACACTAAACCCATTTTGAAAGCCTTTTGAGTGTCCTGAAAAGTTGCTCAAAGTTTCTCGAAGGTCCTCCTGTGTGTGCAGCTTCTGCTCTTCTGCAGTTTTTTTCTTTCTTTCTTTTTCCTTTCACCTCAAGCGCTTTCTCATTTTTTTGCTTACACAGGCACTTTTTTTTTCTTCCTTCTTTGTGCGCAGCCTTGGAGCCGTGACGAAAGCAGAGCTGAAAGTGGGAGGCATGATGATCTAAGGGGTGGATAAAGTATGTCTGGAAGGGCCACATACGGACCTTTGCATTAGTTGTTGCATTGGTTTTGTTTATACAATTGGCTAATGCATTTGATAATCATAATAAATGTATTTGTATTATGAAATGCTTTTGCACCATTCTTAAGCAAGTAACAAGCTCAGATGTTAAGTGCCACTAATACCAGTGATAGCATTCGTGAAAAATATGACCATAATCACAGATTAAATGTTTTCTGACTATCGTGTACTTTTGTCTAATAATTTATTTTTTAGAAATATTTTTATTCACTGCCCTGATAATGATGTGACTCAACATATGATTTCTTTATACTTCCTTCTTGAAACTTTTAACATCACGTAATTGTACAGTATGAAAAGTTGAGTTGATGCTTTTATAAACCCTGACTTCGGTGCCACACGTTTTTATGAGCAACACTGACACCTGGCGGCAAAAACGAGCAAGTACGTAAATTGCTCAAACACTGACATCTGGTGGCGGAAAGTGGGAAAAGCCCAATTGAAAAATAATCTTGAAATGTCCACTGAGGCCAAAATAATAAAAAGTGTTTATATATGATTATTAATATCCATGCTAAATTAATATCCAGTCTAAAGTTTGAACACCGTTACTCATTCAATAGGTTGTGTGTTCACAAATTGTAACTAGTATTGAAGCTTTTGATGTAAATTTTTATGAAGCAGATGCAATTATGTGACAGTTCTGAGTTCAACCCGAGGGACAATAAAATCGAGGGCATCTTGGAATTAGATTTACTATTCATAAATAATTAAATCTAATCATATGAATTTTTTACAATACACATACATTATAAATAAAAAAACTGTAACATATGTGTAACGGCAGAAACAATAAAATATGTTTAAATTATCATAATTCAGAACATGTGGGAGAAAACAACTGCGTGAATAATAATACAGTATTCAGAGATTTACTGTAAAGTTATTTCTAATGCAACTTTACTGGCCTCTAGTGGCCAACGTGTGCCTTGCACTTCCAAATCCAAGCCCCGGAGCGTCTCCGTCCCATTGAAGTCGAGATTTTTGGCATAAATTTCCAATTACGTCCATTCCCGCTTGACATCACTTTGTTTCCGCTCTTGTGGCATATTACTGCCAACACACCACAGCAAGCTCAGATTCTCTAATGAATCACTTTTGACGGACAACAGGCCCCAAACAGGACTTAGTGGTTTATCACACAAAGCAACCCCCCCTTTCCGCTTTAGCCATGCTACATATAGTTAAATTTCCTGACCAGACAACATCTAGACTGTCACTTATTCCATGTGCGCCATCCCTTAAAAGGCTTGATCCCTCGCAGAGACCGGAATTTCAAAATGGCTGCCTATGAATACACACAGGCCCTCCTGCCTCTTCCAATAAAAACTGGGAGAGAAGTTAGGCTTAACTGCAACTGAACATATCTGTGCATATGAATACTATTCTGCAGGGAGAAGATAATGTTTTGATTTGCATGTAAATTGTTTTTCTTCAGGTAGGAACCAACAATCTGTGTTTTTAGCATACATGTGTTTAGATGTTGAATTTTATTTGTATTTATTTGCTGCACAGGGGGCAGACTCAAGTGGAGCTGATATCTACTTATCAACACCTAATACACAATCCCAGGTAGGCATTATGCCACATGCCTGTTCAGTATAAACGCTACCTCCTGACACTGAATGAGGTCGACTTGTCAATTTTACGCTCGCAAAGGTAATATCGGAATTGTGACAGTTCTAGCAATTTTGTGTAAAAGCCACTAGTCGGCAAATTATAACCTGTAAATTGCTCCATTCTTAAATCCCGCTCATCAACAATTTCCATAATCAAAAGTGCAATGATATTTTTGGGGTTAATTTTCCATTTTCCCTTGCAATTTATTCATTTTATCCCATTGCAATAATTTTCAGCTACTGATGGGGGATTGGGGCAGAGGGGATGGGGGTCTTACATCCAGGCCTGAAGTCTGTTCAGCTGGACGGGGGTCAAACAGGCAGGGGGCATGACGATACCAAGCCAGCTGGAGCCCAATGACTTGACCCGGCATTACTTCCAGAATGTCCCATTTGTGGCCATCCTGCTGGCATTCCTGGAAGAAGCCACCCTTTCTTATTATTAATGGTCTGATTTGTTGATGTGCTGGACTGGATGACCCTGAACGAGCATATGGCATCATTCACTCATTGGATAGGATGGGACACCTCCATGGATTCCATATCAGGGCTGTCCATTCATTCTGCAGTTTGGAAAGACATCATTCACATCCCGATTCGGGATTATAAAGAACAGATGACCCCCCTCACCTCACCCCAAAAAAAATATAAAACAAAAACATTCAGTTTGCTATCAGTGCAGTTTGAACAAAACAATAATATGGAGAAATTGTGTCAAATTGTTGACCTGGCCAAGCTCCTATTCAAAAAAAAAAAAAAAAATGTTTTAACTTAACATGATACAAAACAGAGACAAAAAGAATGCAATGTTTTCTAGTGTCTCATGACACTGAGCATTTTAGAATCTTACAGTCTGCCGGCATTGTTTGTTTCTCCATTCGCAGGAGTAATTAAGCAATGGCTGCTGAGTAAATGAACTTTGCAACAAGCTGTCAATAAATCTGTTTCATGCTAACTTAATTTGGCTAAGCGCTGTGTTACAGAACCCAGCGATACACACTATATCACTGGATGATGAATTATTGAGTATACAGTAAATCCATTATCTCGGGCATATTTTATTTATGATTCCGGCAAGACACGGGAGGAGTTTAACACTGCCGAGGTAATCATTGTTGTGCGTTGTGTCGCCGAATCAAAGAATGGCGCCATTTGACTGACAATTTGTTTTTGTTTGCGCGCCAGGCCCGCAGCGACATTAGCCCGATTGCCTCGTTTAACGGCGTCGTTCTGTTTTCCCCTCAAGCGTGCCTTGTAAACACCGATGCAGCAAACGCACAACGTTCTACAGAAAAGATGGAGGGGGTCTCTGATGGTATCGCGATAATAGGTCAACAGCTGCATTTAAAAAACGGATCGTATCCTTGGCTTCGGCGCTTAGGGAGGTTGATTTGGAAGCTCAACGTTGGGCCTCGGCGGGGATGAAGGAAAGTTGCCTTTGATGAGTACAGCGTGTAAATGATTTGTGTGTGTTTGTAGGACACGGGGGCTGGCCTGCACTCGCTGCCAGAAACTTTAAAACTTTATCAGGATGTCAAGTTGATTGAACACTTGGATAAGACAATTCGGACAAAAATAGTGAAAGAATATATTTGTGAAAATAATTCGAAATCTCAAGCTAAGCAAACATAGTTGGTGATGAGTTTTGATTCCGGAGTCAAACCAGATTCAAAACCCCAAAGGGTTTCTAATCTGGTTTAACTCTGCCCATTTTTGTATTTTGGTTGTACTTCCGAGATTTATTTAGTCTAAAAAGAGGGTCGTCCCCATCGAGGACAAGCAAACAGTCTGTTCGTACGTGTGTGTGTGTGTGTGTGTGTGTGTGTGTGAGGGGGGTGTCATCAAGGGCTTTGCTTGTGCAATCTTTCAAGGAACTCAATTATTGATGCCTTACTCACATCATAGACAAATTAGCCTCAGAGATACTTTGTGATGGTGAGGACATAGGCATGAAATATGAATTGCTAACTGAGATTGCTTTTAGTAATTGTGAAATATTCAAAATGCTACACCATTTCTTTTTTTGTAGGTAAATCCATTTGGTTGTCACGTGGAATGTTTCGTCCAGGACGGAAATGGAACGCGATGTGGCGGCAAGGCGCTGACAGCAGTTAGTAGGGGGTGAAAAAAAATGGGCTGGCGTCCTATTCGGCAGGGAGGTCTTGTTTGTTTTTGTGAGGCTTTAATAGTTGCGCCTTGTTAATTCTTAATTGAGGAAATGTATTTGGGGTGCATACATAGACAGATGGATGGATGAGACATTTCCGAAATGATAACCGTGCATCCGCGGGGGAAATCTTTCCCTGTCACTCATGAAAGACGACGAGCAGGCCCGAGAATATAATCCAAGCCTCCGTGGGATCTAAAAATCTTTTTCAGAGCTTGCGTTCGGCTTCCTAGACAACAATAACAACAGCTGGATTCACTTAGTTGTCCTCTTCCTAGTTTCTTTGAAAGCATCACAAACTATCAGCTCTTCCTGGAAGAATAAAGCGATGCCTTCGAGGGTTGAGCAGGTCAACGGTACAGCTCAGGAAGCTTGTTGATCCGACAAATGGGGGAATTTGCTTGTCTGTGTCAACATGTTTTGTGTCGCCTCAAACTGAGAACACAGGATTCAATAACCGGATGAAGAATATATATATATTTTTAAAGGATGGACAAAATACATACTGGCCGGTGAATAATGAAAATCTGCACATTATTACAAAGTATTTAAATTATTTTAATTAATTGGGAGCCATCTTTAACTCATTTTGATTTAAATGTGTTTTATGGGAAAATGGGACAGTATTTATTTTACTTTTAACATGCAATATATATTGATTGAATTATAGCGTACCATATAGTTTCTGTATTTTCTTATAATATGTAAGCGCAATGCTCAATGTTCAAACCGTGTATAATGTAAAGCAATCTAAAAATTTACAATAAAAATAAAATAAAACCTAGTTCAAAATAAAACCTACAAAGCTACTTTATTATAACAGAGGTCATTATGGTGGTATTTGAAGAGTCAAATATTTTTTTGTACGACAGTTAAAAATGTCCAAGAAGTAAAACAGCAACATATTTTATATTGTTTAAAACATTTTATAAAATATCTCATTCAAGCAACACAAATTGATGCAAAACCCTGTTCTCGACTTTGCACTCATGCAAACGTACAGTCCGTATTCCTTCATGAAACAATATATAACATGCCAAGCGCTCCCCGAGTGCCGCACACAAATGAATTAATGCGCAAGGCTGCTTTGCTCACTAGATAGATGGCTTTCATTTAATTTACGTAATATTCCCAGAAGAATCGTTTATACGGCGGCGTGCAATATCACTGGGAATGTTTGGCCTATAAAGAAATTAACTTTGTCTCTATGCTAAGTACACCAATGCATCAAGCCATTACATCTTCGTGATAGATGAATCACACTTGGTATTACGTGGGACAAATGTATTCATATTGCATATTTTTCTAATTTTGCCTGTCTGACCATCTGTGTGTGTCTCACTGTGATTAATCCACTGATCCTGTTGATACCAAGGGCGGCTTGCGTTCCTTGCACACACAAGAGCTGATATGGAGCCATAATCCAACATATTATTATTATTATTATATTTGAAATATTCCTCAGTATCTGGGGCACAATGAGACCTGATTTCATTATCTCTGTGCGTGTGCGCATGTGTGGATTCATACATGTCTTCCTGCCTTTGTTTACTTCCAGTACATAAAAAAAAATCCGTGGCCGCCAATGTTGGTTTAAGAAAATACAGCGTTACATTAACCTGATGTCACAGCTTCAATTATTGCAAGGCAGTTTTTTAATTTGTTCAAAACCATATTATTTAATAAATCCCTCATGGGGTGACAATGTTAAAGGAAAAACTCAGTTCTTATAATGAGGCATGCGGTTCCTCAAACGATAAAGGTCAACTGTAAGGGTCATGGTAGGATTTAACTCGATTGTGATTAAAGTAATTCTTCCGTGTAAGACAAAATCTAATGTAATAGGGTAGGGGTGAGGTAAGGAGCAGGTTTATGTGTGTGAGGTCAAGTTTAAAACAGCGAACAACATTGTAGGATGTGGCCTTGTGTAGCTAAGGGGGTCAATTTGTACTGAATCAGGGGTAAAGGTTGCTCCCCCGACATGCTCAACACTGACCCAAATTCCATCAATCCTGCCCTTACACAAAGCCCATGATTATTTCTTACACTAAATGAAGTGAGGTAAGGATTACACGCCTATTATGATTTATCATCCATATGCAAGTAAAACTTCTACATTATTAAATGACACCATAGGAACTTCATTAATAGAAATTAAAACTGCGAGCAGCGATGAATGGGCACTCAACAGATTGTCAGAGTTTGACACGATGGCAATATAAGATGGCGTAACGTTTGAGTTACAGGTACCAATTACCTGGTTTCTAATTGAAGCTTGTCAAGGAATTCTGAAGATGCTTTGAAAAAAACTGCTTTAATCATCAGCAGAAAAAATAAACTCACAGTAAGTGTGCATTAGTGATAAACATGAACTTATTCACTGCTAGCCCAGTACAACGTGATGTTTGACGTCAATGGCAGTGAATGAGTTAAGATGGTGGACTATTACTCACACTCCATCAACTGAATATTTTTTCTTAACAGCTTCAGAAATGTCAATATTTAAAGCATGTGTGGCTAAAGTCAAACTGTGGCAGAGTTTTTACTTTGTGGAAATGGATTTGACACCTCTGCCTACTTCATATGTAACTCGGCGTGTGGGTGTTAAGTTCTTGAAATGTCCTGAGTCTAAGCTTCATTGTTTTGAATAGGAATTGGTGGAACAACTTCTCCAGAATTGTCTGGTTCATCCTTCATATTTAGCTGCTCCTCTTGTGATACGACACCGTTGTCATTTTGTGAATCATTGGATTCCTCGAGAAAATGCAACTCTTTGAGCCTTGTGTCAGCAGCAGCTAAACAAGTCTGAATATCAATCGCTTCCTTCTCTGCTTTAAGCTTAGCTTCTCGTTCCAATGCTGCCACTTCCAGTACTGCTGCTTTGAGCTTAGCTTCCTGTTCCAGTGCTGCTGCTTTAGCTGCTTCAAGCTCAGCCTCCCATTCCAGTGTTGCTGCTTCAAGTTTAGCTTCTTGTTCCAGTGCTGCTGCTTTAGCTGCTTCAATCTTAGCTTCCCATTCCAGAGCTGTAGCTCTAAACTTAGCCTCCTGTTCCATCTCTGCTGCTTTAGCCGCTTCAATCTTAACTTCCCATTCCAGTGCTGTGGCTTTAAACTTTGTTTCTTGTTCCATTTCAGTTGCTTGAGGTGCTACAATTCTGGCTTCCCATTCCAGTGCTGCGGCTTTAAGATTAGTTTCCTGTTTCAGTGCGGCTGCTTTAAACTTTGCTTCCTATTCTGATGCGCAGATATTTCCAATTCCGCTTTCAAGCATGCATATACAGCAGATGATGTTGACAAGTTTAAAGGATGACCAGAAGTTGACTTAGATCTTGTGAGTTCAAGGCTTCGTCAATGTTGCCACTGATACGCTATCAGAAAGAAAGACATTGTCAGTGACTTCATTTGAGTCTTCCATATATCTCCAGGCACTCATTGAAGTCTCTAAACAAATTAGCCATTGGTTCAAACCAACACTACTGAGCTTTGGTTGCGTTCTATTTGACTTCATTTGTTGCAACAGCCCTTTAACAAACAATGACATCTTCCACATTTTTTAAAAATTAATTTGTAATCCAACAGCTTCCATACCTTCTTCTGTAGGTTCCTCTGTAGTTGTGTCCTTATCAGGCTTTATGATGAAATATTAAAGCCTTTCAACTTGCTAGACTTAGTTAGCTCCACTGCACAACACTACATAGGCCTACAGTGCCCCTTGTAATGATGGTACTAATATTTTTATTGTACATTTAAATTCTTGCCTCCAAAATTTCAATTCCAATGCGTTAGTCAGGAGAAACGTTACTAAGCTTAATGCAATTTACTGCGAGTTACGTCTTACGTGCAGTTACTATAAATTATCCACTTAAT
Organism: Syngnathus scovelli; assembly: GCF_024217435.2. Classification (NCBI taxonomy): domain Eukaryota; kingdom Metazoa; phylum Chordata; class Actinopteri; order Syngnathiformes; family Syngnathidae; genus Syngnathus; species Syngnathus scovelli. The sequence goes on from NC_090850.1 coordinate 19,170,454, forward strand.
CCATTTGAGTCTGTTCATTCTTTGACACAACTGCTTTAATCATTACAAAAAAAAAAAAAAATAATAACCCAGACATACCGACAGAGTAAGACTTAGTTAACAATCTGTGTGTCTCTGCAGCTCTACACTTACTGAACTGAGCCCTCTCCCCCACAATAACCAAGCTGAAAGCCCTTGCTGGACAAAATATGTAATTACATAAACAGAGTAAAACAATTATCTGCCCTTTGGAGGTTTTGTATTGCAACGTCATCATTTTCTGTTTACTAGTTAACTCCGCCCTCCTGTGGACGCTCACAGTACTAGATCTGTTAACGGCGTCAGTTCTACTTCCGGTGGATGCACGACGTTGATGTTCTTCAAAACGATTTGTCCGTAAGTCTTGTGAACTTGTTTTTTTTCTATTAGAACTTGTGTAAACGATTGTATGTTAATTTTATTTACATATCGAAGTTACGTTAGCTAACATGCTACAAGCTAACGATTGTCTAACGCAGTGTTTCTTATTGTATTTCAGTTTTACGATGGTCTTAAGAGGGCAATGGTTTGAGGCCATTCCTCAATAAATCAGCATTAAAGACAACAAAGTCTGATTATTTGGGGCATCGTTGGCTCGCTGTCTAGCTGGTAAAATACTAGACGCTTCGGAGTGAGTACAGTACAACATTCTTCTTAACCCTGACTGTTTTATGTCCTTTTTCATATGTCTTGTTCTGATACAACCAGCAATTATTTATGACTATCTTTAGTAATGTTTGAGAACAGCAGGTTCTCAGGTATTTATTGAAATCTATAACAAAAACATCTCATGGGCTGGGCATTGAACCCTGAGGAACGCCAAATGGGACGCACATGTTGTGTGCTTCCTTTCTTCTTTCTTTCTACTTTTTGACTTTTGCATGACCATGCATGTTGTTCATCCTGTTGCTAACACGCTCTTTGAACCTGCCCTTCTAACCAGGCCAATGTAAAACACTTGTCTTTCCTAAGGCGTTAGACAAGCGGGAGTGCTGGCGGCTCATGAACGAGTGTTAACGATCAACGCGTCAGTAGTAATCTTAATCTGTGGCTCTTCATGTGCACCATCAAAGCCATGCAAATAGAATAAAGTATTGATTTCTGCCACATTCTCCATTCCTACTCCATTCCCTGATCTTGTATTAATTGTCTCTATGTCCTCCCGAATAGAGGCACGCAATGCTTTTCTCCTTGTAAATCCCAATAATATAACATGAGAAATATTTATTTGTTGATTTTTTTTTTTCAAATGCTTTTGTTTCAAATCTCTATATCTCATTGCAGATCCAAAACTTGTCAATGGCAGATCAGGGGATTTGAAAGGGTTTAGAGCTGTAACAGATGGTTTTTCTATCATGTGTCCTAAATGCTAATCCTGTCAATGCCAAAGCAGCTGTGATTCATGCATTATAATGTGGTCTATTGGGAGGAGGGGAAATGACAATGTATGTATCCCTCACATTTTGGAATACTGATTGGCTGTCACATAAAACATGATTTAAAATAATTTATTAAGTTTAGGTTTTGATCAATTTGTTTTGGGGAAACAAAGAAAAACCATCATAAAATGATTGTGGCTGTCTTATATCAAATATGTAAGTGACATTACATATTTACTTAGTATTCAAAAACACCACGACAAATAACACCTAAAACACATTTTCATTGTTTGTTTTTGTTTTGTTTTAGCCACGCATGATCATATCATATGTACTTTTGCTAAATAAAGTGGAGAACGTAACTATAAAAACATAAAATAAAGGTTTATTCCTATTTTTGATATCAAATGCTGACAATTTAAGCAAAAGAAAGATTAGGACCTTGCAATTCTTTTAGTTGACCACTTGAGGACACAACCTACAAACAGAAGGCAATACTGCTGTCCAATCTCGCTCTCTCTCTCTCTCTCTCTCTCTCTCTCTCTCTCTCTCTCTCTCTAGATATATACTACTCATATATACATCTAAAAGAGTTTTCAAAAAGCCTGTGGCGTCCAAGATTCCACTTTTACTGTCCAGCCCTGCACGATTGTTTTCCAATCCATCCAAATGCCGCATGTGTTGTAAGTGAGTGGATGGCACCCTTCAGCGTTCTAATTGATGCCTACTGGGCGCAGTCCGACAGAAGCCGTCTCCTGGCAGCCACATGGGAGGAAACCGCTGCCAAGGCAGCTTTCCTATCAGATTGCTCTTTGAACTGGAGGCTTATGAGCTTCTGACGAGCTCAGACTCCGCGTGGTGGCACACAGCATTGCCTCTTTGCCTTCCTTCCTCCGTTCAATCCCACAGACCGAGCAGGAATCCACAAAGTCAACACGGTTGGCTAAAGACGGGAAATGCCCCGCCGCTTATCTGTCACAAACGTGTGCGATCTCTGGCGCGCAGTGATTCCGACTTAACTCTAAATGGAAACAGTGTTGTTTCTTTTCGTTTCACGCAGCAGAACAGCGTGTCAGAGCGTTTCCCCGCGGATAATTTCAGACACGAGAGGCCCCGCTCTTAGGCCCCCTCTTGCCCTCTCTCGCCCTCAGCGCCTGGCATTCATTAGGCCTGACTTATTGCTCGCACATGGCCCACAGTGGGCCGAGTGTTATCCTCACACGAAAGGTGCCGAGGAAATTGCAGAGTCTCGCGTCAAAAAGACAACTCCCGAGAGGGATTTCCTCGACCCGCTTCGCACGCGTGGCTTGGCGTCAGCCTGGTGGCAAGTAGTTATAATGAGGTTTAAGGCGACCCAACCAACAAAAACCCTGGCAGGTCCCCCTAGCCCCTCGATGAAAACTAATATCCAGAGTGGGCTTGACACCGAGCCCTGAGGGGTCCCTAATGCAGTCCTATGGGAGATTAGTGGTGTATGTATGCTTCCTTTTTTGATAGGCTAATCATAAGCACACACGAGCGAGAAACCCAGACCTGAGCTCAAGAAATAGTTTACTCAACATTTGTCCAGACACTGGTCTGTTTTAACATTCAGGAACTACATTGCAAAGAGAATCTTCTTACGGAGAATAGATGGACTTACGAGACAGCGTGATATGCTAACAATAGGACAGCGACAAATATGCTAGTCTTTTATTTCTGTAATTAACGCTGACTTCACTTTTACAGGACAGCATTTGATTTACCGTCGCGGTGTACGCTATACAAGGTTGTATATTGTGTGGTGATGTGACAATCAAAGCCCACCACACACAAAATGGAAATTCTCCTGCATGGCTTGATAGATATTGAACAGTTAAAACATAGCGCACGTCGTAATTTTCTTTTCATGCTTAATGAATCTTGACCTTCATTGGATTGATTTTAGCAGGTGAAGTATATAAAAGTAAGTCCCGCATCCTTCAAGTGTTTTGTCATATGTGCACTAATATACGCAGCAATGTAGGATATTGACTTTCACGACGACATAAAGAAAACCACAAAAGGTGAAAAGTACTGTACATCTAAAAATACGGAGCATATTAATAAAGCCAGCAAGCGCGCATGCTATTGCTAGCTAATACTGTTATATGTCTTTGCATGCGTGCGCTCTTGTGCCAAGGGTGAAGATGAAAAGTTTTTTTGGACTTGTAACCCTTCTTCCCCCTGCCGGTAATCGCGGCGGAGCCCTGTAATCCGCCGCACATGCAGATGCCACAGGGGGAATATTACTGTTCATAATATTAATCTGCTCTCAAATTCCTTTCTGTTACCAAAGATGAGGAGCGTCGCGCGCCATGTTCTTACGGGTATTAAGTGTGCTACATGAGATTCGTCGAGGGGTCGGGTCTGTCTTGGCGGTGGGGGCGGTTGAGCGCTATAGGAGATCAGGCCCCAAGCCCCGGGTCGAGAACGCCGTTTTCATATTCTCATAAACAGCCCGACATGAAAGGGGGTTCCTACGTCAGGGTCTCAAATCCACGCCGCGACTCCGGCGTGAATCAATGTCAGCCCGACGAGGCGGGAAGGTTAAAGCCTCTTTAAGGTCCCCGGCTGTGATACCTGACTTAGCAGCAGGTAAAGCCGGCGTGCCGCAAGGCGTTGAGGGGCTGCAGGTTGAATTGTCTCCGCCTGGTTGATCAAAGACCTCGACGGTGCGCCATCGCCGCACGAAACCGCAGGAAGACGGATGAATAGGATCTTCTTTTGCTATTCATCACACTGGTACCTGAAATTTTGCTATCAGAGTGTCTGAGCAGCACAGCCTTCGGAAAACAACATTATTATGCTAAACCTTGGGACCTTGGGGATTGTAGCCTATTATTAAAGGAAAAAAAAACAGCCTAATGACTGCAATTATAACAAAGTAGCACAGTGTGCCAACACATTTCAGCTAATGTGGACTATTAAGAGTTCTCATGACCCTTTTAATGTCTTGCTTTTATTCTAATGCTGGTTATGCACTAAATGTACTCAAATTTATTGTGATTATTGTTTCCGTAGTTTTGGAAAAATGCTGAATGAATGAATAAAAAATTCTACATATCACTGGTGCATGTCATTGTATATGTTACGAGAAGGCATGGAATTGAACGCAGCCTGTTGTGTCACAATAAACTCAGGAGGTGTGCTTTGCGGGCTGAAGGGTAGTGGCGTGTGAAGGGATGGCACCAAAATGACTGAAACCTCTAAATAACACCCACGCTTTTTGCAAAAAAAAAAAAAAAAAATGCATGAAGTGAGGTCAGAAGTAAAAAAAAAGAAAAAAGGAACATCCGATTATGAAGGTGGTGCTGCGTGGAAAAAGCAGTTTGAACACGTAATGGAAAGTCGCTCTATTGAAACTGAGTTTTTATGCCCTTTCTCTTTGTCGAATTTAAAATCTACATTATTCCAAACTGATGTCAGGGGACAAAGAAAGAAGGAAGTAATGCGGCGCATTGATCACCGGCATTCTTACATATCTGCGCATGGGGTGTATTAGTCACCATTAGCTGTTGTTGGGGTCACCTTGCAATAGGGGACGCCATTACATAGCATCACTCGCCATACTTGTAACATAACCTTGACTAAAGCAAGCATACCTTCTAGTCACCATACCTTTCCCTCTGCTTATCCTCTTTTCCTATCAGTATGAGTGCAGAGCTCCAGTCGGGTATTAATTACTCCATTCCTAAGATAAATCTGGCACACGGTGTCGTATCCATCATGGCTGCCACCCCCCCTACATTGAGACTAAACCATTTTGCTCATACGCACTTTTATATAGTCATCCATTTTGTATGGTCTGTTCATTGTTTGGGTTGACAGATGAGGTGAGCTCAATAATAGACGGCCAAGCAGCAAAGCAGCTCTTAAAACAAGAACGGCTTTCATAAACTCCATATTTTGTTTATAAGTAAACAGTTGTTTTATAAGCTATCGAGACGTATCTTTTGTGGTTTAGCTCATTTAGCTCATAGCTAACACGTGTTCATTAATGTGCATTGTCCTTGTCAAGTAAGGTTGTTTTTCCCCTAATACAACATATATCATGTGACCACTCCATTGTTTTCCCATCTTTTAGTAACAATTGAATAATTTGAAAAAAAAAAGAATGTGACCGTGTTCATGGGCTACTCTGTGGTTGCTATCCCAAATAAGCAGTGACAACCGTCAATCTTTCTCTTTCCAGGTTGATGTTTTGGCTACAAGGACAATGTCCAAAAACGTGTAGCGATCAATATTTGCAAGTGTGTCTGGTGGAGAGAAGGCCCAATAAACAAGTGTTAACAAAGGCCTCGGGTTCTAGCAACGTTGCTTTACAGCTTGTATACACCGGATATGATGTGAAAACAGCGGTTCTGTCCTTAGGAAGTCCTTAGTCGGCACTCTGATCCGTGTTCCCAAATAAATAACAAGGCTTGTCCACTCAGGGAGAACACGAAAAAAGAGATTTGCCACTCTGGGACTCGGGATGATGTTTTTATATTTTTGTGTTCTTTTTCACGATGTGTTATTCAGGCGAACACGGGATTACGCGTGTCCCCGCCGATATGAAGCTCAAGCGCGGCTCTGGGGGATGATTAGAAGCAGAGGAGGTTATGCGATGTACATAATAAGAATATTTAGGCAATATTGGGGTTATTTTGAAGGGCTTACATTAGGACGGCAACTGAGGGGAACAAATGTTCACAGTCCCATCTGGACTGTTGAGCTTCAGTTGGATTTTTTTTTGTATTTGGCTTTCACAGTTTAGGTCCATGCATGAAAACCTTTTCTTTAGACAATTTAATTTATTTGATCTTGTATCATTGGTCATGCTTACATTACTCTGTTGCTGATTATGAAATTGGCATTTGTGGGTTATCTTTCTGATTGAAGCAAAGCTGAAAATAACTGCCATTTCTCATTTTTTACTTCCTGCGAGTAAATATGATACACTGATTTAACAATGAAGCTTTTGCTGATGTATCCGGTGTGGATGAACGGATGTATGGGGCGTGTATTAACTGTGAATAATGTCTGCTGATGCAACTCGGTGTGACAAAAGATGGCCGCTTTCGAGTCTGCAAAGTGCAATGCGCTGATATGTCGTGTGTTACACGCTTGGCTGCTTCTGTTGCATCGACAATAATTGATTCCTTTCAATGATTGAAAAAAAAAGCGCTGAAAGTCCTGCTGGCATTGCTGCATGTTTAAAAGGGACTACAGGCGTGTCACGCATGGCTCACTTCCACTGATGCTTTGTGCGTATGTGTGTGTGTGTGTGTGTGTGTGTGTGTGTGTCTGTAATTCAATATGGCTTTTCTGCATCTGACCAAGATGATTAACTTCCACCAGCGTCTCCTCCACTCAATGCGTTTGCTTTTTCCTACATTCTTGTCAACACCTTCTCAGATACACACACACACACAAACGCACACACTTTACATTGGTATCTGGAAAAACAGTTTTTTTTTTCTTCTTGTCGGTATGGCCCCAAAACTCCTAATTTACGAATTCTTGAGAAAAAAAAAACATCCCTACAATTTAAATGCTAAACAGCATTCCGTGTGAGTGGCAGCTAGTGGAATAATACCGAAACAATAAAGGAAATCAAACAGAAGCATCAAATGCAATGCAGCTTCCGTGTTCCCGTTCGCTCGAGCCAGTAAACAAGCGTTGAGTTATTTTAGAAATGAAGCAATTAAGCAGATCCAAAATGAACACAACCCCCTTGTAAAGCAGCACATGGTTGTGTCATTTGCATGCCTTTGAATAACTCAGATCCGAGGGGACTTCCTTCAGATACAATTCTGTGCCATACACTCTTTGTTTTAAACAAACAAAAGCATCATCACCCCCCCAAAAAAAAGAAAAAAAAACACACACCCTTCTCGACATCCTGTCACCTGACCTGCATCTGAGTGACAGTAACTACAACACCTCTTATGTTGGCTAAACAGACGAGCGGAGCTTTTGTTTTCATCTTAATTAGAACCTTCATCCATCATGGCCGTGGCGTTTTCATTCATCCGGCTGATTGGGGACATGACAAATGAATGTGGGAATAAACGCAGTGTCGGCCTTGATGAGAGAGATGGATGTTGTCTCAGCGGGAAGTGGAGCGACAGTACAGTTAGTGCTGGCGAGTGGCCAGAGCTTCTGCTTCTCAGATTGCCTCCTGGGACCCGAGATCACGACTCCACTTTCTCCCTTCCGGCCTTGTTAGGAAAACGAGTAAATCAAAAAATGCAAGGTGGAAGACAACCACGACATATGCTAGCTAGCGGACTTGCTTTGTTATGGACTATGCTAATGTTTGGATTTTCAGACAAAATCTATACTAGTAACATATTTTCTAGTCACCTCAACTCCTTATATGTTCCTGAAACATACAAAAACAGGTTTTATCTAATATAGCCCAATCAGAAAATGCACAGTGGAAGACAACCAAGACATATGCTAGCTAGCGGACTTGCTTTGTTATGGACTATGCTAACGTTGGGATTTTCTCACAAAAACTCTACTAGTAACATTTTTTCTAGTCAGTTCAGCTCTTTATATTTTGCTGAAACATACCCCAAAATTTTTTTTTATCCAATATATCCCATTGCTGGGATCGACCAAACAACACAACCGGGATACGTGTTTGACCTTCTTCCCCAAATTCCCTCCCTTGATGTGAATATCAATTAAAACAAATGGAAAAGTAAAGATATTTTAAATATACTTAAAGCGAATCATCTTTAGAAATGAAACGGTGTAGTGAGAATGTACGACGAGTACTACTAAAAGTGGTCGAGGACGTAATCATGAAACAATTCAACATGAACAGAATAGACAGTTTTGTGCTGTCGGCGGGGGCACCGGGCGCCATTGATGTGAAGGAAAAACAGAGCGAGTTGGAATTAGACGCCATTTCAAAGCATTTGACTGACATAGTGTAAAAGCCTCCTTCTCTGCTCCTCCTCAGCTCGCCCATTATTAGCTCGCTCGCTTTGATCTTATTATACGCCGCGCTATTGTTGTGCTGGGAACGAAGAACTAAATAATAAAAAGATTATTAATGCCAGACTGCACCCGGAATCATTGAATTATTGGCTTTTCAATTATTGCAGTCTGAAAAAAAGAATCTCCAAGTTATGTATTAGCCAAATTTCTAATTTTATTGTTTTGTTCTGTATGAGACAAGAAGTGCTGAATGAATAAATTAATTACACGCTAACAAAGAAAGCTGTCACTTTGTCGCTTTTGACTATTAATCACACTGAACTTATGGATTCTTCAACAGGAAAGAGCGTGACATTTATCTTTTATACGCCTAGCAATAATTCATAATTCTACCCCCCCCCCCCCCCCCCCCCAGAAAACCTTAGAAAAAGCTAAAATGTCCAACATCATTGTTTTGGCATACAAAATTTCCTAAAGTTCAAACACCAAAACCTTCGTGAAAAATACATGCAGTGAATATGACATACATACGTACTAATAAATAATAATATAAATAATACATAAAGAATATAATATATCGTAAATAATAAATAATCAACTTTGATTACAAAAATGTATGTTTTGTTTGCTGATTAAACAAACATGCGCGATAAACAATAAAGCACTCGCACCAATTCAGTCAATAATAATCTTATTCCCTGACTTTAGTGAGCCACTTTCACCGCTAAACTTGCCTAAAAGGGAGCATGACAGCCGTCATTTCCTATTTGACGACTTCAAGTGATGGAGCCGCATAAACAAATCCTGCAGAGGAAGTCGGATTTACTGTCACAGCCCGACTCGCTCTCACTTTTGGGAAACAAAAGGAGCCCGGAAAAAAGGGATTTGTGATCGCAGCTCTGTGGCATAGTGGATCAAAAGCTGAATGATTTATCTAGTTTTTTTTTTTTTTTTTAGTTTTTTTTTTTATAGCCGCCCCTCTTTGAAGAAGAGAACAGCTGTCTCCTCATCGCCTCACTACCTGGGGAAGGCCGCACCATGGCAGGAAGCACTTGTCCTCATATTTAGAGGAGTGCATACGGAAGGGTAACAAGGCAGGGTGGGTTGGGGGTGCGTCGGTTGTGGCCCGAGGCGATCCGGCGCGGTCTTCCCCGAGCTTGACGAAAGTGCGTGAGACGTTTTTCGAAAACACACGTGCATTTTGTCGGAGGAGAAAAGACAAGAGAAGTAATGGCAAACTCATTAAAATTGAAAATGAGCGCAAAGCTTTCATGCAATTGGACCAGTTTATTTTTGTGTGACATCCGACATTGCCAAGAACAGCCGAGAGGGGGCGCTAAAAAGGCAATTCTTTACAAATCTGTCTCAAATCAGCCTCGGGTAATTTTTTTTGTTTTATTTTCTATTGTTGCCCACCTGGTGTTTGGTTATTTTCATCAACACGGAAAGATTTTCATATTTGTAGTTTGTCTCTAAATTAGTTTTTTAATTTTATGTACGACTGGTCATTTATACGTATCCCATCATTGGCTGGTGACCAATCCAGGGTGTTATGAAGTAAGAGAAAATACTTTTGGTACGTAGTCCACTTAACAGAGACATTTGGTATTTATATATTTATATAACCAACCCCCCCACCCCTCTTTTTTTTTAACTGAAATTATAATCAACGTTGTCACTGCATGGCTGCGCCCACAACTTCATTAACATTGGTGAGATGTCGGGCTCCTTTTGTCTGCCGCGTTGTTCATCGCAAATGCTCAGGAATACTTCCTCCGGTGAAGCGAGGACCTTCCTCTTGAGAATTAGCCTACTTTACTTCTCCCGCACTGACAGAAATGGGCTGTCTCCAATCTGCCACTTCATTAAAGAAATCAACAATAAATAAAAAGGAACAAACAAACAAGCTGGATTTGACCCCACCCTTTTGAAATGTGTCACACATCCCAAGCAATCTGTACCGTCGGACTCCGGGGAGGTTAATTGCCTGTCGTGGCTTCAAAGAGGAGTTTTGATGTTTGTCTTTAGCCAAGCTTGGAAGTGCAAGGAGCTAGAAGAGGGATGCTGGGAGACAGAGGAAGAGGAGGAGGGGATTGTGTCTCCTCAGGTAATCCTTCCTCTCAAAGGCATTATTGAATTTTCCCTTTATTCTTTGTTGAGGCAGAAAGAGGAAAAGGGAATAAGTAGAAGAAGACGGGCTTGTGGATTTCTGAAGGGTCTGCAGATGTCTCTTGATGCACCTCATTCACCTTTGAATTCCACAATACAGCCAGACCTTTTAAGGAGCTCTCATGTGAGCCTCAAAGTAGAGTCCATATACCCGGCTCGAAAAATATTTAGGCCCGCTTTTAAGATTCTCGTGGACCACCTTGGACCTTTGGTCAGTACAGTCCCCACACAATGACAAGTGAATTAAGTTTTGAGATTTGATACATGATGCCGATGTAAAACATTTGCATATTTTGGTCATAACACTATTTTGAATGGACTTTGGGGTACGGGTCAATAGAGCACAATTAACCTCACAATGTGTCGAAGCCGCTTATTTTATTGTAATCCGACTTGATTGGAAGCAAACAAGGCCACGCGCCTCCTAATCCTCACCAAGCGTTGTTCTTAGGCTTTACCTCCTCGAAAAAAAAACACACCCCCTCGTCAAGACAGACGGGAGAGAGTGCTTCACTTGAGTTTTAGGGCCGCTAATCCCCCAAGCTTGTCTTGTCCCTTTCTCCTTTTATCCTCATCAATGCACATTTGTCTTTTGGGGGGGTGGGTTGACTGCTATTTTGGTTGCTGGAAAGTGAAAATAGCCCGGAGGGGCTCGTGTAAACATTGTAGCTTAGCATCAACAAGAGAGGCTGGGAGACTCGGAGAAAGTCAAACAAATCCGTGTTGTTGCGCGCTTAGCTAGTCGTCAGAGGGTTTGTCTAAGCAGGTATCACAGGTGCGAGCTGTCGTATCAGCGCGTATCATCGCCGTCTTCTGAACTTCCTGTCAGCTCGTCGTTCTCCCCCCGTAGCGTCGTTTTAGCATCTCTTCCGAGGCGAGATGAACCTCAAACAATCATTTGGCGCGTGCTACTTAGCATCTTTTGGGGTGCTCACGTGTCACTGTGGTCTTTAAATGCGCTTGCTTTGGCATCTTCAATGAAGGGAAGATGTCAGGAGGCGCCAACGCCTTTTGAGAGGCGAAGGGATCAACTTCCTGTCACTGTCAGTCTCAGATGACTTCCTGTTTGTGTACTAAAGACAACTTGCAACCTCTTGAGTTGTTTCCATATGTTTGTTATCTCTCTCAGCAACTTGAACACGATAAAGGAAAAATTGTCGAACTAGCAGTGAATTTATTGTTCCGCCAGTTATAAATTGTCAAAGCTCAACCTTGTGTCCTGCTTCGATGCCGTTTTGGTATTTGCTATCATTAAATAGTATTGTAGTTGTAATCGTCTCGTCTTACGTGTTCACAAGAGTTCAAGCGCTCCCCTTTTTGATGCTTTTTAAATTTGATCCAGTCACTTTTTTTTCTCCGTCCATCAGCACCACAGTTCTAGCTTTTTATTGCTTAAGCATGTTGACAAATGGCCCTTTGTCCATTTTGCAAGCTATAGCGACAAAGTTGTCATCGGAGCCGACCCTTCTTTCAGGTTGGCAAGCCCACCCATGATGGGGGGGGCTTCCACGAAGGAGCTTATTTATAATTACCACTCATTAAGGAGAGGTCCCTTAAAAGCATTTTCTCTTTAATGAAGTTTACTGGCACCAGTCAGTCGCTTTGAGGCCAAATGTATTCTTTGGTTACACGTTAATATGATTTGTCTTGGCACGTAAAGACAAAAACTGGCACCCAAAATCGCCGTAGGTTGCAATGCCAAATTTTTCCTTGTGTGGTTTTACTTTGAGGTTAGCAGGGAAAAAAAATGGAATTAAAGCCATTGTTGCTGTACTCTGCGGGGAAGCTTTTAGCTTGCAATTATGAACAATATCCTATTTGGCCTAATTTAGTACGTCGCAATAAATTGGATTTGTTCCGCTCAACCTTGTAAAAGGCGGGATACTTTTTGCATTGTTGTCACCTGCGTCTGTTTTCCATCTTGGCTGAGTTTAAATGCAAACATAATAAAAATATTACTGAATGAAAAAAAGATTACTTTTTTTTGTTTAAAGAATGAACTTTAAATATATAAATTAATATCTAAACAATTTTTTGTCATTTTTTCACCAGGTTCAACTTGGTGCATGTCCAAGTAATAACAAACTACTAAAATGAAGATATAAAACAAATATATAAAATGCATATTACATATATTAATACTCAAGATATATATATTAAACATCAAAATAAGTAACTATGCCATCACGGTAATGACAAAAAAAAGTGCCCCTGCCTCCTCCGCCGCTCTGTCTGCAGCGAGTGATCCCTCCCATCCGTGTTGGGTTACCTGGCTGCTGTACCTGCTGAGAAATTGCAAGGTGGGGGAAAGCAGGAGGGAGGTGGGCTTTGGGGGGGTTGACCCCTGACAGTGTGAAGGCTCCTCCAGGCCTGACTGCTCCCTCTCAGCGGGTGTCTCGCCTGACTTAAGCGCCGCCACAGAGCTCGCTTTCATTCCACCCGACGCGGCGTCCTCGTGAGGCGAGCATTTGATCCCCTTGAATTGCTAAATCGCAGCCCCCTCCCCTTTGATTCCCTCTTAACTGGTCCTGCGTCGCCATCACTTTGTTCTGAACAGAGGTTAAGGTTTCACTACTCAGTGCGGTGCGGTGTTTGGAGAGTTGTGTCAAGCTGTCCGTGTATTTGTGTATATGTGTGTGTGTTTTGCAGCCTGTCTCCATATATTAGCCTTCATGGATGTGATGGTCTCGGAAAACTTCTGACTTGTATCGGTACCAATCGTGTTATTTTAGGCTCTCAGTTTATTCAACCCATGACATACTATGTCTTTGAAATACCACAGCTAACAGAAAAGCTTGTTCAAAACAAAAGTTAGGCACGTAAATTATTGTAGTTGGCCAAATAGTGGATCAGAATAGACAAAGCATCGTCTACCTTAAGTTTTAATATCAATTATATTGTTCGAAGCATTCATTTATTGATGTTTTTGCCAATTAAACTTGGTGCAGGTTTTGTCATTACCAGTGAATGTTTAATGAATGTTTAATGAATGTTTAATGGTCGACCATTAAGGGAAGAAAGGGAGACGCGTGTTTTACGGATTTTAATGCATGTTAACACGTATGCACGCCATGTTAGCTAGCTCGGGAGCAATGTCTTGCATTTTTTATCATTAGGTACAACTAAATGTATTCTATACATTTAAGTCGGAATGCATGGTTGGAGACTGCGATGTATTCCACCAGACAATCCTTTTTTTCAAAGTTGTGTGTTCACATACTGTTTCATAGAGGATGAAATGATAGCTAGCGTGTTCTTGTTCTATCCAGTGTTGACACTGGAATTGCAATTCACGGATGTGTTTTTTTTTTTTTTGCATAACAATCAGAAAATGAAAGTGAAATAAATCAAGTGATTTTAAATAGTATTAATTTAATGATGCAAACATTTTATATTACACTACTATACTTTTAAAATTTTAAATGTAAAACAATTTAAATTCAAATCAGATTGAATTTGAGTGGCATAAATGCAAAATTAAAATGAGAATAAAACAAATGGGGTAATAAAATTTGAAGGAATATATCGCACATTAATATATTTTGTCTTTTGTATGAAATAGCTTTCTCGGTAGCTGGAAATTGATTATCAGTGTCTACAGAATTTGCAAAAGTCTCTCGAGAATTCTCAGCAGCTTCCATGTTGTCGCTGTCCAAAGTGTCACGAGAGTATCAACTCAGCTCAGATCACACAGAAAATATTTCCTAACATGTGTTGTGGTGCCTCGGCTTGTATGGCTGCCCATCGCGCTGTGTGTTTAGGGAAATGAAATGAAAAGTGCTCTTATGCCAGTGCCAGTCACAGATGCCCAGCACCAACCACCCGCCCTGGTCACCGCCTGTGCTGTCTGTGTCCCCACCAACCCTCCACTCATGACAGGGGCTTGATGGTCCCCCTTGCGAGGGCCCACAGGAGCCCCCATCAACCGGCAAAGTATGTCAGGAGTGAATGATGCAGGCTGTTCCTCAAATCTGGCTTGTCGGGAAACACAACCAAATGACAATCAGCAAAGGGAGGTTGCTCATTTGGTAGTATGAGAATATTATTTCTAAAATGTTGTGCTACAGTGATCACTGATCAATATACTGTAGCAGAAGAAAACTATACAGAGTGGCTATTTTTTCCTTTTTTGTGGAGTACCCCAGGGGTCAATTCTTGGTACTTTACTTTTCATTGTATATTTCATCGCTGTGAGATGTCCTACATAAATACAATGTGTATTTCTATTGCTATGCAGATGACTGCAAAATTTATGGCACTCTGAGACAGTCAAAAATGCTACTCGGGTGTTTGGATGAGGTCAAAGCAAGGTTGAAGGCTGTAAATTGTCCACAGCTGTGAATATGTACAATGCCCTGCAACTGACTGGCAACCAGTCCGTGGTTTGTCCGTCTCCCATCCTAAACGATACGTTCCAGTTCCCTGACCCTAATGAGGACAAACCCAATAGAAAAATGGAAGGATGGCTGGAGTCAGATGGATATGTTTAGAGTTTTTTTTTTTACCTTGGGTGGCTATCCTTGGTCTGAAAGCATATTGTATCAGAGTCTATCTATGGCGCCATCAAACCACACTGCAACATTTAAGCTGGTCTCCAATGGTGACTCATGAGGGTCATCAATCAAGCAGTTAGCTAATGTCACATCCAGCCCCATGAATCTTTCAGCTGCCTCCCAGCCGACCACCATCCACGTGCTCAGCAGATGCCTTTGAGAGAGCGCTGAGTCGGACATGCCAGCACCACAACTTTGATGTGAGCTTGCGGAGCAGATCGGCGTGAGGCCCGGCCGCAGATCTGTCCAGGATGTCTGGCTGAGGCACGGCATGGTGGCACTAAAGAACACACAACCCACCCTCCAATTCCACTCCGATGCTTGTGGCTGCCTTTTCATTAGGCACGCATCCACTTTGTAATGAGATCCAGCAAAAGAACGATATAAAAATCTATACTCATAAAAGATAATGCCTTGTCAGACAAGTGCTATTTCTTTCCATAATGTGAGACAGACACACATAATAGGTTCAAATAAAAATATAAGTGATACAAATAATTAAAAATAAGTATGTAAAATATAAATAAAATATATATGTAATATAAAATATAATTGATACAAATAATTAGAAACAAGTCTGTATGTAAAATTGTAATGAAAAACATACAAAAAAATAAATAAATACACTTCATACGAAACTTCAGAAAAGCTGAGTCTACTAATTTATTCACCTTTTTAATAAAAGAGGCTCTTGAGGCAAGCAAGGTGGTGCACCCCCTCGGCCGTCTGTGAGGGTGCAGTTGTTAATTAGGCCTGGGAATTCCACTGTTTTTCTTTTTTTTTGAAGGGGGGACAAAAGTAGCAGATGGACTCGGGCTGGGGTGTAGAGGTAAAATTGGAGAATAAAAATGGACAGAACAGGGACTGATAGGCAGGGAGCGCACCCTCTTGTCGTCCCTTGAAAAAGAGACAAAGCACCCAAGCAATTACAGAGCTGTCAAAGTTGTCACAGAAGAGAAGCCAATCTTGTATGGCCGAGTAAGATTTTTACTCTGAAATGCCGTACAAGGTTATGAAACCAACTATGAATAAAAAATGTGATCTAATCTCACAACCTAACCCTAAACCTAACCCTAACCCTAACTCTGCACTTTTTCACTTCTACTGTGAAAAGTCCAAAAAGAGCTAAAAGATAAACCGGGGCGATGAATTTGCTGCTCATTAATAATGTACTGTAAATTTTGTTTTTAACATTTCGTATGTTGCTTGATCAGTTTTATAATCTCGTCACATTGGGTTGAAAAATATGAAAACTGATTCATGAAGCAAATTTTCCCATCACTAGTTCACCCTGGGCTTGTATGAATTTTGGGTTCTCCGGCTTACTCCCAAGTTTGGAAAATATGTTGATATGAAGACATTATTATCGTAACAAAAGTAGTACGCAATATATAATATATAAAAATCGATACTCAATCAATCAATACTCCAGCATTATACATAACAGTATTATAACTTCCTGTCAGAGAACCCCAACCGCATTCACTTCTCGAATTTTCCAATTAATTTTACTGAAAAAGACCAAGAATAGCGAAAGATGCTACGACGATAAAAAACAAGGAGGCAAAAAATGATGGTAACTCAAGGAAATGCAATAAAAAACAAAAATCTCATTTCCATTCTTGCAGGGCAAAACAGATAAAGAAGATTGATTTAGCGGATGAACCATAAAAACAAGCAGCCCTAGAAATATTCTGCGGGGAGAAAAATTGCTCATGACGGGTGAGTGGAGTGGATAAGAAGCGGTGATCGCTGGATGGATAAAGAGCAAGGGAGAGGAAACGCTCAGTTACTGCCAGACTGGAGCACTTTTGACAGCATGCAACCATAAGGCCTGTCTCGTCTGCTAACATGCCAGCTGCACATACATGGGTGGGAGGAGTTTCACGGGGGGTGATGTCCCTGGGCATGACATCTTGACACGGGCGCCACATTGACAAATAGCTGCAGTTTTCACCTCCTGCTACACTGTCTGCTTTCTGCTACGGCGGCCCTCGTCGACTGCGGGTGGACGTGGGGGTTGACAGATATGCTGTTGGGACGTGAGGGTGGTGGGTAGCGAGGTGAGTGGGTAGAAGAGTCGAATCCCCGAAGGACGAGCGGGTGGCACCGGCCTTTGTCGCCTCACAACTGTGTCATCGCAACATGGCGGTGAATTGAGAGCTCAGATATGAAGCTAATCCATGCGGGAAGCAGACAATAGAAATTGTTCGGAAAAGTACAGAGATGGCTGGGCTGGTTTTGTGTCTCGCATAATCTAGTTGGAGCAATTCAGATCAACAAGTATGTAAGGTAGCCGAAAATCCTTTTTATCAAGCTATGTTTTGGTCTTGATAAAATTGCTGATCTGGCACATTAGCATTTATGCTATTCCAAAATGACGAATTTTCCAATTTTCATGGCTCAATCTGATTACCATATTTTCCAGACTATAAACCGCTACTCTTTGCAGAAACTATGAACCCTGCGGTTTATAGTCCAGTGCGGCTTATCTCTGGATATTCTATGATATTGTATGATTTGTGCATATTATCTTTTTTGTATGGAAATTAAACATTGAAACACCTGCGGCTTATAGTCCAGTGCGGCTTATATATTAACAAAAGTGGTACAAAAAAATGGATGGATGACAACACTATTGCTTCAAAAGTGAGAAAGTAAATACTATACAACATCTATGTGTAAATTGCGGTCCATCATGAACTACTTCTGAACTGTTTCTCTGTGACTACTCGAGCGCCAGTCCCGCCTCAGCGGAGCACGTGATGCCTGGCGTACCACGGGGGGGGGCCTTTAAGTGCTGCCGGTGCGCCCCGGTGATGGGCCCGTATTGATTAATCCTCGCCCGTGTAACCTCCAGCTCACTTTGAGGCGTCCCCGGTGTGCCCGAGCTCTCGCTGTGATTAATGCCCATCCCGCGAGCCTTACTTGCGAACGCGCCGTCGTGTCAGGCCAGATTTGTCAGCTCACAACTTATAGATTAGTCCAGCTCAACTTCGGGGGGCCCCTTTAGTGTAAATCTGTCCCTTTTTCAAGCTTAGGCGCATCCCTCGGGCGAGGGGCAGATGCATTAAACAATCCTCCTAATAGATAAGCTACATTGGGTTTGACTTTCTAACCGTACGTCCTTCCTCACATCTCTCGTTGCCGAAATAGAATTGCGTGAAAGAGGAGGAGGGGGGGTATCCTCACCGGGGTTTTTGTTAAAATATTTATAGGTCAGGGTTGACTGGTTAAATTGAATATCTATGCCGATCTCATCCGCCTGTTTAACTTGCGGCTGGGCAAATATGTTTCCTAGGTGATAACCTTTTATGTACCGGTCTTCAGACTTCATTGAAATGCATGGAGATAAAAATGTGTCACACTCGGCAGTGGAGCGCGCCGATACTCGATTATTCAAATGATAATTGACCGCCACCTGTAGACGCCACGCATCCATTCACGAGTCAATCACTTTCCAGTGTTAAGATTTTATCCCACCCACCCCCTACCCCCTCCAATGTCATTTACATTACAAACCCACACTGAATGTCAAGTATCCGGGGCAGAGAAGAATGGCGGTGTGAGATATACGGCCAATTATGATTTTCCATCTTTTTAATAATTTAAACGCTGTTGATGTGTGAATTACTGGTCGTGCTCCCGTTCTAACAAATGACTTGAAATGACTTGAACAAATAACAAATCTTCATCTATAATTTGTTTGATATAATGGCTTCTAGTGGCTTGCTGTCGAAGGCTAGATAAATTGACTATCTGCCGCAACGTGTTGATGTTGCTCGGCTTTTTCTTCCAGACAGGATGTAGAATGAATACATATTCATAAATTTATACACATTCAATCATCTGATATTTCGGTGACTCCTCATTGTAAGAAATACAGAAATGCAGGTCGGTTCTCTGCCAATCTGTTTTGCTAACAATGCCAGTATGAATAAATCAGCGTTTTTAGCTTCTTTCATAAACAGCACCATTGATTAACTTATCTTCATAAATTAGGTCAAATATTTAAATTCTGATATTTTTGCAAGGCCTCATTGTGAGGAACATAAAAACGCAAGTGATTTACATTTTGACGATAATGTCGGTATGTTTACGTTACTGCAGTCTCGCTGCTGAATGGTTCATTCAACATGAAAACATTTTTCGCTCAACACAATCATGCTGACAAATGCATGCTTATCGATATACGAATCGATGAGATTATCTGATATTCGTGCAAAGTGTTTGGCACAAGTGGGCTCTTAATTCAGTTCACAGTAACATGGAGAACCATCGTTATAGTGAAAGAAAACATCGAGACAAACGTAGTTATTGGGAAATTTGACGTTTGTCGTGTCAGGAATTGTACCGATTTCCCTCTCCTGGAAAAAACAGTGACGGTTGACATCTGCACCAATGTCACACCATTTGCATAGATCTCCTAATTGAAGGCGTGAAAAGCAGCCAGTGTTTGTTTAAAGTCAACCGAAGCTCTATAATTAGCAGTGTTTAATTATGGAAATGGCTCGCCGAGGAGAATTTCAAACGCACTCCCCCTTTCCTCGGGATCATTAGTCACCGAGCCACAAAAAAAAAAAATGAAATGCTCTCAGCTATGAAGGGTTCATATTTCAAGCTTATAGCTGCTAAAAGGCTGTACTCGGAAAATCAATTTTATGAAAGTCCGTTCAGCACTAAAGGGAGTTCTATGCAACTAAGCAATTTTCAAATAATGTCAGCGGGTGGCCTGATTCATGGACGCTAACAAGACTTTACTCTCCTTTGCCTGGAACATTATCCTTCAAGCTCGGTTCAAAGATTAGCCTCTGGTTAGCGTAGCTCTGATTTGAAGGCAGCAAATACTAAATGAGTAGTCCTCAATAACATTCCACCCAAAAGCATTACAATGATGTCCCGCCCTTGACCTTGCGCACTGTAAACACGAACATATGCTCGCCATCCACGCCGTAAATCCCATCACTTCCTTTACCGCGGCCCACATCGTGAAGGATGAGGACATATGTGCGAGGGGTGTCGCATCGGGAGACCACATCACCCGACGGGAGCATCCCACCCACTGTGCTAATAGCATCTTATGGGGGATTCTTTGGTGTCTTTTTGGGGATGCCAAGAGGGGGTGGTGGGTCACGTATAAAAGCGTCTGCAGCTGCGTGATGCGAGGGGGGGGGACGGCTGGCCCGTGCTCCTCGCAGGGAATTCCCATTAGGCAGATTGATTGTTTCCTCTCCTCTCCCACTTTGATTCATGTCTTCCCTCGCAGCTCTAATGAACCATCAGCCGTATGGCACCACTCAGGGCATCTGTGCATCGACCCCGCTACTGTACGCTATAGGCGAGGGGAGGGCATAGCACGTCCTCACCTTTTTGGCAGGATCACCTACTTGACCCATTGCATGAATAAATATTTACCTACTTAACAATGATTTTGTAATTCAAGTAGTTCATTTCAGGATGACTCGCTGTGGTGCGTGATTAAGTAGAGTTTCGGAAGTATGTCAATAGAAATAATAACAAAAACGTGACGGTTCTGTCAAGTGCACCATACCTGCTGTGATCTGGAAGAAAAAAAAAGAGCTTCCTTAAAATTCTATTTTCGTAGCATTGGAGCAAATTTAACGTGACATTTAATCATGACATCCAATTTTAGTGTGTTTTGGGTTTAATTTACAAAAAGTCATCACATTTCAGGATGACAACAAAACATTTGGGGAATTTTTAATTGCTGTCAAATGTCAACATGGATTAAATTTGACCTCAACTTGGGATGGGGATATGTCGTTGATTGTTTTTCATACATAAATGCCACTCGAGGAGACAAAAATGAGGTCTCCAGCCTGCTCACTGTAAGTTTGCCCTGGGTGACACGAACGAATTCACGTCCCCACACCTCGCCTTCTGGGTGTAACAACGCCTCAGCAGGCCTGCTCACTGTATGTGGAGGGAGCTGTCTCTAGAGGTCACTGCAGTTCCATGGGTGACACGTTCAACAACATTCACTTCCATTCACCTCTGAAGTGTGTGTTTGTGCGATATATGTGTGTGCACGTGTCATCAGAAGCTGCAGATTAAAATCCACATGCGTCTGTGTTGGACGCTAATAGCAGTGATTTCACACTGGTCACAAACACACCACAAAATCTCTGTGGATGATCTAGGTGGGAAATGAAAGGTGTCCATGAGAACAGGATGTTGTTTTATGATTATTTTACACCTCAAAAAGGCAAGGGCATTGCTAGATTATGTGTTGAATCTGTTTAGTTTTTTTAAAGCGTTGGAAAAGTGAGTAAAGTTGCATGAGAGTAACCTTGGAAATAAAAGTTAAGTATCTATCGCTCGATTGATCCGTCCGTCCGTCCGCCTGGTATGTACCTTTCATGATGTGATTTGTTTTTAGAAAAAGCTTTATAAGGCTGCACTATATGTTTCCCAAACCTCAAAAACATGCAGTGGGGCGCCTCATGGCCACTAATTCTATTACACAGAGTTATTTTGAAAAAGTCTAAACATTTACAGTGCGCCGTACACTGAAAGCCGCTCTTCCACATGCTTTGTTTGTGTTGTGGTCGGTGGCAGCAGTAGCGGCGGCAGTTCAATGGGCACCGATGCCAAGTTCAAAATTAGTAACAAATTTAATATGCGCTCCACTGGCATCCGGTGCAAAGGGCCCGATATAGAAACCCCACAGAAAATTCGGAGCAGATGCAGAAAATGACGAGTGCGATGAGGCTAAGTGAGCTGAAGTGCTAACACGAGCGCTAAAATGTCTTTGGCAGCATTCTTTTATTGTTGCAAAGCCCCAACGGCAAACCGCAAACTATCAGCATGAGTTAAAGCAGGGGTTGTAAACTGATGGCAAGGGGGCCCAAATGGGGCCCTAAAAGGAACATGTGAACCGGTCCAGCATTAAATTTTACAACTGGATGCACAGTAGTATATTCCAATGCAAAATCTTTACTTAGTTTTGAAAATCTATTACATTGTATATTTAAAAAATTCTTAACCCAATATTTTACAATTGTTTTATCAGCTATATCTAAAAAGACTCCTCCATGCATTAGTTTTCTAATTACACATTTTATAATGTGTATTGGTAAATCATATACAGTATTTACATTTATAGATACTGCAGAACAAAATATGAACCACTATTTGATGGCAATTTATTTAATTGATAATTGCACACAAATGAAAATTACATCTTTTTTTTTAACAACTGTGGATTGACTTGAATGTAGTTTTCCCTCGGACCAGCAGAGGGAAGTCATTGCTCTTGCTTGTGTATCCTGATGATGATGACTGATAGCCAAAGCAATGTGTCACTTATTATATTTAGATAATGCGAGCACGGTGGGCCTTTTTGAAGTCTCATTTATTAGCATCAGGGAGATAAAGGGTCTAGATTCCTTCGGAACAGGTCAGCGAGGGCTTAAGTATCAGTCAGCGCACATGGAAGTGTGAAAGGGAACATTTACAGGCATCAGTCATAGCTGGAATAAGATGGGCCAATAAAAATAATCATGATGCGCCATCTTTGCTGTAGCTCCGGGCTGCAGGAGACATAATAGAGGCTTTTGTTTTTATGAGCCTTTATAAATGGAGGAAAGTGGAGAATGTGTGGTCTTTGTATGCCCTCTCTCCTCTTCCTCCTCCTCCTCCTGCTCATTGTTTACCTTCGCTGCTGCAGAATGTAGAGCAAGTCGGGACTGCCCCGTGGCCGCCGCCTCTGTGTCAAAATCACGTCAAGCGCTGGCACGCGAGAGCCGCAAACAAGCGTTTTTAGCTCGTCTACTAGTTGCGGCCTACGTCTTGATGGTGCTTATGCCGACCCATTTATTTTGTTTGTTTGCCATAAACAAAGCCATTTTGTTTCCACAGACACACGACAGCCGCCATGCATCAAATTTTAAAAGGAGGGCCCGTTTGATTTACTGGCAGGGAAGCTCGGCCGCGTGTCGTAAATTACGTTTGTTTGTGTTCGACACGGGCTGCTTGTGATTTGAGTCATTGTGAGGTCATCACTCAGTGCGTTTCTATGAACACCTAAGTAGCTTTGACGACGATAGTGTCAAAGTGTGGCACAACCTGACAACCAGGATGCTGTCTAAACAAGTTTTACCAAATACAATTCCTTTCAAATATATTTGAATATGTTACATTCAAATGTATTTGTTTCCCCCAGCAGAATGTATGATTACATTCCGTCAAAGTGTTTGTGCTGATTTCACATTTCCTTGGCACGTTTGCTGCAGTAACAGTAAGCAGAGTCGATACAGCCATCAAGCAGGTGTGGCAACTCCATTAGGGACTCCGGAACACCGATGAGAGCAAGAAGCCCAAAACAGTGCGGAAAAAAAGTGCTGTCGACAACCATACTGTGTTATGTGTAAGCTTTTCTTCTGCCTGCGGTGATGCCAATGAAGCTAATACAGCGGGAGTCGCGGGTAGTCCAGGCAGTTCGTTATAGGTGCCACCGCCGAGTCGTTTCGGAGGAGTGGAGGAAAACGCAGCTCTGCGGCCATCAAATGTGCGCTGGTGGTGTTGGCACAGGATCAGGAAATCGGAGACATAAATTGGAGACAATTGTGAGGCTTTTGCCGTCTGCTCGCCAAATGACGTTCTCAGCAGATTCTCACTTATCAAAACTATGACAATGAGTAAAAACATTGTGACGCTGTTTTTCCCCCCACTCTTGTCTTCAAGATAACTTTATTATTTATCGTGGTACCCAGATTTACAAGTTTGATTCACTCAACGACTGACCAAGGTTGTCTCAGTTCATCAAATCAGTAGTCCCCATTGAAATGAATTGCAATGCCGTTAATTCGTCCCAGCCGTCTTAAATCATCACCATTTTTTGTAACGTGTTTTTAATAAATATAGAATTTATAGCAACTCTTAAATCACCGCTATTAAAATGGACTTTTGACCGAGGTTGAACCTTAACAGTTAAATCATACTACTATAAAATGATCCGACCAACATTCGGCGCTGGACAATTTTGCTTATTATGTTATGTTTCCCCGGTTGCGAAAGCAGATGCCCAACATTGAGGGGAAGAAAAACAGAAGGAGCGATTGAGATTAAAAAGATGTGTGTGTGGAGCGGGGATTATGAAAGGGCATTAAAATGACACAGAAGATTATGCTGATGCCCGTGACGGCATCCTCGCTAAGGTCAACGGCAGCAAAACGGACAAACATAACCCAACAAACAAGATAACAGGAGTTTAACACTAAATAGAGAAATGAAAGCCTCTTTGGTTCTGAGATTTATGATTGTTTGCTTTTTACTGTGTGAGAGGTTTGTTTACCTCCACCAGCGAGTCCATACAAAAACCGTATAGCAGATTTTTTTTTTCAAGGCATACAGTCATGGAAAAACATATTTGGGCGTATTCCTGTGCATTTCTAAAGCATCTTTTGACTTCTTCACCAGTTCCACAAGAAATGTTACATAGACTTCTTTAAAAAAAATATTACCGTGAACGTTAGACTAGGACTCCTGCAGGGGAAGAAACTATATTTTCATAAGGGAGTGATCTTAGCTCTATTGGCTCCCGCCAGCGGTCTGAACTCGCCGAGTGTCTGCAAGCGAGCCGCTGTGCGTGTTTTTAGAGAAAACACGGCAATCCAAACTTGCAGCGTCCCCGGAGAACCATTTGCACTCCTTCCAGTAGTTACACAGTCCGAGCAGCGTAAATGACCTCTCGCTGCATTTCGCTGCTTCCACTGACAACAGGGAAAGAGTGTGACGGGCTAAAATCGACTAAAAAGCTCTCTAGAAACCAATATATAGCATAATTTTGGATAAAAAGAAATGGTTAGAGGCTGTCAGAAAATAATTTCAGATACAAGCTTCAGTTACTACTTCTTTGCGAGTCTTGAGTTTGGCCACTTTGCTGGTATTCCACCTGATCCAAACTAAGAAATAAATTAGACGTTTGCTTAACTTATGAACCTGCTTACAAAGATCTTGTCAGTGATTTGAATTGCTGGTGGAGGTCAGATAGCAGGCCAAAGGAGAACGACGCCCCGCAGAGCGTACCGGGGGCTGGGGTTTAAACGCGAATCACGGTCCCTGGGAAATGGCGGCACACCAGCATTAATTTGTGCCATGCTCAATTAGTGTCACGTCGATGGACAAATGTGGCAAAGACAAAGGTGTTGGAGTAGATCAGAGGCCGGCGCTACTTCTGGAATGAAAGCCGGGATGTTTTGGGACACGAGGAGCGGGTCAAAGACGGGGTAGAAAACATCCAACCCCGGAAAGCGTACAAAGCCAGCTTTTCATTCCGACGGGCTCGTAATTGTCTTTGACAAAACTCATTAGCGGGGACCTTGTAGCGACATCGTCAATCTGAAATTCCACGGAGAGAGACATGAACCCAAACAATATGGCATCCTCGTTGCATTGAACAAATGTAATGAAGGGTACACATTGAACTCCAGAGAGCCCGAGCTGCCCGGCGTGGGACACATCAAATGGCACCTCCCGGTTGGCACTTCGACCGAAACGATTGTTTCCGAGGTTGTTGTTGTTGTTGTTACGCAGGCTTACTATTTAGACCGAGAGGCCGCCGCTGTCGAGTCACAATGATTCCGATTCTTTTTACACGGCGGCTACCAGCTCATTAAGAGCAAGACCTCAATGGGTCATGATGGATGCCACTGAGAGCACTTTGTCAGAAGTTAACCCATAGTGGACATGAATCATTCCTCCACACAATGTAAACAGTCATTGTGTAAGTGCCCGCGACCCCTCTGTGACCCTGCTCACGGGAGCAAGACAAATGCGTCAATAGTTTACTCTTGTTCCCACATTATGCTCCGCTCCGGACCTTTATTTCACATTTTGGCCATGATTTTTTTTTTAAACTGTATTATGAGGTTGTCAATTACAAATTTGTGAGTAGTTTCTGAGCAATAAAAAAATACTTTTATTTAAAAAAAATCTTATTTTATTCTTTTAAAAATAGTAATGAATAAAAAAAGTTAATGAAAAATAAATAAAATCAATAGAAAATATGAATTTATTTGTAATTTATCTAATCATATTTGATTAATCACATCAAACATTCCTGATCTACCAGCTTCTGTACATTGGACCCCATCAGTGACCTTTGCAGAATATTGAACAGAGAAGTCTTAATGTTCCATCAATTAAGTGTACAATGGTTCTAACCGGCTTAATCCAACTATGTGATTTGTGACACTGGAAAAGAGCAAAGTTTATGACCCCCCTCAAAAGATCAATGACTTCAGCAGAATGGGCGACGCTGTGGCGCCCTATTTACCTCCATCACATTTCACGAGAGATGTCACAGATTAATAATTCTGTCAAACCTATTTAAGCATTGATGTTTACCCTCACTTGTTTTTCTTTTTGCACATTTGTGCCTCATTCTCAGATTATGGCAAATCTGTTTTGGATTATGAAGAGTGGAGACCCCCCCCCCCACCCTCCCTCTGACCCACCATTCTTCTCCCCCCTCCCCTCCCATAAGAAAAATGTAATTTACCAAGATGAACGTGTAATGGGGAGATTTGCACATCCGCATTGAAGCTACCTAAGGAACTTATTAAGGCGAAACATGGAAGTTTACCACAGATTTCATGTCTGACCTCAGATTAGACATGTAGGACAAATAATACGCCCCCCTCACCCCATTCCCCAATACCCCATATTTAAAAATGTGCTTAAGATACTGTATCTCAATCCTGTCTTAATTTTTCTTCCAATGCAATAAAATGAAATATCCCATGTGTGTGTTTATCTACATATGTGTGCCTTCAATCAAAATCATGTACTTTATTTAATTTTAAAATACCACCAGACCCATTGAGCTGTCACAGTGGCTTGTGTTTGTTGTTTTTTGTTATTTTTATGGACCAGCCAGGACACCTATTTAGCATTAGCATCCGAGCTAACAAGTGTGATATACATAAGTACATAAAAACTTTATTTTTTAATCTTAACATCCTTCTACTAATCATGATCTTTTATTCGTTAGCCATAACGAGACGGACTGAAAGCAAAAGAGTCGAATCAAAGCAACTCTGATGGGCCGTGTGAACGGTTTGATGCTACAAATGACCTTTTAATGAACACAATGCTAAGTTAGCTCAGCACACGAGGGACGCGCCATCATTGAGCATGCGTTGCCGCGCTTTGGCTACAAAGCGCTCGACGCCACCGGTGATTAAACCGCGCCGACGACGCCTTTCTTGTACGACTTGTAGATTCGGCTCACGCACGTCTAGCGGAGGCGGTCAACTTTGATCAAATGTGCATCTCCCATGTTTGAATGCACGTCCCTTCAATGCTATTGAAATAATCACAACGCACAGTAAAGTCTTTGAAAAAATGATTTTTTTTCATAAAAACAAAGAAATACACAGTTCACATTATAACACAATGACAACACAACATTTAACGTAATATTTTTTTCACGCCACAATACATATTTCGTAAAAGAACATTTAAAGGGGACACAGAATAATCAATGAAAAACAAATAAATAAATAAATTAGTTCGCAATGAGACAAGATTGCTACAAACAAATTTCCATACAATTTTACATGTATGATTTTTGCATAAAGTCTTCACCACCATATAAAAAACAAAAAGTTGTGCAAAATGTTCCACAGTTTGTTTGCTCCGACTACAACACGCAGCGCTCATAATTGTCCCACTGAGGCCTTTACGCCCATTAGTGCATAATTACCCTCCTAATTGTCGTACGGCCTCCATTCACCTAAAGGGGGAAAAAGAAATAGATCATTAGAATAACTACAATTAAAAGTAAAAAAGTACGTATGTGTTAGGATTGGATGACCTATGACTGATCTGAAAGTCCTGACTTTGCAAAGATAATGCTGATATTCATGTGCAGAAGAATGTTTGTAATTTTTCCATTTTTGGAACTACAAAAACTTCACCTCTTCATCACAGGCCTGAATGCAGTGACCTTGTCGTCCTGCAAGATCACACACGCTTGACTGAGGTCTGACGACGCCTCCGCTGCTTTGGCGCCGGAGAATCCTGCACAACCAAGAAAAAAAAGCATTTAAGAAATGTGCTTTTTTTTTTTGAGTGCTGTGTTTAAATGTCGTTCACCTTCAGTTGTGGAATATTGGCATGTGTCTGTGAGGGCAGCGTAGGACGGACCGTGCAGCTGGAGGCCTTTGTGATTGAAGCTGCCTGGGCCATAGATTTTGGAGTGCAAAGGGGGGCCCTCAGGAAAAGGGGTCACAGCACCGGAGACACTATTTGCTTCCTGGAGGCCTCTCATGAGCCCGCATTGTCCTCCGGGAACAGCGGGGGCGCCTGCTAACCTTTGGAGCTGGCAGTCCCCGCTCGAGTTGCTCGTCCTGAGCTCGGAGGCGTGCTGCGGGCTCAGAATGATCCCCGCCGCCGCCGTACGAGCCAAGGACCAAATCCGAGGCTTGTCCGACGCTTCAAAGTGAGATAGAGTTAAGGTTCCTGTGGTGGACGGGGTCTTGGACGCCACGGGATCGAGGAAGTCAGCAGGAAGAGGAGGGAGCGGTGGTTTGATGGCGCAGGGGAAGGCGTGGTGGAAGCTGTTGGACACATTCAAGTGAAGCTCGGAGGTGCAGTCTCTTTTGTGGGGTGAAATGGAAAGTGCCACAGCCTCGTCCGGGACTCCCTTTTCGCATTCGCCATCCAGCTTGTCACATTCGTCCTCGTCCATGTCCTCCAAATCGCTTAGATGTAAATCTTTCTCTTCCTTGCACTCATTGGAATCTACAAGAAATGAAAATTTGGAACAAATGAAATTCCTAAACACAATTCAACATCATCCATGAGGGGTGGCAAAGCACTACTTTTAGAAGTTCCTCAAATAACTTCAACATAGCTCTCTAGACTCTACCATGACCATTCTGGAGGGGGTTCCATTAAAAAAAAAAAAAATCATGCAACTAAATTTTGACTAACTTAACAAAAAGTGACCAGATGTAACTGATATGGGACAAACCTTTGGTGAGACAGTCATGGTCAATCTTGCTGATGTCGTCTTTCCTGTCATCGCCGGCCTTATTTTTGGGCGACCACGTCATCTTGTTCTCCTTCTTGAGCCTCCGTCGAGCGTTGGCAAACCAAGTGGAAACCTGGGTGAGGGTCATCTTGGTGATGATAGCCAGCATGATTTTCTCCCCCTTGGTGGGGTACGGGTTCTTGCGGTGCTCATAGAGCCACGTTTTCAAGGTGCTGGTGGTCTCTCGGGTGGCGTTCTTCCGCCTGGCCGTACTGTTAAAATCCATCGTCCCGTATCTGCACACACAAGGATTCGACTGAGTGATAGCACACTGCTACCTTCTCATGTTGGAAATCGATATACACCAAGACATGAAGCCAAGTATCCGAGTAACAGCCTGACCGTTGACCTCAGTGCGGTTTGCTAATGAAAAGTGGAAGTGTAGCAGATTTTGGCAAGCGAGCCCGTCTGAGCTCGAATGACACAAAGTGGACAGAAAGTGGAGCATAAAACTCACCTGTCATATTGATACTGGCCCAGCGACGGATCGTAGGGATAGTACGCGGCCGTTTGACTGATTCCCGAGTGTAAAGTGCCTGCGGTCTCCTTCATGTCGTACTGTGGATTCTGACACACACAAAAAAAAGTATATAGTTCAATGTTGCGCAACTTTTTTTAATTATTCCATTTGAAATAAAATGATAAAACTGTCCCCTGGGTGTTTCTAGAGTCATTCTTGAAAACACATAGGCCTACTTAAAACAATTTTTTTAATTAAATTGTTCTTTGCAGTATATTTAGAGAAAATCATTTTGTATAAGAGTGAAACTTTTAATTATTCATGCAGTTCTTTCAGTTTTGTTACCTTAATACAACCCGATGACGATAGATTTATCTAGCAGATACTTTATTGATCCCCGGGGGGAAATTCAGTATAATGTAACACAATATCAAAATTGTGCACTCAGTATGGCTGCTTTAAAGAATATAAACACATTAATTTATTCATTAAGTACAAGTTAGAGCAAACTTTTGCACACATTTATTCACGGCATCTTGTTTTACTTCTTAAAGTTGGACCCCTATATCGTTATTTCTTGTATTTATTGGAACTTTAGAGTTTAAAATGAATCACAAAATTAAGAGAATCTATATAGCAGGATACAATTGAATCATAATGAGTCTGGTTTTTTTTTTTGTTTATTGGGTAAATGAAGACAACTATGGTTACATGAAAGAAAAATATTCACTTTTATATTTATATTTTTTACACCCCCTCCAGAATGTTTTTTTAACAGTTATGTGGAAAAAAATGTCATTTTCCAGACATTTATTTGATCCTTTTTTTTTCTATATTTCTACTAACTTTCCCTAGAGGTGTAAAAACCTAGTCGGTTGCATTTAGGAGTTTGTCATCACATTTTCCCTAATGGATCGATTCAGCCAAGCAAAGCCACCCCTCTCTCTCTCCCTTCCTCCCCCTCTCCCCCTCAACAAGCAGAGGTGAGCCCACCAGAGAGGAGTAGATAGCGGCGGAGGGTTCGGTTCCGTAGGGGAAGTAGTTGGCGTAGTTCTGGCTGGCTGCAGCCGCCGCCGCGTAGGGGGAGCCGTACACCCCCAGAGCAGCCGCATTGAGCTCGCTGCGGCTCCCAGCCAGCAGCCGGTTCTCGTAAGGCGCGGGACAGCAGAAGGAGGCGGCGGCGGCTGTGGCGGCCGCCGCTACGGCTGCGGGCGTCTGAGCTCCTCCGGTGGAGCCTTCGGGCGGCACCGACCTGGAAATCGAATCGCAGCAAGTCGTACTGGGGTTTGCCGACACGAAAAACTGCACAGAGAGAATGATGGACAGAACAGTCGGATAAAAGTCTTGAAATGAATAAAAAAACAAAAGTAACTGAAGCAAAATGAGGGTCAATTCGATTGTGACAAAAAGTAAATTCTCTTTATTGGAGGTAAGTCACTTTTATGACAATTCCTGATTTATTACCAAGTTTAGTTTGTACCGTGTAATTGACAATTTTATTAATAAATGACATTATTTGCTGGTTAAATTAAACTTTATACATTCTGGGTGATATATTTAGCGGCTGTAAACTTGTGTCTTTAAATTATTATTTTTTCTATTATTATCAAACAACTCTATAAAAACTAACCAACACTTTTCTGTTCACATTTTAGTATTAAACTCGTACTTGACGTTCAATTGAGACCTCAAAACTTTCCACTGACTAACTTTTCACATCAAAAATCCAAATACAATCATAAAAACGAGAGTTTTGGTCACAGTGAGCACTCTTGAATCATTTTGAAGTTCATCCAAAAGATGCGTAATTACGCGTGGCGCGCGTGGTGACATCAATCTCGCTTTTGTCACCAGAAAAAAAAAAAAAAAAAACGACAACACGTGAGTTCATTCATAATTCAGTGTTATTGGACAAGGGTGCGTATGTCGATATGGCACAACAAGCACCAAGCAAATGGTGAAAAAAGTCAATAAAATGTCACATTTCAAACAAGAGAAGTTTTTGAATGGAGGAAATCATTTTAAGGTTATTTTTTAAAAAAGCGAGGAAAAAGTCTTACCTGTGAACTTGCATTGTAAGGATATCCAAACTGGGAGAAAGACATCGCGCCTTCTATTGTAACCATCAGCAATAACTCCTCCTCATGCAGCCGGGATCGATTGCTCCCAATTCCACTTCAAATCCGCACACTTCCACGCATTTCCACGCGCGCACGGCCCTGCTCTTCGCCCCTCTCAATAATACATGACTTTCGCCCATATAGGAGGGGAGACTTTGCCGCGGATTGTTTTATACGAATGAATAATCCCCTCCGAGGATCTGATGAGAAATGAAATTAAGCGTCATTAGTTGAAAAAAAAAAAATGTTAGGCGAAGGAGGCTTAAAGGATAACGTAAGACTTGCAAGATATGGACTGTGCTTGTTCTATTATTTGTGCCTCTATAGTTCTTTAGCATTCATCCATGCAAGGGTAGCAGCGTGACGTCACTGTAATCCCGAAACGCCACGGTGGTGTACCACGGATGCGGATCAAATCTTTGCCAGTCGCGTGCAATATAAAGATGCGCTCTTCTCTCCCTCCTTAAAGTGCACACACGTACAAATGGACAATTAATCGCCATGGCAACATATTACTCACTCTTTATTACTTTGAAAATATTCTATTATTTTTTTTCAAGAACATTTATTTGTGATTATTTTTTTAATGCAGCTTCTCTTTTATTTTAACTGTGGCAATCAAGTAGTAACAGCATGAGTATAAATACTATTAAATATGTTCTTTATGATGAAGTTAAAAAAACTACCTACACTGATTTCAATAGTTAAGAGTTAAATCACACTTTTAGACAGGACTGCCCCTACCCTTTCTCAAATAATGTAAGGTATAATGCTTTACCTTTATAAACCATAATCCTTATTTTAAAATCATTATTAAACAAAATTTCCATGACTTTTGTTGTAGTTTACAGAGATGTACAACTACACTTCATGCCATGGCACTCTTATACGTCTAACACTCCATACAGAAATTATTAAAACACGACTATTTAAAAAAATATTTAAAATATTTCCCATTTCCCCCTTCTTGGCTCTCTTTTAGCGAGAGGGTAACCCCCTTAGTAGGATTGTTATTTGTATTTATTTATTTTTTGACAGGTCAATAGAGCTGTGATTGATGCGCTCCTTGAAACCAGCGTGACCATTATACGCTGCGTGCGTAATTGTATCAATTAACAAATGACTCCAAGCACCTTGTTTAACCAACGAGTGAGAGTGAAAAGATACCTTGGGGGTGAAATCTGAGGTGGCGCTTAAAGAAGAAAAGAGACAGTCTAATTAAATAAAAGGTGGGGGTGGATGAAAATGTATTTTAGTTGAATGATGCTCACATGATGAAAGGAGAAATCATTTAAAGCTTTGTTAAACATCGCCAGTAAACAAACAACTTTGCTCCGTCGCACAGAGTTGGAATCACGTGAGCCACAATTGTGAGAGACTGCGTGGACTTGTCAAAAACAAAAAAAAGGGTCCCATGGGCATGATTGTGACTGACGTGTGTTGCCCCCTCCTTTTTCCCTGAGCCTGCAGTTACAAAGTTTCTCTTCGGGGGGCACTGAAGAGTCACCTCGAGGAGGGAATAAAGATCTCCTTTGATAAGTGCACAGATAGGGACTAGAAGAAATTCTTATTGTTGGTGTAGATTCTCAGTCATCCAGGTCATGGTGATCCGTAAAGTGTATGAAAATAGAGCCCTCATCTTGTCTGCTTTACGTGGTGTAACATCAGCAATTAGGCAGCGAGAAAAAATTGCAGCAACCGAAATGTAATTGCTCGCTATGTTGGTTGATGCACTTGGTTCGACAAGGACATACTCAAGAGTGCCCGGGTGCATATGGACTCATGGACACTTATGCATAATGCATGTCCAGCAGTCAACGTACATCTCCCTGAATCTGGCTGAAATGAACACTAATTGTATTGGCAGATTGGCCACAGTGACCTTGCCTTCCGTCACATCTTCACAATGACAAAAATCCTCACACGTCTGTGTCTGTGGACTTGATGACTTAATAATCACAAAAGAGTCCCTTTTTAGATTCATAGTAAACTGTGGAAATGGGGCTTCACGTTAAGTTTGATTTCAACCACTGGCGGATCTAGGATTTTTTTCCTGGGGGCATGGGGTGGCCAATGGGATCGCAGGGGGTCTACAAAACCTTCTTTTTTACAAACTCTAAAAATTCTCCCAAAAATGCTGATGAACATTCATCATGTGTTCCGTATGGGGGACTGTGGAAATGTGGGATAAAATTCCAAAAAGTCAACCTGGCCTGGCACCTTGCGGGGTAGTGCCCCTGCAGCCCCAAGCTCCGCCAGAGACAACAAATTTATACTGACTCGCTGAGAAAAAAAGTGGCACATATAAGCTGTATCTTCATCTTTTTTAGTAAGAAAAATTAAGCGTGCAATTACATTTTTAAGTACACAGCATGCATGCTTAAGGTTGACCAACTGTGATCCTCAATCATTAACAGAAAAGGCCTTGACCATCTATACAGTCATTTTCCCTGAATGTGACCTATCGTCTATTTCCATCTGGAGCTGACTAATGAGGTTGAGCGATGCGTCCATCTTTCAATCAAAGCATCACTCTGTAGAAACGCAAATACTGGAAAGGTTAAGTCAACACTCAATAGCACTTGGTCCTCCTATTTCATACATTTCCTCTGCTGACTTTGTCAACTACAAAGCCTTTTTCAGGAGTTTTTTAATCAAGTAGAAGGGGTGGCAGTATGAAATGGTAATAAGTGCACAGAAGGGAAGAAGCATGAACCTAGCAGGGGAAGGAGCGGCACCTACCTGGAGGTGTGTGATCTCATTACATCCTAAATTGCTATGTGCCAATAAATCCAATGGCCCCTCGTCATGTGGAATTATTACACACACGGAGCTGACTCGTGGAGATTAGCTCTAAATTAGCCAATGTGGAAAGAGAAGTAATAAATATTGTAATGAGAAATAATAACACAAAGATCATACATTAGTGGCCTGTTAATGCTTCAATAAACAGTCAGAGGGGTGTGTCAATAATTATTAAAAGTAAGTCATCAAGGGGGAAATAAAGGGCCAATGATACCACTGTCTCCATCAATCTGACAGAAGGGAGGAAAAAGAATCACGCAAGTTAAAGTTGGACACAATAGTGGTTGACTTCCAATCTGTTACAATTTCAAAAGAACATCAATCTTGGGCTCCCAACAAATTGTATGACTTGACAGATTCCTCTGTTGCTCGCTTTGATCGGACACTAAAAAGAAAAGGAAGTACATTGTGAAAGCGCACAATTAAATCCATATATTATTTTTTCGTTTCTCCAAACAATACGTAGATGAGACGCATAATCTGTGTTTCGTGTGTAGCACCATCATTGTGACGGCTTGTATTCTCGTGTTTAACTCAAACAAACCCAAGGCATTTTGTGTTGCATCCCAGAGGCCCCCGGGGGCTCTTGGGAAAAGGTGACAACCACAAACACAGAGGGAGGTGTGTTTGTGTGTGTGTGTGTGGCTATAGCTTGTGTGTGTGTGTGCGTGTGTGTGTGTGTGTGTGTGTGTGCTAGCTGGCACAATTCCCTTTAGGCTCTACTGTAAAGCCATCATCAGTGGTGGTGTCAAGGATATGTAGCCTGTCACACACAAAGACACACACTCAGTAACTGTGGGAAATAGCTTCTCAGGCAGTGTGTGTGTGTTGGAGAGAGAGAAGTCTCTACCGCTCGTGTCAGTTGATCATGTCCTGGTTTTTATCTCAAGGCCTTGGGGTTCTTTGTTTAGTGACTTGTGAGTCAATGCTGAGTACGCCATTTTGGTTTTGCAAATGTATATTGTGTATCGTACACTACCTGCACGATAACACCATAGTGGTGAAAATGATTTTTTTTCTACTGCAATGAGGATTGTTACATACTTTAAATTGTGTGTATTCAGTATCTATGCGAGTGTGACACTGACAATTTCAAAAGCAGCAGAGTAACCGTGCATCATCTATCTACAAGCAAACTATGTCACATTGACACTCTCTGAAGAAGGCGGAGGTTGCTGCCGAAACTGTCTGAAAGGTTTGTTAAGGTAAGACCTGCTCAATTTGTCTGAACAAAGGAATACAATGGCTATCATCAATGGAGACATAATGAACACAATTCAACAATAAATAGCATAAACGAACTTGACGTGTAGACAAGGCGTGACATCGACGGCACATTGAACAGATGAAAATGACCAAACAGTGTGAACAGAAAGGAAAGAACTAAATATCAACAGACAGACAATGAGGAACTCCTGGACAAGACACAAGTGGTTGAGGAATCCGATTGGATGACACAAGGGGCGGGGCTAACGAGAATAGGTGGGAACAATGATCTAAAGAGACACAAAAACATAACGAAGAAAAACAAACTAAAGTCCAAATTAAAACCAAACAAATACACAACATGACAATTTTTCCTACCATGCAAATGTCTTTGATAGAGAAAGTAACATTTTAACACTCTTTGAAAGTGCAAAACAAAACCAATGTTTGCTTATTTTTAATAAAGTCTTTTGAAAGGCTTCAAGATAAATTTATGGTGTAGATTTCAAAACCAAGGAGCTCTGAGCTCACACTTTGATGTATTGAATTATTTTTTAAAGAAAGTAAATTGTTTGGTATTTTTTTCCCCTCCGTGCCTCGTACATGTGAATTTGAACAATGTGATTCTTTTTTTTTGTTTGTTCCTGCTTTATGGCGTCCATTTTAATTTGATTAGAGTAACATTTAACACATGCTCAAAGTGCCACTAAAAGTTCAGAGTCTTGATGTTTGTGCCATACAGTTGTTGGACGTTATACCAAAAGTAAGAGAAAGCACATTTATGCTGTAAAGTAAATCAGGTTTGACAGGACAAATCAGTAAAATCTGCGCAAAGTGCTACGTTCCGTGTTATTATGTAACGAGAGCACACTACCATGCTGTGAACAAAAGAGCTAAGCATTTGAAGGGAAAACAAACATTAATCCTCACAATCCTTGAAGTTCATAAAATTTAATTTTAGGCCCTCCAAAAGAAATTCCAAACACTCTTGAAATTTTCAGCATCGTAATGTTAGCATACCATGTTTTCCACTGTTTCCTCAGTTTTGTACCTTGACGATGACCTGACGGATTTTCTACAATTTTGCCTGGCAGGTGATTAATGCATCCGGAAAGTTTTAACTTTTAGGGGTAGCCAAGGACAAGATTATCATCCCCAAATTGGAGTTGGATTTATGACTAATGCAGCTTGACCCTCTGTTCCTTATTTACTGATGAGTCTTTGTTGTAAAACAGATCGTGTGCAGTGAAATAATGTCTTCATACTGCACGGGAAGACTGATCTTTTTCCACAAGGAGAAAAAAAAAACTATATCTTATAAACACAACATCTCAGACAAATCCTCTGTCTGGTCCATACATACTTGGCAATAAGATGACTGGCCGGGGGTCATCGGAGAATATGGTCGGACGGAGCACTGAGGCTAAAGCCTTGTAGCCCCGAGTCCTCCCTGAGGGTGCTGGGCTCTTTGCCGCGGGCTTATCACTACATTGTCATTTCCTACAGTCTCTTTCCTGCTCCTCCTTTGCCACGGCCGCTTCCTTCCTTCCTTCCTTCCTTCTGCCTCGCTCCGGTTGTGTCTTCTTGACACCCCTCTCGAGCCGTCGTCACGGCGGCCCACGGAGTTTCCTACAGGAAGGGGAGGCTTGTGTTTTGGAGTGAAATGCTGATAGAGGGAGGCTGATAGGCGAGTGTTACACTGCCAACTGACATGAGGCGGCCAACCCCTGACCTTTGTATCTTCAGGGACGGGACAACCTATGTGTAAATACTGAGAGGGGTTCATGTCTGAAGAGCACCTCTGCCATGGCCTTGTACTTCACACTGTTAGTTTTTTTTACTTCAGGATATTTTTGATAAAAATAAGACCTGATGGTGTCCAAGTTCTCACTTCTCAGTGTGTTCTGTGACCACTCAGGCATGTTTTATGTTGATATCAGTTTCACACTGGACCAGATTATTTTTATTTAATGTTTTGAGATGGGCCCTTATTTTTGTGTCCAGCACAAGTTGGTGTACTTTTTTTGTTTATTCCTCAGACAGACGTATCTGGAAAAGGGGCATTTGCGTCATTGTAGGGGTAAACACAGCTGACCAAATCATGAAAAATAGAAAATTGTGATTATGTTGAGAGAGCAAATCCCAACAAGATCTACAGTTTTGCATGAAGAGCAGAATGTTGGTATTTGATGTAATACATGAGCCAGAGTAAAGGTGTCACTCTGGTCACTCTCTTGGGGAGCCTCGAGTTGGGCCAGCACAGCGGTGACCCGATGACTTCATTACCATTCAAAAGCGGCGGTGAGAAGACTCGTAGCGGTGCATTCCCAGTCCGACTCATCTCATCATCCAGAGATGGCACGGGGAGGGAAGCGGGGGTTGTTTGTAGACTGCCGGACCCCCTCCCCGCCCCTCACGCCAATACACACACTTTCGCTTCCTCTCGGGAGATATGCGACCTCTGCTTTCTGTCAGGGCGCCCTCGGCGGCAGACTCTGTGGGAATTTCTCCCCCACACACACACTCCACAGAAAACAGGATCTGAGTGAGATGCTGCCCGTCCTTTTCCCGTGCCGTGTTTCCCCTTTGCCCCGCACTCATCTTCTCCTTTCTTCTTGTCCCGCGGGTCGATAGCATTAATTGGCCCACTCAGTCACAGGTACATTGATTGCAGTCACTAATAAAAGGGCTATTGATTGCTACTTTGTATAACAGCGCTCTATGCAAGTAAGAGCTGCCCTCTCATACTATCCTGACAGCAACCTTTTCCTGTTTGCCCGTCTGCTATTGTCATAAATCATGTCGCTCGATGAAGGGGATGTTTTTTTTACCCCTCCCTTCACATTCAGATGAGGAGGCTCTTAAGAGAAATTACATTCTTGCAGATAATAGGGCTACATTTGCCATTAAACAATTGGAATCAATATGGAAGATGTTCAAAGGAAAAAAAAAGTTGATGATGGATTTAGAGATCGCAGAACATTTTACGTTACATTTATTTTTTAAAGCGTTATCTAAAATGACCCTTTATTTATAATCATATTGTTTGTTAATGTGATCTAATAAATGTTAAAAAAATAGTCAGGATATGATAGCTAGCCACAAAAAAAAATCTATAATTTGCGCGCCACTTTGACTTCGACAGACTTTATTTCTATTTTTAACTCAATTATCTGTTATTCCTAATTGAGCGCCATACTGAATCTTAAGTGTGTCTGAGGCAGGTGTCGGGTTGTGAGGCTGAAAATGGCCTCTAAGTACTTCCATGAGAGATTTAATTATCCCTATTAAATATTCACTGATCAATGGAATTTGTTTTAGCCGATCAATAGGTGGCGAGGCTTGAGAAGGACGTTGAGCATAAGTTAATTTGCATTTCAAAGCAGCCCGTGTCACGTGGCCTCATTGGAAATCCATACCATTTTGTTAGGTTGTATTTCATATTTAGCTGCTTTAGGCCCTTATCACTGACTGTTATTGATTACCCTCGCTTTATTTACTGCCTTGTGTAACCACAATGTAGACCTGCAAGGATAATATGAGGACTTGATAACTATGGATGACAATAACGATTCAGAACGACCATAATATTCTGGAATCGGATTTATTTTGAGATATCCTCTGGGGAGTTGAACTGGATCAGTTCGTCATCTGTAAATAAGGACAATATATGAGCATTGGAGCTAATGTATGTAATGTATAAACACAGCAAATTGGAATCTGTGAGTGTTCACTGGACTGTGTAACAGCAAATCTTGATCGAAAACCAAAATGTCTGGTAAAAAAATGTGAGAAATTTGGGAAAGTAATGAACCGAGTTAATGTCCTAAACAGGGGGTGAAGCAGGTGGCTGTCCTGTGTTTTAACATTCGGCATTGCCTCAGGATTCATTTGCAGACCTGTCTATCCATCAGAGTGGTCCTCAAGCCGGCAGATAGCACAGAGGTCATAGGACTTGACTGCGTGACGCATCATCAGTGCCATCAGGATACATGAGCTTGGGCACTGATGCACAGCGGGAACGACCAAACGACTTCAAATATGTCTGTGTGTGTTTGTAAATACTGGAACTACACAGTCATGTCTATAAACTTCAATACATAAGAATTATAAGTCCACAGTAACTATTTTGTAGCTATATTTTATAGAACTTCGATATAATAACTTCTATTGTTTGGGTCAATATACTTAGTACGGTAAATGGTAGTGACGAACAAATGCTAATGCTAAGTTAGCCTTTAGTTTTTTCAGCCTAGCCACTAAGGTCATTAAAGCTAGTTAAAGTTAGACATGTTGTATTATAATTAGACTCATTAGTTTGACATTATTATAATTTTAGCCTAGTCATTTATGTAATTGAAAATAACATGGCCTCAGTGGAAAGCAAAGCTGTGTTTTTAACGCTTCTTAATGTACCTTTACACACATTTGTACACACTTTACAAGCATTGGCACAGATTTATCGTCTCTCCGCCGTCATGTCAAACGTAAAGGTATTTTAAAGGCTTTATGCATCCTATGAACCAGCCTACATTCGAGATTATTCATGCTACCATGTTCATCCCTGGGATTTTAATTGCTCCCTGCAGTATGCTTAATCTGCAAGGAAATCAATAGAGCTTTTACTCTCACAATGGATGGATGGTGACCACTTATTGACGTTCAGGTGTCATTTCAGTGGGGGGATTGGATGTTTGCCTCTACTTCGCTACAATGAGATGGCACCAGAGGTCAAGTGGTGCGGTGCACTCGAATTAAAGATGGAAACTTCGGTGCGTTTAAGACTTAGGGATATATCTATTGACTATTGTTTTTAATTAAATGGTGATATTTTAATACGATTATCAGCTTTGAAGGAAAGGATAAGGAAGGTACGATGCACACAGAATAGCTAGTAAATAGATTTTTGGCTATAGATTCATTTTGACTGTGTTCACATTTTGTGTGTCTAT
The DNA here is from genome assembly GCF_024217435.2 of Syngnathus scovelli. Classification (NCBI taxonomy): domain Eukaryota; kingdom Metazoa; phylum Chordata; class Actinopteri; order Syngnathiformes; family Syngnathidae; genus Syngnathus; species Syngnathus scovelli. The sequence goes on from NC_090850.1 coordinate 19,211,132, forward strand.
ACTTGACAACAAAGCATAGATCTAAACTAGAAATTATATCTTAGGTTTTTAGACAAATTCAAGGTTGAGCAACTACAATGTCAATTTGAACTTGGGATACATTGTGGTTATCAAAGACCATTAATGTCTTGTCTTTGATATCCTAGAGAACCCTTTCGGCATGTCTTCTTATCAATAGATTTATCGCCTATCCTTACTAGTCCTTGCATCTCCCTCAAGGGGGTCTCGCCGGTGAGCCCCAGAGTCACATTTCAGGCTCGGCTGCTACTTAAAGGCCCATAATCTGTTGGCGCGCTGGCCTTAGCGGAAGCGAATGATTCACTTTAAGGACTCCTGCTGCTGTGGGACCCGCAGCTAGTGGCTGGTTAACGTTAGCGCATGCGGCGCGCGAGTCGTCATTATTTATTTAACCCGTTAAGTGTTTAAAGTGGAAAGGGCCCACCGGGACGTGGCGTCATTGATGAAATTATTCCACACATATATATATATGGTCGACTCCTTTAGGGATATGGGGGGGAGACACATAGAGATGAAGACTTTTGAAAATGCTAGGTCACATGAGTTTGGAACTACAGAAACCACCATTTTTCGAGTCATGTTATGTTCATGTTTGTGTCTGTCAGACAAGAATAAAGCACATGCATTGATGTTGTTGGACCGTGTCGGCGGTTTCACACAAAACCGCCTTGGTCATGTGGCTGAAGACAGTTATTGACGTTTCGTCTTCAACATCGATTCTGCTTTTAGTGTTTCTGTTTTTGGTGGGAGAGTGGTTAAAATGTGACATTATGGTGTCTGCCTCACAGCTGGAGATTCAAGATGTCATTACTGTGTGTGTGTGTGAGTGTGTGTGTGTGGTTTACTACAGCTAGCCTACTCTGTATAAATTAAAGAATCCAAATGACCAACACAGTGAATGTTATGTTTTTCTGCAGTTGTCCGAGGAGCAATCTAGATCGGGTCTTCTCTAAGTCATCTGGGATTGAGAATGCAGAGAAAATGGATGGATGTTTTGTGTTTGGTCAGAGCAGTTGTGGCTCTTTTGTTATGATGCTATGTACGTGTTGACTAGTGGTTGTTAATAATTCAACAGTGCATGTCGGCCCTCCCATAACATGTTGGTCGAGGCTCTCGTCCCATGTAACAGCACAATAACACATCTCCAAGTAGCCAGTACTTGTTTACCTCTGGGAAGTCCCTCTTCTGTCTCACCTTTTCCTCACCCCATCACAAAAAATACTTCAAACCCGTTTGTTGTAATGTCGAAATGGAACAGATTTTTTTTAAAAGATTTTAAAAATGTCAAGACTGATGTTATAAACCTACAATGGAAAAATAATTGTCATCCTATCAACATTTGCTGAACTCTGCTTTAAAGTATTTTTCCTTGCACAAACAACTCCCACCTGTTTCCTGAATGAGAGCCAAGTAACTGTCATAAAAATAAACATTGAAATTGTGACATTTCATGGCAGCCATTGTGGGACGACCTGCAGGTTGCTGAAATGGCTACTTTCAGTACCGGTACGTCAAACCTCAACAAACAAATCGGACAACATTAGGAGAATCCATCTTGTAAAAATAAAGACAAGTCACCAAAGAGCTTATTTAAACGGCGGTGATGGCTAACACGTGCCGAGAGAGAGATGAAGCCGGAAGAGTGAGTGAGGGGAGAGTGAACAGATTGAATGGCTAATGAAATGGCTACCTCCAGGCCTGAATAAATTCTCTGGTCTGGCGATCCCCTCAGGATGCCGGCCTCCCGGGGAGATTAATGACCACTGGGCCATGCCATAATGAAGTAGTTTGCCTTGGCAATGTGCTCGCCAATTCATCACGGCGTCCACAAGTGGGCCGGCCGAGCGCGACGTCTTTATAAATCCCGACTTGCTCTTCGTTCCCGCTGTTTCTGATTTATGGTTCCTTCCACATCCAGCCCAAACAGTTTGGCCCTTTCACCAGAACCCACCTGGGCTGACCATCTCCACCCTTCCTCATCCAGGTCACTGAATTTGACGGGGTGGAAAATGATTCATTTCCCTCTGCATAGAAATATGCTTACATCGGGAAGACGTTACGGGAGTGGCCGCTGTTGCTCGACTTGTTTTAATCGAATTTTTTAATCTAGTTAACTTAAAACCAAGAAAGCAGTTCATTTTCAGCATACAAGTGATGTTTCCATTTTGTGAACAAATTTTTAATGCATCATTGCCGATGAAGGGCATGCTCATGTGTACTTTTCTGCACATTTTTAATCCTGTTTACCACTCGGTGCTAATGACGCTTGAATCCCTCCAGCTAATAGCGCGTACGTAGTCTTAAATACATTCTCACCAGAAATCCCCGGCATTTGTTCCGGGCCCTTGCCCTCGTTACCGAGCCATTCATCTCTGGCGTATTAATGGCTAAAGACTGATGAGCTGCAGTGTTTCACAAGTCATAAAGTCTGCTTCTTTGATAACCGGCAGCTCCATATGGAATAGCGGGCGAGGAAATTACAGGAGAACAATAAAGCATATTGAGGCATATTTAGATTAAAATGCATTTAATTGGACTCGGGTCTAATGTGGTTGAGATGTGTTCTCGTGTCGCCTCATTGTTCTGCTGCTAGCACTAAACGATGCTCCTGTCGTGGCGATTGTCGGCTAACCCGCTTGAGTGTATTCATGATTTTCGAAATGGCATAATTCCAGGAAACATCCGCTTCCTGGAATTTCGGGGTCGAACTTCAAATTTTTTCTTTCACAGCGTTCGACCTTGGAGGTCTTTATAAGCGTCACTCTGTATCTGTCTTAATTATCAAAGGCTTTGCGTCGCCGTTTTTCCTCGAGTTGCTTTATCTTAATCTACATTTTTCTCGCAGAAGGGACGCATGCGTAATTGTACAGTTGACATCGGCTTAGACGGCATCATCTCCTTTAGTCCCCAGCTAATCCTACACGCTGATAACAATAATGGGAAGAAATGAATTGAAAGATTTTTTTTTTCAAAACAAAAGAAGATATGCAGTCTCATTCATAATTAGCTGCAGAGGTCAAATCCGCCATCCGGTTTCAGAAGGTTAATGAGTTTTTTTTTTCTTTGTTTTTAACCCTCCCTTTTCTCCTTACTCGTCAACCTTTGATTCAGACTGTGACCTTGTGCGCCGTTAATTGTGTGCATCGGTGTGTGTTGATAAAAAAAAAAAAACAGGCATATTTACCCTCCTGATTTCTTGACAGTTTGGCAAAGAGCGTGCCGCATTTGTGTGCACGACTGGAAGTGTAATTTATTTCAGAAAGGGTGGAGGAGGTTGTGACCCCCGGACCCTCAAAGGCCCCCCTTGCCCCATCTGCCTGCCATCAGACATCTCCGCATGGTCCCAAGGGGGAGCCTGTGAAGTAGCAGAGGTGTAGAAAAGCAGACCCTTTACATGTGTGTTTTAACATGTGTGGGTCTATGCTGGTATTGATCCCCCCCTCCTCCCCCTCCCTCCCCAGTCTTTCCCATAATGAAGTGGAACTACATCTCCATTATGAGCCGCATCGCCATTGGCTGGAGCTAATATGTAATTAGCTAGCGTGCCATAAGCCTGTCACTATTGATTTCACTATCCAGATTACTTGTTACAAAAGAATAGAGCTGTCTGCAGCATAATTGAACAAGTTAACTCCTTGTCTCATAAAATGGAGACCTGTATTGATTGTAACCGAGCGCTGGGGAGAGAGAAACTGAGTTGTGCGCCGAAGAGGAGGTGCTGATGCGTTCGTTTTTCCTCGCCGCGGTGTCATCCCGACATGTCGGATTGTGGCTTTTCCTGCTGAGTTGCAGGATGCCGCACCTTAAATGACTTGCGTTGTCCATCAGCTTCACGTTACAACGTGTGCATGTCTTGTTTTTATTCCCCTGTTGTCGTTTTTTCATTTCGAGTGGATGCATTTGTCCTGTTTTTGCTGTTTATTAACATTAACAAAACAAAAATACACCAGTCGAGACAATTTCTTAAAATTGATAATATATTAAGAGCAATGGTAGAATATATTACATGCCTAAGGAGTAAAAAAGACAAACCAGGCTACATTGACGTAACTCCATCTTAATTTTTTGGTCAATTGTACCTGGAAAAAACATAAACATAAAAAAATTTGATATATTTATGGGACCTAAATTATATTATTTCTTTATTAAATACGCTGCGTTTGATGTTAAATATATAGCTACAAGCGCCCGTACTTTTTTGGGTAATTTCCTTCTTAGCCATTGAAAGGCTATCAGGTAATTGTAGCGCCGTGATTCACCTCAACAGCCTTTTTAAGCTTAACCCGAATAAGTGGCGAGTTAGCCGATCATTTCCGCACCATTCAGATTCACGGCAGAACACCAGCTGTGGGATGTAATCAGGCAGCAAAGAGAACGACATGGCGATAAATTGTTTGATGTTGTTGTTCCTAAAACAGACATGGAAGCTACAGCGGTGTTCCCCCGCCCCCGTCGACAGGGTGAGAGGTTAATCAAACGCGATTTCCGGCACTCCACCGCTGAGTGATAAGTAGCTAACCAACGGAGCCTGTAATTACAATCTTACAGAAAGCGGCCTGATCTGTATATAAATCTCACCATCCAATTACAAGATGTAATAATTCTGTACTCAGCCTGGTAATGAGGTCTAATACCGGCGCATGTGATAATCCCCTCTGGATGCGGCCGTGATCAGATGTTGGCTTTGTAATTAGACTGGCAGAAAATCATTATTTGGTGTTTAGAGAAAAAATGAGGTTGGCGGGAAGTTAATTTTCGCCCCATTCTCCCAATCATAGACAAGAATTTAATGATTTAATCATGATTGTTAGCTATTTTGCAATCAATTTGTAATGATTGTTTCGTAACAGCTGCTTTCGGGGAGCGAAAGATTGAAGGTGTCATTGGTACGGTGTGGCTTTGCTATAGGCTATACTGTAAAAATGTGTTTATAGAATTAAAGCGTAAACATCTATTCTCTTTGGTCACCATATTAGGTGTTGAGTCTTAGAAATAAAAAACTAGTGGTGTTGGTGTTACTGTGATGTTGAAATACCTTCACTTTGATCAAGTAGAAGCTCGTGAGTCTTCTCTCAGCTTTAGCTCATCTCTCTAATCTCTTGGCCATGGAGAACTCCATTGACAGAGAATTGACTTCAAGCTTTCAAGACGATTTCTATAATTGATAGTTTTAACTTGCGCTTGCATGTCCGAGGGTTCAAAGGCGGCCTGCTGTTTTGATGTGTTAATGGTAGAAAAAGACTAAAGCGCCGAAAAATGGATCGTATCTAATATCTGTTAAGAGTATGATAAATTAACCACGTTTGGGTTTCGTAATGGACGCACTTTAAGTTTGACTGTGAGTTTTCCACAAATGGGAGACTATCAAGTCTTGCACTGTGAAAGAAATGTCTCACTCAATAAGTTTTGTCATTAAGTTTTTTTATAGAAAATGGATGGACGTAACAGCTTCAATCAATTCTTTGTCTACGCATTAGTTTTTATAGGTTTTCAAAATATGAACAAACCAGGATTGTGGGACTAATTGTTTTCCACTGGAACGAGTTCATATGTTGGAAATAGTCTTGTCATTTTATTTTAGCTATCGGGTTGTAGGGTTAGGGTTAGTTTGGGTCAGGATATTGATTAGGTTAAGGAAAGGTGAATGTCTCTGTTGAAATGTAAATAAAGATCTTATTTATTCTTTTCAGTTCAGTTTGCTGCATTGCTTTTTTTATGTCATCTTCAGTTTCTTCTCATCCTAACTGAAGAATCCTGAGCAATGTCTTGTAGTATAGTCACTGTGGACCTCTGCTCGAGTGGACCTCTGGGTTTTTCAAGAGGCAGCCATTTTACACTCCCCTGCCCTGGTTCTCCGTATTGCTCACCTCTGAAAGACTTTCAAGTGCTCTTTCAAAGGCATAAAAGCAAAAGTGGAAGAACTCAAACTTGTTTTTCACAAACCCAAGATAATAACCTCTCACTACCCCTGATAACACTTTTCGTTGTATCCTTCAGTGGTTTTTAGTTCCGATTCATCTGTTCTACTCCGGCCTTGTGTCCAAAGTTCTATCAATATAGCCGCCATTTTGTTTGACACTTTTTCAGGTCAACTGCATTCTTGAAAAAGGCTACTCATAATTTAAGCAATACTGTCTATAAAATACTTCCTCTGTGCCAGACAAATCAACGAGTGTTAATCCACAACCCTGGAGCTGATTTCAATATTTTATGACTAGTTATACACTATATGATCGATTTTTTGAACTTATCAATTATGAATAGGCTCGAGGAAGCTTAGGGGCTTCCAGGCTAGGACTTCCTCTTCCTTGTGTGTTTATGACCGACACAAGACCGGTGTGAAAGTAGAGAAAACATATGTAAGTATATTGATTGACAGCATGAGTGGGTTTACTATGACCAACATAAAGAACATATCGTGGTGTCGCTTTAGAAGTCCACATTGATGAGCTGGACAGCCACTGTAAGTGGTATTTGCCAATCCTTTAAACATCTTCAAGGTTTAAAGTGAACGAGTTCTTGGGAAAAGTCATTTGAAAACCGCTGCTGCAAGCTCATCATTTCCCTTCCCCGATGATATTGAGACAAATGATAAAGTCCCGCTCCCTGTAGCGCTCTTCTTATCTGTGCCTGGCGCTTGAATGGACTTTATCAAGCAGTAATAAGACAGACTGGGACTTTTCATTCCTCCATGAAACATATGTCCAATTTTTAATAGGGGCAAAAGTAATTATAGACTGGGACGGAACAGATAATACATAGTTGTGCCGATTGTCGCCATTGATTGGTCAATGATCTATACATGCTGGATTTATCTACTTTTAATTCTTCTCAAGACACATTTCACCCATCCTTGTAGTGTAAAATCAACCAACCCAAACAATTGTTTATGCCCACACTGCTCTAGACAGAAGAAAATTAGATATACTTGAAGTGAATGACAAAATTTTGCGTCCTTCAGCCGTGAAGCCCTTGAGATGAAGAGCAGGTGGACCAAAAGTCTAGACAGACAAAGTTCACCCTGCAATCTTGGCTCCATTAGCAGTGTACATGTTTACCGTGGGCATACGCCAGGGATTTAGTTTGTGGCATATGTTGAAGCCCCCTGGCAGACTTGTGACAAAGCACTTACCGAGGAGATGGCAGGCCAAGTTGTGGTGAGGTCCCACCCAGAGGCTGTGTGTGTCCCGAGGCAATGCTACTGGGCTGGGCTGGACATAGAGGATGATTGGCTGCTGAGTTTTCATCCAAATCAACTTAAAAGCTTTTTGCCATTTTTTTTGTGATGCCGTTCGGATTGGTTTCAGCAAAGCCCTTAAAGAATAGTTTTTAGGAAAATGTATAGTTTAGATATTTTTTATATACCTAATCATAAGCTCCCGTTAGTACCTCCCAATCGCTCTGAAGTAGACGGCTACGTTTTCCCAGTCATTTTCAACGGTTACCTTTGCTAACCAAAACAGCAGCACATACAGAATGTATATAATTATTATAATAATGTAGACTTTTTTTATGTTTTCAATTTTCATGTACAGTCGACCTTGCATGTTAGATTTGAAACACTCTAAATACTTTTTATACTTATCCCATTCCTACTACTTTCCTGTTAAAATTGTATGTAGTTGTTAATGACTTTTTCTGAGTCAAATCTTTCACCATTTTATTTCTGCACTGGTGTAAAGCTGTCTTCATTAGAACCCCGTTAGACCTCATTTCACCAGACTGACAGACAGACTGTGATGAGGCCCCATTAGACCAACATTCTATTCTCTCTGGACCATCTATTTACTGTTCCTCTTCCTCTCATCCTTCCTCTCACTTGTCTCGTACTTGTTCTGTCTGACCAATCTAACCCCAGGAGCCCCCTTAACGCACAATGTTCGAGAGTCCAGTCAATCACACGCAATGATGTTAAACTCTCCTCCAATGAAGAGCCTTCACGGCTCTTCAGAGCTGGCCCGAGTCAGGCGGCTGATTAAGGGCTCCTATCAATGAGGTCGATCTTAATTTGCAGCCTTTCTGAAGTCCACGTTTCTTTAGGGTTTCAACCTCAACATGGCTGGTTTACCTTGGATCACCTGTAATGAGGTAAAATCACGTCTTACCAGTATATTAGGGCGACTTTCTCGGAAGTTCTCTTACGGTGCAGTACTCGAGACCAAGGTAAAAAAAGACAGATACACAGAGAACCCTTTACAAGGAAATCCTGTTAAGCATAGCAACAACAACAAAATTAAAAAACATATTTTTTCTTTATCGTTCCCTTAAATCACTCATTATTTAGAACTTCTCAAATTAACAGTTAACAGTTTGCCTGAAATGAAAAAGTAAAGTGGAGCTCGAGATGGAAAAATTCAGTAAACTCAAAAAGTGAAAGCAGACGGTCAAACATGAGCAGCAGTTGAGGCTTTTGTTTTGTGTAGTTTGAATGCTTTGGGACTCAGCTTGCAAGACGCTCCTGGATATTCTCTTAACAGGCTTATACCAGACTCTTTTATGTGGAAAGCAGCAACCGTAAAATCCCATCCAGTACATCACAAACAAGGGAAATAGAGACTATATATATATATATATATATAAAACAAATAAATTACATATATATTTTTGTTACTAGCCTCAGGTGTGCTTTCAAAAGACGTCTTTCATCTCTGCGTAAGGATTCCAATTTAAAAGTGCGTCATCACTAGACGTCATGGCTCTGTTGTGCTCAAGAACACGGTGCAAGAGATCTAAGTAGGCATCCTACTGGCCTTTTAGTACCTTTCGCTCCTCAGGGAGCTTTCGCCACATCAGTATTCCAGTCCACAACTTCAACCCTTCTCATTCCATCCACCCCTCGATTTATTTTCATACTATGAGGGTATGATAGCCCCTTAATAATTCATATTTAGAGTGTATACCCATGCACTGAAAATTCTGATTCATCCTCCTGAGTAGCTGCCCACCCTCCTGCATGATTTAAGTATCCGAGTTCTTGTTGCGGCTCACTCGTACTGTCTGCGCGATGCTTTCTCCAGTAGAGCTGTCAAATTTTTTTGGACTCTAAGAGGAAAGTTTGTGCAGGTGGACAAGAGTGTCTTTTCTTTTAGCCGACACGCTTCTTTTACAAGCGGTAAGAATCTAGGCGGACCTAGCCTCAGATCAACTTCAAAAAAGAAGACAGGGCCTTCCATAGACATACAGTACAATAGAAGTGAGGAGTGTAGTCATTTGAAATTCACACGTCTTACGATTTCTTTTCCAGCAGGATGTTCTCAAAGGAAACATTGTTTCAAAGGCCCCAAACGTGAACTAAACCAAAAGCCAATTTTGAAATCAAGCGGAAAGTCAAGCACAATGCATTCCGGGACTGTGGTCAACCATTGATTTTTTTTCTCCAGGTTTTCCTATGGGTATAATAGAAAGCCATTATAAATAAAATCTTAACTTAGTTTTTTATGCCTATTCCAATGTGTTGTGTTGTATTTTTTATTTTTTTTGCCTTAATCATTTGGTTTCACAAACCATTATCCCTGTCCACCATGGTTCACTTTTGGGTGTGGTCATGTGATGTTCTCAAGCTTTTATTTTTGAGACAACCTTTCCTCCAAACAAGTGCCCTCCATCCACACTTCAGTCTGAGTGTGCTGGAAGAGGAAAAGGAAAGGATGGTGGTTCTCCCTAGAGAGCGCTGCCCGGAGGAGGCACGATTAGGAGGTGAAGCAGTCAAACACTCCGACCAAATGTGCCAGTACATCATGATAACCTCAGGCTGTTCTGGGCCAGCAGGACTGACAGGCAAACTCTGCCTATGGCCGACTACAACTATATTATTTATCGTCTATAGCCGTTCGACCTCACTGTAGCTCATTTGGAGCCCAAATCTGTGTGCAGTGTGCACTGACACACGGATTTGTCATAAGGCCCTAAAACCCAAAGGCTTTCCAGTTTCCAAAGCTGGTTTACTGAGTGATTCCAGTGATGTCCAAATCAGTAAATATCTGCTCATTCTCAACTGATAAAAGTGAATTTATATTTCAATATATGATTTGCACACGATTTATGAAATTTGCCTGTCTAATAACATCTCTGATGTCAAAATATAAAAAAAATCAAGAATTACAGCATACTTTACAAACATTTGTTGAAATTAGCCTGTTCTCAGAGCCTATAAATGTTTACTTGTGGAGTCAGCATTTTATCACTTAGCCACTAAATTAAACAAGATAATTAGGAGGAGAAAAATGTGTTTTTTATCGCCGCCAAATCCAACAGTAGCTTTTTTATTGCTTTGCACGTGCTTGAAAGAAGCACCTGGTAGCCTGCGGTCGTTATCTTTCATTTTGTTCAGCTGCTGGTGTCAGCCCACATGATGGCCGTCACTATGAAAGCAGCTCCGGTATTACTGCCGGTGAACAGCTTGATCTGTTTTTGCATTCTTCTGTTGTGTGAGCACTATTATGGTTTCCTTGGCTGATAATTGCCAAAGCAATGTTGTTTTAGGACCTGACACAAATGCCTGCTGGGCCTCTAACCTTTTTGGAACTTGACTGTAATAGTTCCTGACACTTGTTTTAGTACCTCTCAGGCACAAAAGCAACATTTTTGGCTCTGCGCAGGAAGAACAATCATCTTGGCACAAATGCCGAGGTGTAGTCTTTTGTTCTCCCGGAGATAATTTGAAGCGGGTCAGAAATGAGAGCGTCTTAATATGATTGCCAGGTGAATGAAACAAGGCCCATGGGCCTGACGAGTGAAGTAGAAGGTTCTTTGTTTTTGCAGTGGCTGTGAGCACTTGACGGCTTTTAATTGAACACACATTTATTATGCTAAGTTCAGCTGGAGTGTGACGGGTATGATGAGGCCTCAATTAGAGCCATTAACAAGATGATTGCACTCAAAGTCAACAAGGAAGATTTTTTTCTTTTTCCCATCCCCGCCGAATCGCATCCTGTTGTCAGATTGCCCAGTGGCCTTGTGGGAAAATGTTCTCATTCTTTGAAGAAAATGATGATGGAGGCTCCATTCGTCATCTGTCCCCACACTACAATGCAATCTCAATCCATTTAGCCGATGAAAGCCACATGTCAGGATGTGTGATACCGTTCAATCCGCGAGGAAAGCGCCCTCCAAGGTACGTCGTCTTGATTTTACTTCTGCTCCGTCGCAAAATCTGTTAGCTAGCAAGAGTGTCACAACCACTATGGCTTCTTTTAATCCCAAGAGCACAATGTGACCATCTGAATCGCAGCTGATATGTTTGAGTGTGTCTAACCCTGTGATCTGTGTGCTAACATTGGCCTACTGAGCTAAGATCAGTTCGTCAACCCTGTCTTTGTTACCCCGTGAAGGAAGGCTTACCCTAGGACCTCCCTGTTTACTCTGGCCTCCACAATGGCAAACTCTAAACTCCCTTTGTTGCCAGGATTTAGGCTAGATTTACTTCAATTTTATCTGCGAGGGTCCCCTTTCATCATCTTGGAGGTCTAATGCCCTTAACTGGCTTAACCTGGCTCCCCTTGTGATCCTCACGCCCCGGTACCCACGCTGTCTTTGGCCTCCTCAGCGTTCCTACTTATCCTCAGCTCTCTGCCCGGCCCTTTAAGTCGCCTGCGAATCCAGAGCATTGTGTAGGGGTGCTCAGTGACACCTGAAAGTCATGTTTAACATGCCATAAGCGTGTTGTGTGTCAGTAAGACAATCTCAATGCACAGTAGTCCAGTAGAAGTCAAGAGAAATCCTCAGCGGATTGCCCATTATTATGTTCAACCCTCAGTTTGGGTTTTGAATTACTTCTTTCCATCCAAATAACAGGAAACAGGTATGCTGTTAATGGTAAAACTAACTTTTTCACAATTTTTCTAAATTATCTCTGAAATAGAATTACCGTATTTTTCAGATTTATGAGGTGCATCGGATTATAAAGTGCAGTCTAAATTAACTGGGATATAAAGTGCATTATGATTGCACATTAAGGGAAACAAATCAGGATATCAAATGATTCCGAATTTGCTCAACTTCAATTCGACATCCGACTGCCAAACTTTAGTTCAGTTGCTTCACTATACTTGACGGTCTTCCAAAAAAACAACAGATTGTTGACTCCATTTCAGCACCTCTCAGGATAGACAAACTGCAGTGGCTTTGCTCATAAATAAAGATGAGCTGTCACTCCGTATTTTTATCAACCTAATCTTTACTGTGAGAGTAATGTTCTCCCTTCGTGAGGAGGGGAATCATATTTTCCAGATATAGTTGGAAAGCGATAAAAGTATTTTAGCCTTGCCTTGTTTTATCACCGAGCACTGTGTGCAACCTGTCCTCCTATGACCAGACCACTTAAAACTTTTTCTACTGTGGGAAGCATTCAGAAAATTTATATTTATGTATTTTTATTAAATCTTTAAAAAAATATATGAACTAGGCAAAAAAACCTCACCAAATCGTTTCGGTGTGATTTAAGTCCCGCCGTCCTTCCCGGCAATCCCGTATTTATGAGATGAGAAATATTCTTTTTTTTTTTTTTACCTTAAAAAGTCATTTTGAATTGCAAATATTCCCAAATCGGCAGTAAAGTAAATGCAGGGTTGGTGTGGCGCTTATCCCTGCACCGCGTAAAATGGCTGCCACATGTGCCCAAATTGTCATGGCATCATTATGTAACCTAGACCATCCAGATTATTCAAATTCCGCTTGAAAGTGTCATCAGTGGTGCTAGTGTTCCTTTTTTTTTTGAGACCTGTCACCTTTTTTTTTTTTTTCTCGGGGATGGGTCTCTCTTTCTCGCTAATTCCGCCCACTCTCCCTTCTCAAGATCGGCCTAATCCAGAGAGCGTCAGCATCAGTGTTACCTTTGATGGGCCCCGGATTAAAGCAAATCTCCATCTCTTTGGTGGATTTCAAATGCAGCACGAACAATGATGCCAGCCAGGGACGAGCTAATGAGGCCTGTGGTGGACTGGCAACTTTCAAAATCGACCTGATTAAAGGCGAAGCCGTTATCGCCGTACCTCCCCACATGAAGCATGTCACACTTTTTTTTTTTTTTTCCCAAATTGAGTTTTTCTATATCTCTTCATTTTTCTCCGCCTTACCTCTTCTCTGTTCTCTCGTGGGTGAGGCCTGACTTAATTAGTGGGCTGGAGTGTGAGTTTACCTTTCACAGGGCACTAATGAAAAGCTTTGCGCATTTCTTTTCACTAAATTAGCGAGTGAATCTGCCTTCCTCCCTCCTCCTTCCCACTCAGCCCCTTCTGAACGGGAGGGAGGCGTTATTACAGGGACTGTTGACTTTGCGGCTTTAGCGTTCCGCACGTCTCCGTGGTACAGCTCTGATAGCTTAATTAAACATGCAAATCGGATCTATCGAACACGTCTCAGCCGTACCGTTGTGTCATGTCAGATGGTCCTTCTTTGTGTCGGGGCTCTGGTTTTTAAATCTAATTAAGCAATACCAGCTTGTGTGGGGAAAAAATAATACACGGCCCATCTTAACGTGAATTAAATTAAGTGTTGTAATGTGATTGATTTCTGTGACGCAGTATGTAGGTTGTTGTTCTGTTGAATAGTGCAAAAAAAAAATCGGGTCGTTTGGATTTGGTGATTGAAAATATCCATGTTGGTAAAAGTATTTATGTTTTGAATATATTCTCGTGATGGATCAGAACTACCATTTCCATAGCAGTGCCATATAGAATAGTTTAATGCTGCCTGGAAGACTAATGGTAAAAAAAAAAATGTTCGCTGTACATATGACAACAAATTCATTAATATTCAGGTGAAAATCGTACCTTATGACATTTGCTACTGTCACCATAACAATGTGTAATGGCTGCTGTCTCGGCATAGTGAGAAGTATTTCACACAGGTTTAAGCAAGCAAATTTGATTGACGGATTAATGCTTCTTGACAACCGATGTGGTATCACCATGCACGTAAGGGTAAATTGGGGAAAACCTCGTCCTCCTTTTTTCCACAGCCCTCGGGCAAGCCATGACTCAGTAATGCTACTTTTAATACAAATGGTCAGCTTCAACAGGTTTTTTTGGCTCTATGAAATTTCTTAGTAATGTAAAGAGGATGTACAACTCAGACACGGATAGGGACCTACCAATCTGTTTTTCGAGTATATCCTTATTTTTTATTACCCAGACCTAAAAGACATACTTTAACAAACCGTCGTAGCGAGACTTAGATGCCCATGAACATCTTTGCCTTCCAACGTTATTGCTGTGTGGTATCCTGTAAGCTTGCTGCTGAACTGAAATCAACTGAGAAATGCTTAAAGGTACAAAACAGTTTACAAAATGACAATATGATGCCATGACTGTATTTAATATTATGTTTGATCATTTTGCTTCCATTTTATTTTACTCAGTTTTTAGTTAGACCATGGGAAATGTTGGTTATCATTGTATCATAAATTGTCCCTTCATATTTCATCTCTTGCGATCATCTATCAGTCAGTCAGTTATGCCTGATGAAGCCGTCGTTGCCTCTGACTTCCACGTGGCAGGTCCAGGCCAGAAAGCGAGTTAATCTCATTGTTGCATGGATGTATAATGATATCCCAAGGCACCATAGGATGTCGCTCTCTGTATGGCGCCAGCTTCTTGAGCCTCTGGTATTATTCTTTATGGATCAGGGCCCAACCCTTAGCCTTGAGGCAGGGGTCCGCCTTGTCCCACTCCGTGACACAAAACTTGGTTTTGGCTCATCACGGGCTACTTCAAACATCTTTGGGGTCTTGACATGGGTTGGTAGTTGCATCGTGAAATAAACTTAAGTGTTTGTGCTAGCTTCTATTTCCTCATGTGTATGTAGCCGAGGCTTGTGCGCGAGATAATCCTAGCCAGTCTCTTTCTTTGAGGGGGAACAGATGTAGATTTACATATGTGGAGAGTCCCCAGCCTGTGATGAGATTAGCCGGTCTGGGATCTTTCTTCATAGCAACTGGAAGGTGCATATTTAATAAATGCCTGGAGCTAGGCAGGGCGATGCGGGGTCTCGGACCTCAGAGATCCGCGGGACAAAGGCAGACAAGGCCCGTGACAGGCTGGCCCATATGGGAACAGGGTTAGGTACAGATTGCACTTGCCTTTCATTGGGTGCGGGACAAGGCTTTAGGAGGTTTTAGACAGCGAGCGAAAGCACTTGGCCGGCCACTTCTGCAGCCTCTTCACAAAGAGAGCTAATAAAGGGATTTGGAGCTTGGAGAGGCTCATCTGTTTGCTTGTGTGAGAGACCAGGTTGTGTGTAGGTGTGGGTAGTATGTGTGTTAACAACAAGGGGCATGAGTGTGTGGAATCCCCAAAACATGAGAATAATAATAAGTGGGAATTAAGGAGCAAGATTGCACATTAGTTGTACTACTGCCGGGCGTTTGAGTCAAGCATGTGAAACTATAAAATGTACAATGCAGTTGCTATGGTGACTATTATTTGGAAAGTATCGACCTTCTATTATCTTTTTTATTAAGAATTAAGGTGAACCGAAATAATGCGGAACATATGGATGAATGGTATTTGCAAGACAATTTTAAATGCCAAGATATATGCCAAAATATCATTGATACATTTCATTCCCGCATATATATCTAATTATTGAGCAACCAATCCATTAATTGTGATTTTGTTTATTTTTGTAAGGTTTGGGGGACTCGACCAGAATTTTCTGAACTCCTCTTTCCATACTATCATATTGTTAGACAAGCTTCCCATTTTTGTTATGGACAGTTGAGACGGAATTAACTGATAAAATTCTAATGCCTACAGCAAAGAAAAAATATCATTACTGCATCATGGTATTGCAGATGGGCAAAGCAAAAATATTGACAAAATATGAGTTCTTTGACTCCCACTTGGAATAATACCATACGGAGGTAACAGATTCTAGATAAATACAGGTGGCATGATGTAACATAAGTCCTCAAGCAAAGACGACAATGCTCATTTGAAATTCTCATCTCCTAACTATTTCTGTCTTATAATAAACCCTCTCCATTGGCTTTTTGCGGTCGTGGTAGCGTAGCGTAGCGCTCTTCCAGCAGGTAAGGTTGTCAAGACTTGTTTACACAGAAAACAAGTTGAACATGTGTCCCCCGCATTTCCCTGGCTTCCCACCGGACCACTACAAGCCATTTGAACAAGAATAGCAGCGAATGCCAACAAAGCTCAGTGGATGCACATAAACCACAACAGACTTTGCAGCTTGTGTACATCTGTTCTGAATTCCAACCTAATAATCCACAAGACTTGCACATGTTTCTCACAAAGACAAAAAAAATGATAAATTTACTAAATCTGATTGCTTCTATTTATCTCCTTGCTGTTTTATTTTTGTGGCATCAAGTCAGCAGGAGTCATAGAATCGATTTGGTATGGTTATTATGTTACTGATTAATTGTGACTTAAGTGCGGTAATTTCCCCTTTAGGTGATCAATAAAATTGATCAAATACCATAAAAATATATTTTTTAAAATCTGAAACAGTCTTCAGTGTCTGTCTTCTTTCAGGACAATCCTAATGAACCTTCCTCACAAGGGACTAGTTTGGGCAAATATTTGGAGCAAGCTCGGAATTTTCATTCCTTTCTTCGACTTTCGGAGGGACTGCGTCCACTCAGTACGGTTTGATCGTTTGTGTCTCACAGGGAAACGGTGAGCTCAGATGAAAAGATGTGAGGAAGCAACCTGGTCTTTCCCTGCGGAACAATCTTCCCCCTGTGCAATCCAAAGACGTACGAATCCGAAGCATTTTACCTCTCCAAAGCAGTCACCGAGGGTAAAAGTCGAGAGTAGCGCATCCCAGTCTTTTAGGTTTCGGGTTTGTTTACTTCATGTTCTAATGTTGAGTAGAGACATTCTTAACATCCTCATGGGTCAGCACCAGATAGAACACGTGTAATGGTGGAAGGAAGGTAAACAGAACCTAACAACTGAAAGTTGGAAGAGAATAATGAAAGTGGTGGATGATCATAGACAGAGAGAGAAAAGAAGAATTTTTAGGACTATTTGATTGAAAGAGTGTGTTTGAGTTGGGGGAGCCAGGAGAGGGAGGGGGGGAGCAACGAGGTAATCTCCGAGGATGTGGCAGTCCTCTGCGGACCTCCTCGCAGACACCTCGGCTAATGAATCAGACCTGGTTTTTTAACGTCTCCTCGCTCGCCAGAACAAAGCAAGCCAGCATTAATATTTTAGCGTTTCTTTTTATCTCAATGCTCAACAGCACTCCAAACAATTTTTGCCAGGAAGAGGAAGAGTTGGGAAAGAGATCAGGGGAGTGGGAGAAAGTGAAAGAATGAGCTACAAGGACGAACTGTTCTCAGGATTTGAAACCTGTCTTGGGTAATTGTCTCAGGTACAAAAAAAAAATATTCAATTTGGTTTTCGATACGTAAGGCGTGGAACGATTCAAGGACAGTTTGATCGGAAAGTGGAATGATTCCATTTGGTTTAACTTGGTGGGATTCCGTCCGATTCAATGTTCAGTTTGAGAGGGTATGATGGAATTACTTACTTGTTGTCATACATTTGAATGGACTTTTTCCATTTAAGATAAGGAATAAAATGATACGATAAATGTACGTCCATAAATGGTATAAGTGATTTAATATATGTGGAATGATTTGATTCGCTTCGATTCAATGCATTTGTATCTTTTAAAAAAAGAAAAATTGTTTTAGCTTAAACCGTTTTTCAATTCCATCCATATTGTTGACATACTAAAAAATTTCATTATTGGTTTTGTAACTAGATTTAACAGCATACCAAGAATGTCATTTTCTGGAAAAGTCACTTTAGTTCCCAAGTTTACCACACCGTAACATTTTCACTTTTATTTTCTTAACCACAGTTACAGCTCACCCGGATTCTTCTAATTGAATTATCATGATGTTTTCCCAACATAGCGGGCAAAGTAATCAATAAACTATTAGGACTGGCAAAGGAGACAATTAACCAGGCCTATTACAACCACAGACGTTTACCACACTTGATGTACAAGTCAATGAAATCAAGTTCAGGACAGAATCTATCACCCCATGGTATCACTATCCCCCCCTCCCCCCTATTGGAAGTGCAATTTTAAACATATTCTGCACATTATAGTAATTACAGGGGCAACAATAGAAGCGTGAAAGAGAAGCACAGACACAAAAGCGCGACGACATGTCTCAGCGACGTTCGATTAATTGCTTCTTTGTAGCCTGAAATGGAGCAGCAGCATCTTTACCTGAATGTATCCAAAAATGGGAGGGGCTGGTGAGCTGTTGGAGGGTCTTGTATTGAGCCCAGGGAAGTGGGGGGGTGGGGGGACACTGCCGTCAGGAGATCCCGGGGCAAGCGGTCGTGGGCATTCAACTGTGAAAAGTCATTCAGAAGGAAAACGCCGCGCATCCTTTATTTATTTGTGTCTGAAATATTTATCTGTCACACGGGCCGTCTCATAATGGTACTGTCAGTCTCCTCTGCCCACTCAAGGGTGCGGGCATGTTGCCCTGAGCACCCGCTGCGGATCTCCTGTGAATAATTGCTGGAATTTCACTTTTGGGAACGTTGCACTCTGACCCTGCAGGTTGTTGTTTTTCAAGTTGAAGGGAGAATGTTTTAAAGTATTTACCTCCGTCTTGGCTTTTACGCCCACGTACACACAAAAGCACACACGTCTATACGCGTGCACACAAATTCAAGTCTGAAAATAAATAATTCATCCCTTTACTTTGAGACCAAAACCCAATCAAGCTGAAAATCCCTGTCTTGCTGCACCTTTGAGCTGCCACTTGCTCACTGTTCTAATGTCCGCACTGGAAAAAAATACTTCTTCCGACGTACGAATGCACTCTATTAAGCCGTTGAAATCACTTTTAATCTGCTGTCATCGCCTAAATTACATATAATGCTGCCTCTTAAGGGAAATTTAAAATCCAATTTGTTTTTTGTTTTGTGAATTATGATGACATGGGCTGAACTTCAATGACTCATAAAAGTCCAACCCTTCTGATATAATACAAATATTAAAATGAGCAGTCACGCAACAGCCACTAATATAAAATATATGTAACACCACAGTGTAAACACTTCACTCTGCAGAGACTATCACAGATATTCATCTTCACTTATTCAGTGTCGTGCAACCATCTAGTCATTTTCCCCGACAACATGATTGTTCTTTAGATAACCGCTGACAATTAAACACCTGGGTACAAAATGCACCATTGCACGGATAGTCACACACATGCGCACACACTCGAATGCATTGCTGGTAGTCTGTGCATGCATAATTAAGAAGTGCCTTGTTTGGAGAGAGTGCATGTCGCCTCCCCATGTGCATCGTGCATCCTGAGAAGGAAGCTTTGAATAATGAAAAGTGCCACCTATGCAAAATGCAGGAGATGAGCAAAAGTGACGGCGAGTGTGTGCCTTTTGGGATTGGCACGTATGTACAGTATTCTGGTGA
The DNA here is from genome assembly GCF_024217435.2 of Syngnathus scovelli. NCBI lineage: Eukaryota > Metazoa > Chordata > Actinopteri > Syngnathiformes > Syngnathidae > Syngnathus > Syngnathus scovelli. The sequence continues at coordinate 19,230,584 of NC_090850.1, forward strand.
TTGTGTGTGTGCATCTACAGACGTGCACAACCGTCGACTCCGAGGCAGGGAGGGCTGGTTGTCATTTAGCACGGTGCCGCTCGGACACTGAAGCATATGTGATGTCACAGAGTTGACAGCTGAGACACAGTCCTCGGTGGTCCACCCTCCCACCTCCGCAACTTCGACCCTCCAGAGCTAGCATCTCCCCACCCCTCCCACCTCCACTCTCACTGACACCTCCTAGCTTGCTTTATCGTGAAACAGTTGCCGTCAAGATAAGACTTTCACACTGCCCATAAAAGCTGCATCAAACATTTTATTGTAAAGATCAGTTTTGACTTGACTTCGCCTTTAATGCATTTATTTTTATGCTGACTTTTTACCTTTACTCCCTTCAACTGAATACAGATATCTGTACTTTAGACATTTTGTTCCAGTTGGTATTACCTAATTTCGTCTTATTAATGTCCACATAGGTGTGAGCCAAAAACTGAAATTCAAAGAGACCAAATCTGCTACTACTTAATAAACCGCCAACATCTAGATGCCCCATCGTAAATCCACAATGAACCGTTCCTCCTCTCACCTTGTGAAGTACAAACCTTACCCCCCTACCTACCCACCGACAACATCTACCTTACAACCCCGCCCCATAGGCACGGATAAAACATAATATCTAATTAAGTTTCAGCGCCACATTTTCATTTGTTAATCACTTAAGTGCTCGGAGGAGAAGCTGATATCCAAAGGTCTGGTCCCAGTAGCCCAAAATGTCAAAATGCAATTATATGCATGATTAGCCTGACCTGCTTCTATCGCGCACACCCTCCCTCCTTGCCCGCGAAAGCTGACAACCGCTGCCATGTTTATTTGGATGAGATTAGCCCCCACCCCACACTCCCCCATCCCATTGTATGCAGCAACAGCTATGGCTCCCCCATCTGGTCATTGTCAGTACTGACTATCAACACTGCTGGTAAGTGAGGAGAGCGTTTGGCCCAGGTGCGGGAGATAATCTTTCAATCTCTGTTAGCCTTAGGAACTATGAGCGGAGTAAAACACACACACAAATGGAAAATAAATGAATAAGAATAAAACAATTTATGCTTCTTAAAGGATAAAACTATCCCAAATTATTAATCAAATCATCTTGATCCTTTTTTTTTCTTTTTTTGGTGGTGCTTAGCGGAGCAAGCAATCCGCTCTAATCTGATTGTGTGGAGATAAAGCGGATTTAGTCTTGCTATTGTGTCGCTCTGATTAAAGGGCCAGGTGAAGTGCACACACTCAATAGCGAGAAGGCACGCAAAATGTATGTAACTTCAATGACACGCAGAGAGGATGCACGTGCATGTAGGAAGACAGCTGGATGTCTTCAATTTAGGTTAGCATAGTTCATCCGTCATTATTATTATTTTTTCATCAAGTGAGAACACATTGGCTAATTGTATTTTCTACCATCTAGTTAGAGGAACCCTTAATGGTCCACAGTGGTGTGGAAATCTCAACTTGGGACTCTTGACAGTCGAGATTGTTTCAACAGCACCTCTGCTGGTTGCATTCATGTATTGCACTTCAATTTGTCCCAACTAAAAGACGTGATTAATTAACACCCAATTCCGCACAATCAACATCTACTTCAATTCATCACAAATGTTATGTCCTTGATTACTCTCCGCCAGAACCTAAACCATCTGTCTGTGATCGAGCTCATACAAAGTTGGGCCGCTTTGCCTAATTGGATGTGGCTTTGTGTTTGGACTTAATGGAATTGAAAAGGAATATTTGAGGAAGTGTTCGTTTTGACAAAGGCTGCCGGTTCACAATGTATGGAGCCCAAGTGCCTCAAGAGAGTCGTGTCAGGTCCCCTGGTAGCCCATTAGAGCGCGTACCCCCACCCGCACCTTACATCCCGACCACCACCCCCAACTCCAGCTACAAGGCGCGTCGTGCCGAGGGAGACTCTTGCAAAATATTCATGCCACACCACCTTGTGTGTTTGTGTCTGTGTGTGTGTTATGCACACATTCACGCGTGGGGAAACACAATGCTTATATGCAGTCAGATAATTATGAACACTTGAGAACGATTAAAAAAAGAAAAGAAAAACAAACTTAACAGACTTCGGTCAAAGTAATCTTTGGCTCCTACTAACAAACGTGGTTGGCTTTTACTCACTGACTCTCAAGAACCAAAAAATACAACCCTTATGTGTTCCACATGGATAACATCCCACCATTACTTCATTATGTAGTCATGTCTTATTATAAAAAAATAGATATCAAAGTACTTGAAAGTGAGGCAGTTCAGATTAGTCATCGTCTGTCTTGTGTTCACTGGATGTTTTTTTTTTTTTTTTTTGGCAGTTTGAGGTGCGGTGGGACTTTAAAGCTTTAAGCGTGACCTCATGTTCCATTCTGTGTCTGCGTTCACCGTCCTCCTGTGCAGACGTTTGCGTTCGGCCATAAATCGGACAACTGCTGTGGGACGGTGAACATCTGTACATCGTGCACAGCTGCTCTCACCCTGGTCACCGGCACAGCTGCTGCTGCTTTGGGTGTAGCTTCATTGCTTTTTCGGCATATATTTACACTGGTCACAGTGCTTATGAGTGTTGTGAGTGAGTCACCGTGTGTGTGTGTCTGTTTGTGTGTGTGTGTGCGTGTATATTTATATGTGTGTGTTTGTGTGTGTGTGTATTTATAGACAAGTGGACAATCCCTCCAAAAAATGATATTCAGGGATTCACACGGTGAAAAAAAGGTGAAAAATGGGGAACAAGGTTGGCTTATTTTAAGATGAATCGATTCGATTCTGTTCAATTCGATGTGTTTTGTGTGTATTCATAGACAAGTGAACAATCCCCCAAAAAATGATATTCTGGGATTCACACGTCTCCAATAAAAGGTGAAAAATGGGGACCAAGGTTCGCTTATTTTAAAGTGAATCGAATCGAGTCTGTTTGATTCTGTTATTTTGCGACATATATACATAGCGAGAGGAGATAATCTTCTTGAACTTTCATACCTACACTATATTTTAGTTCCTTGTCTTGCCCTCATATCTCCAATTAGTGGACAACGTCGGAGTCTTGTCAGCTAGTTTTCACCTGATCTTTTTGTTGTGTTGTTTGACAGGGAAACTGCGCCAACCTCTGCGCTGTACTCGACGCTAAAACTAAATGTTTTATCAAACGCCCTATGTTTATTGACTTCCCTTTCATGTCGCTTCTTTTGTTGTGCCTTTGTAGTGGCAAAAGATCCCTGCGCGTCATCATTTGCGAGCAATCAGAGGTGTCAGAGGTATCGTTTGATGTGGAGTCGGTCCTCCCGCGCGAGGCGCCACCTGTATCGTTCTCTCGCCAACCTATGTTCAAATGGCGCCGCGTGGGCGTAGCTTTTTGTGCGACTGCATCTTTGCGAGAGCGTCATTATGCATCCCAAGAAACTCCAGCGGAATCATCAACCTCCGGCTTGTGTTCCGGAGGGAGAAAAATGGCCTTGAAAGATGAACGTAATGATTGCAGCAGTCTGATTCGCATCGACAGCTTTTGTAGTGCTTCCTTTTGATGAAGGCTCACCTTAATGATGGCACACACAAGTTCAGTAAACAGTTTCTGACAGTTTTACGCAAACATAATTGCCATGGCGCCATTTTGGTAAAGACGGTTGAAAATGCAATAATATACATGAGAATATTGATATTTCTAACTGGCAACTCGCCCCTGACAAGATGGCCGACACACAAGCATAGTATATCCGTATCTACCCAAACCGTATACTGGGCTTTTTGAGTGTACTGGACACATTTTCCTCTCCGTTAAATCAAAATTTTCCACATTTTTGGTATTCTATGTTCCAAGTCATGGTCAACGGAGAGATGTTTGTGCTCATGCATCATAAAAGTGTGACAGCAGCTGCTGTGCTAGAAAGAAAAGAAATATAGCTCTGCACAAGCGCCAAAGTTTATTACGGTAGTGTAGTTGTGTTGCCACAACAATCGTCCTCTGGAACAAGCCCTCTTTTGTTCTCCAGGCCAAGTTCTGCCATACTTGCTGTCAAGTGACAAACTACTGTTTTGTTCAAAGACTAAAATGGAAATCATACACATATTATGATGTGCCTGGTTTATTTCTCTGGCACGCCTTTAAGTGTCAGAGAAAAAAACCACAAGGCGACAGATTTTCCCCTCACTTATTAATGCCGGCTAACTAATTACTCAGATTTTTTTTTTTTAAAAAAAAAAACCTTGACAAAGTAGAACACTCATATTTTCATAAAATGTTTGTGACGTCCATGTTTACTCAAATGCAAACAAACTCTAACAAACACAAACCGTGCCCGGACATTTGAAATGAGGCCGTCTTGTTTGTGTTATACAAGTGCTCCTTTAAACAGGCCATTGATAGAACGCCTCTAAAGTGCGTCCAGTAAACAACTCGAGAGAGCCTACCAGGGGACGACAATTCCTCGAGTGTTGCTAATGAATAGAAGACGTGTGGCGACAAGCATCTTTAATTTTCCGGCTGTTTGGCTGTTTGATAGAAGATGTATGCGCAGACCTCTTGTGGTTTTGTGCTGCTCAGATGAGAGAGTATAAATAGAGCAGTTCTCCCACGACAAGCTTTTGCTTTAAAATGGATGCCAAAGTAACACAAAGTCCATGACACATATATTCAATGTTGGAGTAGCATGGTAACAAAAATTGTTTTTAAAGTGATAAGAACAAGATTTGATTGTCGTTCCCTGATTGAGGGATGTCGTGTGGCTCAGTAGCGGCGATATCCGACTATTATTGGGTTCTCTGGAAATGGCGGAAAAATACTTGTTACTGCTCTAAAGGGACAATTTAGCGGAAGGTCTGAGGAATAAAGACCCGTTCAATCGTTCAGCGCAGACAAAAGGTCTTGCTGATTAGAACGTTGGCGAGCGCCATCCATCATTCATCACCTACCGCCCCCCCTCCTCTGATTACTCTGTCACACACATACACGACATAACACAATATCTGAAAAGTTCTCATTGATTGAATGAGGATTAATTAGCTATGAGGTAATCATTGGCTCCAAACAAGGCCGTATGTCAGGAGAGTTGACATTTTGTCGACAAGGGAAGTGTGCGCGCGTGTGTTGCTATAGAGAGCAAATCGTAACACACGCGAGTCACAATTGAGGTCTGTTTAGTGACAGCTTTGTTAACAAGTCTGAGCAGATCACAGGGATTATTTTATTTCCATGCCATGAGGAGAGTGTTGAGCAGTGCTACCGAGTCGTTCACTTGTGATTTCTTGTCATTTTGGAGTATGTGGCCTCCTTTACCATTAGCAACAGAGTAATATTAGCTCGGATTCATTTGGTTCAAGGCTTAGAAAATTCAAATATTCAAATTATTTGCCATGAGGCTGTTTCGTTAAACGACAGGTTAACAATGATTGGATATTGTATACATAATGCAGCTTAGTTGTCTATTTTCAAATCATTCTCGGTACGGAAATGTCTCCAGGATGTTTTTGAAATAGCTACTGATGTCGTCAATTATTCATCTGTGTTTGAGCTGCCAAAGCTGATCGACTTATGGTTTTCTAAATACATAACATTCCCGCAAGTCTCAGTGTCCACCCTATATACATCGCGAGCCATCAATATTTCATACTTCATTATGACGGCAATGTCACCAGCTTGTTCGTCGTATTTCTGGAGAGGCGATTTGCGCCCGGTCTCGTATTATTATTGTGGTTATACTGAGTGAATTAATAAGTCAACCTGTTTTTACAATTGCAATACTGAACTTTCATATTTAAAGTGCCCACACACTAAGAGCAGCTTCCCATTATAACACACTATAGATTACGACATCAGAACAGCTTGAACCAAATGACATAAAAATTGGTGACCGAACAAAAAGATGGGGAAAATTATGCATCAAATGTCATCACTCAATCTTTCATTTGCAACACTAAAAAAAATAATTTTCACAAGCTTACATCATGTTGCGTTGGGGTAATCCCCAATCACAAAACACACAATGATTTATCAAAGTTTTTATGTTTCATTTTTTGGTGTAGTCTGTTATCCACCATTTTGGACCAATGTGATCGAAGAAGCTTATTAATCAGTTTTATGAATGCATCCCCCCCTTCCATAAGCTCAACATCCAACTGTGACTGTCATTGTGTGTTTGTGCCCTGCACCTGCACCTGACTCCACCGCTCACCCTGTAGGCTTTGGTATATTTGGGAATGGGCCATGTTAGTTTTAGTCCCGCCTCTGGGACTAATCACCTAATGAGGGCATTAAGAGAGTGTGAGGGTCATAGTGATTTCTGTGAGTGTGTTTGGGGCAGGTGGTGTCCCTTGACATCTCGGAAGCCCCCCCGCCTCCCTCCAGGGAGATATTCAGGGGGACAGAGAGGGCTCGAGGGCCTGGCTGGTCACACACTGCTTGGATGGTGATGGATACCTCGCCCCAGGGAGGACGACCGTAAGAGCACTTAAGCGTAAACTCACACATAAACACACACACACACACACAAAGAACAAAATGAGTGAGATGCAAAGCGCCAGACAACGGAGGAAACAAAAGCGCACAGCAAGATAGAAGCGTCATGTTTAGCCTGATGATGCATGACATGTGTAATGCATTCTAATTCTCCCCATCAGAGCACAAGTCTTTAAGAATGATGGATGATGTTGTTTCGGCGTCTCAGTAAACACAGCTTAATAGATGACGACCCCGACCCACCAGCCTTGAACGGAACCCCCCCCCTATTTCAGCGATTGCCCTAAATCCACAATGGCGTGTTGATTTCACTCATTTTTCATCACATTTGGGACTTTCGGTAACATAATTCAATAAGGTGTCATTTATTCACTGATTACATTTGTTGTGATATAATCATCGTTATTGTCAATTAACCCCGGTGATCTAGATCGAGGATAAACCTCTTTTAAATAATTAATCCTAATGTCATCAAAATATCCCACTCCAATTATTCCTACTTTGGCAATTCAATATATATATATATATAATATTATATAAAATATACATACACCATCGTTGTGCAGTTCAGTCACTAGCGTGTATGTCACTACCCAAAGACACGAGCTGACATGCAGACGTGTGCAGTGAGCTACTGTAATTCCCCAAGGAGCAAGGAAGTGAATACATAACTCCACAAAGCTTCTGAGGTCTCTCTGTAGGGAGTCTCCTCCTCACTCGCAGGACTCGTGGAGATTAGAGTCAGGGTGTATCCTCCAGAGTAGGCACTAGGTTGGTTTAAGATTATTTAAAAAACAAGCAAGTCAGTTTGGAGTGATGACACTGTTAAAATCAGCGAGTTAGTATGTTGATTAATATTTAAACAAGATATATTAAGAAGAAAGAAAGCAGGGAACCATCTCTCAGATAAAAAAAAAATCCAAAAGAATACCACATGATTAGATACATGGCGTGGTTCACTCACTAACAAATTAAAGAACCGTGGCGTCAGTGTGTCGGTGAAATTTTTCTTGGACCCCAGCCCAAAAACGAGGAACCTGGTGAAAGCTACGCATAACATTAAAGTTCAGATTTCGTCAAACAGTGGGTAGCTTATTAAATCCCCTTTGATCGGACCCGTCTTTGATTTCTCTGCACTCATAAAGAATTCACTTTCACTGGTAAATATAGGTAGTTCAGAGAGATAACGTGACACACGGCCCTCGTTCCACCTATCGCTCTCGCTGATTGTTTTTTTTTTTTCCATAGCACAACTTTACGAACTTGGCAAGTGTTGTAAAAATGCAGCAACGGAGAAATACTATTTTACTGAAACTGATAATTGGTATAAGAATAAAAATTGCACCATTACAATAATAATGAACATTGATGTGATGTGGTTGAAAATATTTACACTCTAAAAAAAACACAAGTTTGGTGGGCCAAATTTCTAAGCTACATTGGAACAACTTTGAAATAATTGACATTTATGGCAATGATTTTAGTTAGCACAACAAAACAAGCTAATATTTAGCTGAGTTAATTTTATTTACATGTTCAAGATAGGGAACAACAAAAGGGACAATTAGTACTGTAAAATCTTATCTTTATTGAAAATAGGTGGAAGCCAATTTTCACATTAGCTAAACTATTGTGGTTTGCCGCCTTGAATTTTGGAGTTGTCACCTGTGACCTGCAATTCATTTGAACACAACTATAGTTATCAATGTCAAAAGCCTTCTCGCCCGTAAACACATACCAGTTGCCATGGCATCTCTGTTTGCCCCAGTTTTCCGAGGCAAAAATAATGAGCAGCATATCTTTGAGGCCTGCCAACTCGCTCTCACGTCCCAGGCTACAACCTGACCTGGCAATGCCACCCGACAAGACCCATTTTGCCCCGGGGGCCAGGCATGATTGTTTGGCCTGCCCAGAAGATGACACCCTGCTACGGAAAAGGAGAGGTCGTATCGGCGCCCCTGACCTGACCCTCTCACCCCTCATTCTGCTTCATGCCAGGGTGTTGGGGGTGTCATGACGGCATTTAATCCAAGAATAGACGCACACACTACAAATCAGTTGAGCAGGACTTTAATTCCTGTCATGAATAAGACTTTTGACTAAAACGTCACTCCACAGATTGCTTTAATTACCCGTATCCTCATTACAATTGACCACTAAGTTTCCATATTATCTTCTGTCATCGTTCCACGCTGGCTCAGCACAGAATCCATCTTCACAGTGCATTTCAGCTACCTTGAAGTTGATAAAAAAAAAAAAAAACGTGCCAAATTAACTAGAAGAATCCCACTAACACAAAGAGAATACTTAACTTACGTACTAACAATATGGAATGTCTCAAAGAGAACCCACTGACTAGTTCCCAGGAATCCAGCTACCAATAATTTGACTGGGATTTGAATTTGTATTTATAATTCAAGAACACAAATCTATTAAATTATAAATAAATAAATGTGTGGCAGCCCATAACAATCTAGTAAAATTAGAAATTAAAACTTTGTTTGATAGAGAATTAAATGTGTAACGGGGTTTTTGCCACCATGAGGCGTTGTGGTGGTCCTGTCCATTAAATTTTAGTTATGATACAATGCATGACACTTGTGTTTTTCTTCTTTAAGTTTTGACTCGTCACTTTAATTTCTCTGATGTAATAATAGTTCTCCTTCGTCCTCTGTGGTCTCTTTACTCGCCAACTTCAGCCCTCTAATGGGCATCAGGAGCCTACGAAGGCGAAGATTCACCTTATTAAGGCCACTTACTTCCATGTCGCTCGGCGATAAAATATCATCTCCACGCACGATTTGCCTCGTGAGCAACCATTTTGTGCAGAGCTCCTCGGGGGCCATTTCATGTGTCCACTCGTTTTAGCCAAAATGAGGCACAATGATAATGGGCCTTCCCGTGTCTGTTACACCACATTGGATAGTATTTTAGAATTGATTATCTTTCTGGGTAAAAAAAAAAAAAACTTGAATAGTCTTCAGAGGCAAGGGCTAAAAATCTAAATTTACACTTGGGCCCACACACATACATCACATCATGATTATGGCGTTCAAAGGAGAATCGTATTAATCTTGGACATTTTTTCTTTCTCATCTGGAGGCAGCTCATGAACAATTCAGCCCATGCCTGCTAATAGTGTTTCACAAGGCTCTGTGGGATATCTTTTATACATCACCGAGGGCAATTATCAACTTAACCGAGGAGGCAGTGTCGCCAGCTCAGCCCTGCCCTTTTCTCTCTCGCTCTCTGTCTCGTTCTCACACTCTCTTCGCCTTGCTATACCTTTTATCATGGCAGTCTGCATGTAAAGCTGGAGTTGATACATTTTAAATATACATTTAATATAGATTTTGCTGTAAGCTTGTAGAGTAAAGCCGGACACACTTATACTTGATTTTTAGTTAGTAAATTCCAACAATTTTACGAACAAAAAAAATAAAGCTTATGAGTTACTGTACAGTAAAGCTACAAGTAATCTGTGAATATAATTGAGCCTGAAAAGGACATAAGCATGAAAACTATCAAATATTTTACAATTGGATCTGTGATACCAATGGTATCATCAAACAGGAAATGTATGCAGTTACTATTTCTCATGTCCACAGTCCTTCAAAAATATTAAATGACTTGGCACAAGAGGGCACCACAGTCCGGCTTACCCCCCAGGGATGCCACCTCACCCCGCCCAAACTGCCCTGCCCCCTGATGTTGCTCCCTTTTCCTTAATCCACCGCCGCGGTTTTTAGAGGGAGTAGCCGAGCACAGCTGGCGGCATTAGTCGCTTTAAGCCTCCATGCTAATGCTAATATAAGGTTGGACATTATGAGCCATATGATGGGCACAGATTGAGAAAGTGGATGAGGGCCACCCGTGGCGTGATGATGATGATCCAAGATGGATGAGTGAGCAACATGGCAGAGTTGACGGGAGAGAGTTACCACATTTTTTTTTCAACCACTTACCCTCTAATTACATTAAGCTTGTATGTGCTCTTTAGTTGCTCATGCTGTTCAGAGATGTTGTGAGCTGTGGCCTATCCCGCCTGTCTATCACAGGGTGCATACAATATCAATTTTTTTCCTTAAAATTAGATTTTGAATTGTTTAATACAAAATGATTCCATGCTTCTTGAAGTCAGACTGTCTTGTAAAGCCATGTGAACATCTCAACAGCAGATCTACAAAGTCAACTTGATTCGATGCCCGATGGCTTGTTTCCCTGACAGTTTTTCCAGCCTTTATATCACTTCCTCAATCAATCTTTCTTCATGCCAGCAGTTCTTTACGTGCGCTCGTGTTCTCCAGTTCCACAGCCTAATGATCCTCCTCTGGCAAGAGAGCCAACAGCTGGCCGCACAAACCCGAGGCGTTGCCTCTTTGCCCTCAGAGGCCAACGAGGCCTTTGTGCTGTGTTCCCACAGCAGCGGGGAAACCTCTGTTTAGGAACAACAGCCATCACGTCGGGGCTTATATTTATAACCGCCATAGCATGACTGCCGTTGACCCTCGCGGTAATCACCAGTGTGCATTGAGCCCGAGCGAGGCAGAAATTTGGCCCGCTCCAGATGGGCACCGGCCAGCTTGGCCCCGGCGAGCTCCGTGTTGAAATCATAGACGAGCTTTTGTCCATGCCAACACAAAACTGGCAGAGCAGTTGTTCTGATCCTGTGCGGGGAATACAAAAAATATACACAGGACATGGGAACATGATGATAATGTTTCAGCTTAATCATCGGAAAGGTCACTTTGCTTTGAACGCCGTTGCTCTTTGTACGCTCGTTTGCAAACGGATGGTTTCAAATTGCTGGATTAATGTTGTCACAGAGTGTCTATGTCACCGTGATTTTCTTTTAGACTGATAAATTTAAATGACAAAGATTAGATGGCTTTGTGCTGCTCAGCTGTTTTGTTTTATTGCAACGTTGACAACTGAGTCTCACCATTGTTTTGGCGCAACAGTCTGTCCATTCCTTTCCAAATCTAAACACCGCTTTAACAATTGGCTCCTCCCACAAGTCACTAACATGACTTTTTTTGGGGGGGGGGCACTGTTGAATCACTTCTGGGCATAAAACTAATTTTCGTAGCCTTTGGCTAACCAACTAACGCCATTAAATAAATGGTGGTACTTATTTTGTATTATGTTTTCTTTTTAGAATTAAACAAAGTATAAGTTAACTACTTATACCCCGCATTTCCGTCACTCCTGGCCGACTTGCTACCTGTTGGCTTGTTACCCGGTTCTGCATTTCCTGTTCTGACTCCCGTTGCCTAGCTTGCCTGTTGACTCAACCACTCTTCCTGCCAGTTTGCTCGCTTTGTTTTATTCCAGTGTCCCACTTCCCTTTTCCTTAAATAAAGAAGTTAGTGTCGCACATGGTCGTCCTACCCTCGTTCGTGACAGGATCAGTCATACCGCACAGTTCACCACAACAACCCCGCAACGTTGCACTTCCACATTAAGCCGACAAAACTCGTACAAGCATCCCTTAATCCGATATGCAGCAAAAGGATCCATTCTGCTTTGCCAGCTAAGCCCGCACCGACATGTCCATTTGAGGTTTTAAGATGCATTTCACTGGGTTTTCTCTAGATGCCTTCAAGGACCCATGGGGAGAATTAATGGCAGTGCTGGCAGCACAGTAAAGCCACAAGTAGGTGAAAGGAAAACACAGGCCACAGACTGTTGGTGTCATCCTCAGTGCACCGAGCTTCATGCTGGGTTGAGATGGCTGCGTATAATATATAACTACTAGTAAGATGACAGTTTATTTGCTAGAAGCATGGGAATAAGCGGTATAATGACTCATTTCAAATGCTCAGAAGCTTACGCCGATGCCAAGAGCAAAGCGCGAGATCGTGTAACTACTGTTCATCCTACTCCTCTTTTAATTTGATATTTAAAAAATTACAAAGGAAGTGATTCGTATCATTCTTTACTGAATTTCACTGACCAGATTGGGTTGATGTGGATAGATGAGCAGCAGTTGTATTTTTACACTTGTCGGTATGTAAAGATATTACTTGGTACAATGGTCAGTTTTGCATTAACGGCTTTTTAAAAGGTCTCGAAAGGCAAGTGGCTGCGAATCCAATCAACTATGTGGGAGCACGTGTCGTTAATGACAATAGTCTCGATTTCGAGCGAGCCGCATCATTGCCTGTCTGGGAATGACAAAAGCACGCGCACCAACGCGGGCCAAGGTTGCCTCGTCATTTGTCTGCCGTGTGTGTTGAAATGTGTGTGTGCATTGCAAGCCTGTAGCTCCCGTGTGTGTGTATGTGTGTGTGTTGGCGTGCAAGAGAATGAGATCATGTTGCGTTGAGGATAATCCCCCCCAGTCTAAATCACTGGATATTACCCGAGCCATAAGTGATTTTAATTGGCTGTCTCAAATAACACACACTCCTGCTTAACACAAATGCCACCCTGTAATTGGCTGAAGGCTCCCCCCCCCAGCCCTTCCCCCTCCCCGCCTGTTAAGTTCATGAGACAATAATGGTTTAGGCGACAACGTTAGCGCCTATTGGACCTAATCAACGGATCAGACGTTGGTTGTCTGGCTCTGGAGCTGTTTTTAGGGCCTGTCATGCGAGGGTGTGTTCAGTTCATGTTTTAAGCATAAAGTCCTCGTGTCCATTCTCTAATTTGGGCGAGCCTGAAGATAGCACGCGCTGAGATCTTTCCTTCCACAACCTCTAATTGAAGACTTAGCCATCAGGATAATTCTGGATCTTTTAATCACTGTCGCGATCAAGGAGGGCTTTAGAACTTTACTTGTCATGCTCGGAGTCCTGCTGGGTCAACTGACCCCAGTTTGGCCAGTCCTTTGGGGTCCTTGCTAGTTGTTTTTTGGCACTTTGCTCTCATGGAACATAATCTATTGCCTGATGCTTGTTGACTTTAAAATATATAGTATAGTACAGAGTAGCTATTTTGTTTAAGATCAAACTGTTACTTTTCTAATCCATTTATTTAATTGTACAAGCAAATTGGATATTTTAGAAAGCATTTCTTCCTAATTTCATCACTACTTAATTTTCGTTGAATAAGGCACATTTCTCCCATGTCGATCCCAAGTGGTCCGACCCCCCCCCCCCCTCCCCTTTGCACAGGATAATCAATTTATCTTTAATCCACCACTTTATTTTTGTGCAGCCACTTGTTCCACACAGTGTTCACTAATAGGCTCAGTGGAAGCACTTGCACATGCTAGCATTGCCGCGAGCACTACACAGGTGCACGGCTTGACCTTGGGATCATTGCAGAGCTTGTCTTTATGAGGCTTTGAGGCATGGCATTTGTGGCATTTAACCCCTGCATCACTTTGTGACCCCTATTCATCTGCCCCTCCTGTTTTTTTTCTCTCTGTACTGCATATTATGCCCTCCCTTCTTCCTTTTTCAAAATCCCCTTCTGTCACTGACTTTAGCCCTTTAACCTGCCTGGAGAAGCGCAACGTTGCAGGTATTTGTGTGTCCATGCATGCGTGTGTGTGTGTCATGGGCATCCAGACAAACCACAGAATGTACCCCACCCCCCTCCGCCCTCCCCTGCCAAACACTCCTGTTGCCTGAAAGGGCAGGGGGATCTTGACAAGGTCACTGAGCTTTGTAGCTCATAATTACCCAGTCTGGGTCTACAGTAGATCTGTCAAAACAGCTGGACCATAGAAGGCCCACACAATGTATTGGAGTTGATAAAGATGAAGCTGAAGTAGTTGATAAAATGGTGGATATTAATTTGAAAAATATATATATGTAGTATATGACCCTAACCTGAACCCTAAATACAAAAAAAGAAAAACATGATTTACGCGCACTGACTCATTGAAGTTTTCTTTGGGGAGAAGTTAAGCTTGCGTTGAGATTTTCCCTCGCTGGTAAAGGTTAATGTCTCCACAGTGCTACTTCTACTTTCCACGGTGTTTTATCCAAGATGCATATTTGATTATTTGGCGCGGCTCCTCTCGCTGAGCTCCTTTGTAGATTTCTTTTCGAGCAGCTCTCACTCACCTACGGATGATTAACAAGATTTGCACCTGTGGAAAACACATGGGGCTTCATTAGCATAGTAAATACATATCCCACTGTTCCATTTTTACAATTTCTCCCCTTTCTGTCTTATACTATGAAGAAAGAGGCGGTAGAAAGCTGGCAGAGGGGGGGTTGACTGTTTGGGGAATGCAAACCTTTCATTCGCTTCCTCCTTTCCCCCAAAGTTTGGTTCCCAAGATGTTGGATTCCCCTCCTCCTTAGGTCCCTATGTAGGTCTCGCGAAGCCCCCCCCCCCCCCCCGGACCTCGACTTCCTAGATCACTTTCCCTGGGCTCCCGTTCAAGTTCTTAAGCTCCTTCCATTGTAGTCTTCTTCCAAAAAACCAAACACTAATGAGGACTCTGAAGGTAATGGAGGAAAAACAGCTGCAAGTGTTCAAACACCTCCAAAGCGGAAGCACCCAAAAGTGGTACGATTTGGAGTTCAACCAATACAAACAAATGGTGGAGTTCAAACTTTTCATCTCGTGAGGAGTCAAAAAATATCTCAGGAGACTTTACCATAGTAAGCTCAAAAGGGTGCTTTACTTTTCCTTTGGCAATCAGAGGAGTTGCCTTGCCGTGCTCACCCCCACAACGGCAAAATTTGCTCCGGCCCATATTGTTCAAATCTCAGCTTTGGCCACCTCCAAGAACTAATTCAGCCAGTTAACTTTCTAATTGGGTCAATACCAGATGTTACCTAAACTAGTATCTTCTCAGTTAATAAAGATTGTAACAGATTGACTTTTCATTGTTTCCTGTGAGCGTCATTCAGTTTGACATTCTAAGTTTAGAGTTTGCAAGTTGGAGGAACAATAACACAAATACAATAGCAACTTTCTTAAACCATCAACTATCATGTATGGATTGAATGAGGACACAAATCTCAATTTCCCTTCCACTTACTTCCACTTCTGACAACATATAGCACAAAACCTTGAGCACACTGATACGGGATGGAAAAAAAACAGCTAGGCGGAACAACGACGTGTAATACACACTCCGCCGACTTTGTGTGTGATTTCACAAGATGCAAGTTTTTTGCTTTTCAAAGGGAATACCAGAAACGGATATATCAGGATAAATCAAGACAAAGCTACGACACGACTGCTGTATCCAGTGCGCCACATCCCTGCCTCTCGTTTTTGATCTGCACTTGCAAATAGAATAAAATACATATGTGGTATGTTTAATCATAGTTACCCATAGATTCAACTGACAAGGCTTATTAAAGAAATCCTTTGAGTTCCAGAACATGGATTTTTTTGCTTGATATTGATGGGACTGTAACTCTATCGTTAGTTTTTTCCCCCTGGCTACTGAGTACAATGTTTTGTTTTCGAGACTAAAATAAAATAAAACTACTCACCATTGGAAAATAGATAGCTGGATGGAAGGACGGTTCAAATGTACCATGGTTGGAGTTTGGGGACATTCACATTCTGGATAGCTAAGTCTTTAGATCGTATATAAAGGTGGATAGTTTCTAAATTGTATCAGATGACAGAATCACACATCATGATTGTTAAAACTAAAGCAATCATTCATTATATGTGCTGTTGTGGAGCGTGTTGAAGTAAATACCCTCTCGTCTGTGATTGTAGTGCAGAGCAAACACGGTGGCTCTTTTGGGGATACGATGCCTAAGGCTTCATCCTATTTTGGCAGATTTTCTGGCACTCTGCCTTCTGGGGGAAGAGGCCGGGGGACAGGTGGGGACCGACTGGCCCATGCCAGCTGACCTGTCAGCTTCAGACCCTTGTGTATTTTAAATAAAAGA
Source organism: Syngnathus scovelli (assembly GCF_024217435.2). Classification (NCBI taxonomy): domain Eukaryota; kingdom Metazoa; phylum Chordata; class Actinopteri; order Syngnathiformes; family Syngnathidae; genus Syngnathus; species Syngnathus scovelli. The sequence continues at coordinate 19,246,883 of NC_090850.1, forward strand.
AGGGGAAGGGGGCTCTCCGAGGCAGAGATGTGGCTCGGTTAGCTTATGCATGTAGAGTGTGTATGAGGAGTAAAAATAAAAGTAGACGGAGGAGCAAAAGGGGGATGACAGAACAGAGAGGAGATCGAATGTGACACTTCCTGTGTGATTAATTGAGATCAAGTCACTTCTGTATATCTGGACAGGAATGTTGTGCAGTCTGATATGCGCTGTGTCAGATAAGTTCCAGGACTGGTATCACAAAATGTACATTTTAAGGTGTCCACCAACCAACACAGAGTTCCCGTGGCGTTTGAAGAAAGGATGAGAGTTGTGGGAGGACAATCCATGGATAACACACTTGCTCATAATGCCTTGAGCATCTGACAATTCCTGACCAGGAAATATGTGTACTTGTCTTATGAACTTACATCACATAAAAGGTATACTGGTTAAAATCACTTGTTAATAAAGCATTTTGTGATCGTGACAATCCCTCGACATGATTTGCTATGCGAGGAAATCGTTGCCAAATTTAGCGTAACGAGAACGAAGCGTACAGTACGGTGTTCAACATTGGAGGCTCAGCCGCACCGCCAATATTTTTTGTTGTGCTTCTCGTCCAAGTTGTTGTCGATGTAGTTGTAGAGCTTGTTGGTCTCCTTGTCGTATTCAGGTACAACTTTTTTTTTTCCCCCGCTACGGTTTTTCTTTTACACATTTTCCTTGTGCCGGAACAAATATATGTGCTTGACAAGAGCCACGACTAAGAAAGTGGTTGTCGAAGCTGAAGTTCCTGTGTTACCTTTTGCAAACTCTCTCTCAAAGCCCCCCTGTTTCAGAGGAGGGGATATAAGATGGCAACCCAGCGGAAGGCGCAGATACTAAGGAGACACACGGCGCTGAATAATTTATGGCGCAGCAAAATACAGACAGCCACTTGAAGTCCTGAGTAAGTAGAAGATATAGACAGTGGTGACATATCAAGCCACAATAAAGACACAGTGGAGAAAGCAGTGGAAGAGGATGGGGTGGGCACGCGGCGGTGGTGGGGGGCGGGCTGGCGCATTCTGTGAATTTCTCGAGTTAAGTTTGTTTTGGTTCGGCTGCACTCACTTGCCTGTTTGTTTCAAAGTTGCTCACTGCTCTTCCTTGTTTGTCGAGTCCTCTCGAGCTGTCACACCAGGGAGAGTACCCAGGTGAGCTCAAGGAATAGAGAAGCCCATGGCCCCCTTTTCATGTCCTCGGATTAGCTATTCCCTCTGTACACCCTGACGAATTCCACGCCGGGGTAACCGGGGGAGACACTTCCATCCCCATCCGGTGACAGCATGATGAAGGCTGCCCGAATGGCCCGGTGTCTGGTTGGTGGACTGCCAGGTAGCAAACTTCTAATCTAGGTGGCTGTGACATTTAAGACCTACGGCCCCGCTTCGTCAAGGCGGACGGCCGCTTGAGCTTCGTCTCTCTCCATTAAACCTCAACGGCAGGTCACGACGGACTCGCCGTCCTCACGTTGCCCCGTCGCATCCCCGACACTTTCATCCCCCCTGCTTTTGCTTTACAAGTGACATCTGTCATCGCTTTAGAAGCTTTGGAAGTTCCGCGTCCTCGCCATGAGCTCCTTTGATGGTGATTCGGCCTCGGGCGTTTGTCATACATAACTTAGGTAGAGAACAATGTGAAATCAGACTGGAGGATTTCATATAAAAGTCTTAAGTATGCTACGGGCGGGTAAAAATCAAAATGGCTCTATCCGCTGGAGGGAGCGAATCAAAGTGCATCAAGGAGACAACTTGAAGAATCCTAAGTTGCTTGTATCACAGTCTTGTCACTTTGCTTCTTGTTCGCCTCGTTAGCGTGGCAGGCAGTCACCGTCAGTGACTTAGCCTGCTAGCATCACGTGTAAGAGTTAAATCTGCTGCGAATAGCAGAAATATGCAGGTAATTGAGGCCCACACAAAGAAGTAGATGAAATTATAAAATAGAGGGATTACTATTTACTGTTTTGATATACTTTTTCTCTATTTTTATTTGACCCATCGCGTTGCCAGATGTCATTAGATTTTTATGCCAAATGGAAGCAGGCTGATTCCAATGTGAATATATCAAATTCCAATTTTATTTGTTTTTCTTAACGCTGCCATTACCCATTTCTGAACTGCGAGGGGGGGAAGAAAAAAAATCAGAATTTTGTCAACTAAATTTATGAACCGTAATTTCATCCCATTTGCCTTTTTGGAGAACTTTGTGACAAGAGTTTGGAGCGTATATCCGCAGCCATCTGCAGGCAACAATGTTATTAGGAACAACAGAATAGCTGCGTGCAAACAAGATTCCTGAGGTAGTGGTTGCAGTCAGTCATACCACAAGTCTTCTGTTAAGTGTGTTCAGCTGTGTTTTCGGAATGCCGATTGGAGCTCATGTTTGCGTGTGACAAGCAACACGACTTAGATTACATCCGTGTCCACATGTATGCACCCAAAACGTATGCGTCTTCTAGTTCTGCGTTTTCTAGCTCCTTTGTCGCTTGACTGTCCCTGTTCGGAAGTTAACCCAAAATTCAGCCGTCCCTTTTTCTCACCTCATCATGACTGACAGGCGTGTCTTCCAGATGGCTGCCAGATTGCCCAGCTTCTTGTCAGTTCACATTAAGTGGCGTTTGATGAATGCAACATTTAAAGGCCGGTTAAACGTCCCCCCGCAAGTATGTGCGTGTTCAATTAGAGTCGTCGGGCAAAAGTTAATAATGATTTGTTTTGTTTGTATTTTCTGCCTATTGTACATTGTTTTACTCTCGAGCACAACTAATTAGTTATTTTCCTTGCTTTGATAAGCTTTATTGTTTAAACTCGCTGTGCATGCTTTGATTTGTTCAGCATTGCTGTTAATACTCACATATGGTCAACATCAGGGTGACATTGTGTGAGAAAAAGAACAAAGTAAAAAAGCCATCGCAAGTCAACATGCATAACACAGCAGCTGCAGAGTTGAGAACGTCTTCTGGTTGCGAGGAAAAAAATAAAGGCAGTAAGGGAACCTAAAGCTTGGCCGACAACAGACACTGTGCCCCTGGGCTGACAACACACCTGCTAGCTTGTTAGGACACAGCAGCCTGCAGGTAGTAGCAGGGAACAAAAACACGATCACACAACACAGTCAACGTAAGATGTTTTTTTTTCTCTTTTCTATTTAGTTGTAATACAAAAAATACATTGGCAACCAGACCTTAATTGTTGAATCTATCAAAATTAATTTACAGTGGAGCATCAGCTATTAGTTTAGGTTAGCTAAGATTGCGCATGTGTGTGTGAGGGTTAGGGGTTAGGGTTAGGTTTAGGGTTAGGGTTAGGGGGGGTTAAAGATTTATATTTACCCCTTGTGGGTGACTACCTGAATTTGGGGTCAGATCCAAACACGCTTAGTCGAGCCACTTTGCCCCATTGATCCACCTTTCCAAAACGAATTAGAGGCCAAGCTCTCCCATGTAGCCACTCGATACCTCAGTGTTGCCACCATGAATCATATCGTGAGAATTTAACCGCGCTCATGCCAAAATTAATTTTACATCGGGCACTCATATGACAGACTTGTAATACCCTATCAAGTTCCTGCAGCCGAAAAATAAACACACGTCCTTGCAAATGGAAATGTCACATTCCCAGGTATTATCTCATCACGTCCGGCGTTGCAACACTTCAAACGCTGATCAAGGCGACGGCGTGATGGCGCACGCCACAACTTTCATTTGTGTCACACATCCATCAGTCATAAATAACCTGAGCTGAAAGGAGGACAGAAATTAGAAAAGAAGATGGGGATTAGGGGGGTAGATTATTGTTTTATGATGGTATTATGCTTTTTATTAAAATAGAACCGCTGCTTGTCAGTGCTGGAACTGATCATTGCAATGCATCTCGCAGTTTATCTCTGCAGTGATGATGTTTTTGACGAAATGTTTGATTATTTGGTAAACTTAACAATTAATCAAACAATATTTGTTGTACAGCCTAGAGTCTATGAATTAATTCACTGCCAATGTGATGTTTGACGTCCATGCTCGTTATTGGCAGTGAACGAGTTAAAGTAGAGGTCACTAAATAAGGATTGAGGATTGGGTGCGCTGATATTATCCATTATTCAGTTCGCTGGATATCCATGGAATGAGGGGATGATGACGACATCATTAGCGCTCATCACCAATTTTATGTTTCATCGACTCCGATACCGACACTCACTTTTATTTGAGCAGCATTGTTGCAGGTGCCTCGTGGTCCTCTGAGCTGCCGACACTTGTACGCTGATTGTTTCATGTTTCCACGGCCGGGGCAACCCTACGCCTACGGTGCTTTTGAACCTTCATCCTTTTGTGCCCTCCGCTAGCGCTTTTGTTCTACATGAAACAGACTATGTATGGTCAGCAGCAGCGAGATCCTGTAGCAGCAAGTGTCAGTTCCGCCACGGGTTCACACAGACGCATTTTGAAGATGAAGGCGGCCGTGCGCAAACATCCCGCGGGTCAGGTGACACGCTTTTTTTTTTTTTTTTTACGCGAGCACAGCATCCTGCAAGATCAATCCCAATTACAAGGAAGACATTAAAGTTTCATCTGACTGCAAGAGCAATGTTTGCTCTTTCATTCTCTCGCGCTCTCTCAGAAGGATTCACTTTTATTTAGAGTGAAATCGAAAGTAGGAAGCCGCTTTCTTAATATACGATGCAGTTGTTCTTGTAAACCACCGGACCTGTTTGTGATGTTACTCCGAAAGCCACATTTGCTTTATTTTACAGAGTCTCTCATGCAAAGCAAAATCAAATGACTACAACGGTAGACTGACTTTTAATTTGTTCACGACCGAATAGGAAAGAATGTTCAGCACCAAAACAAGTACACGGTGCTACAAATTTGAATATTAAGAAAAAAAAAATGAACATTTGCGTCGGGGGAAAAAAATTGACGGAATTGCAGTGTGAAAGTGAGACTGGCTTCTTGGGCTCTCTCTTGAGTACCATACTTAACTCAACCCTCTGAAACGTATTTGTTGACCCAAAAATGATCTTCCCCAAACCCGAAAATCTCAGTCTGTGATCAATTCTCGCTCTTTTCTCCATTCTTGTTCCGCTGTTGCCCGAACAAAAGCCGACACCAGTCGTCTTTTGTGTCTAAGCATGTTCAAAACCTAAAGAGGAAACCAGGCCATTCCCATTTCCTCGCCCCAAACACACATTGCGGGAAATCTCGCGCAGTTTCCAAACTCGGAGTCCTTTCCGAAATGCCCCGTGACTGATGTTTCCCAAAAGTGGCAACACGTGTCCCTCTTACCCGACGACTGCAGCCTTCTCGTCTACAGATGTTGTCGCTTGATGTAGCCGTCGCGTGGCACGGCGCAACTTAATAAAATATCACTTGCGGCTTTGACAGGAGAAGGCCTTAATTGAGTCCCTTGTCAGTTTTATCAAACTGCGTGTTATAGGCGTTTGAAACTCCTCGCCGCACTCCTCCTTTCCGTTCTCTTAAAGAATAGGATAGCAGCCAAAAAAGAAGGGGAGGTGATGCCGAATAGAAGAAAGTCAAGAAAGAACAAGAAAGGGAGAGCAGTGCTTGGAAAGAGCCGTCAGAGTCCGTGTTGTCATTGGATTCATAATTCAGAGTCATGATTTTAATTTCCTTCTGTTGTGATCAAAAGCCGACAGCGGAGCCTGGTCGTTAGGATGCGGATATACGCGCATACCAGATGAACCGCCCATCCTCATCGCAATGGTCTGGACAACACAACGCAAGATGAGTGGAAAATGTGCCAAAGAGATGAGAAAAGGAAAAAGTACTCGCTGGAAAAGCCGACAAAGCTCGGCGTTGTTTACAGACCCCTTTTTGACACCATTTTGCTTTTTCCTCAAAGGGCGATACAAATCCCTCTTTGCCCGAACCGCATTGGATCACACAGAGAAACAATCGAAAGCTGCACAAACACACAAACCGTAAAACGAAAGATGCTATTGGAAAAATTACAAGCATCATTATTTTCATTTAAGAAGGCAGCACTTCATCTCTAAGCCACCAAATAACAATTGTCAGGCATGCGGCCGATAAACTACCAATAACAAATGTTGTAATAATGCGGCGTGCCATCTGACATCACTTGTTAGAATACTGAAGTTGTCACAACAAAGCCAAAGAAAAAAAAAGCTAATTAGGTCTTGAAACGCCACAAACACTCAGTTCAACCTTTCATGCAAGGCAAACTGACCACAGAAAAGTATAAAGTAAAACGTAAAATTAGTCATTAAATGCATCTTGAAGTGAGCTCAATCTTGCATGATATAATTTAGTCTTGCGTGGCCAGTCGAAACTCTCGAGGTTTAACCGTATACAAGTGTAAAGTTTCACCAAGCCCACATATCCTATAAGTAGTATTTCTCCTATTCTGTTTGTGTTAAATCAATCTTCCCACTTTCCCCCCCATCCATCCCAGCACTTGTGGTCTGCTGGGGCATTTTTTTTTTTTTTTAAGACAGAGACTTCCTGAACTATTTTGGTATCAAAGCTCAGAGGCTGCGAAAGGCATGCTCTCTGAAGTTGACATGTAAGGGGAGGGAGGGAGGGAGCCCCCCCCCTCCCCTCTAGACTCGCTCCAGCCCAGCCAGGATGGATCTCGACGGGGGGATATGAGCCTCAACCGCTCCCCTTCAAGAACCAAATCCTCCCCAGACATCGGGAAGGCTTTGCCCACTGCGTCTCGAATAAAACACTCTGGCTATTTTCTTGGTGAACATTTAGAAACATTCCTCGCTGATGATTTAACGCGGATATAAGCAAATCCAACCCTGCAGGGGAGGACTGTCGTCCAGGTGACCATTTGAGTCGTCTGTTGCTTGTGACCTGGCTACACTCTGACCCCCCCCCTCCCAACACCCGCCTTACCGACTTCCAACAGTCTGCTCCCCGACTCATCTGCTGCCAACTGCTTCAAGTTATTCATCTGGAAGAAATATGCATTCATCATTGTATTTTTAATCACACCAAATAGATAGACAAAGGGAAAGCCTTCGGGAGAGGGAAAGCAATCTGCAATTCCCAGAGCTCACATGCATTGTATTCCTGCCCCGCGTTGGCAAACATTCACCAAATTAACTCTGAATGAATTTATTTTCTAATGTGCGTAAAATATTCTACCATGGAGAATAGAGATGCTCTTTGTGTGCTTACGTGTGTGCGTGTGTTTTGGTGCGTTTGTATTCTTGTGCATACAAGATTCTAACATGCCTTCAAGTTTTAACTTTACATCGACAGTACAAACGGTCACTGTCCAACAACGACGAAAAATCTCCTCATGTCTTTTCTCCTCATTTTTATTATACTTAATTGTTTTGAAATATTTTTTTTAGCTAGAAGGTTGCTACAAAGCAAATGTGAAAATAAAAATAGGGAGCATTGATGACAACCAGAAAAAATAAATAGTATTTTCACTTACGGAGGCAGCACTTCATCCCCAAGTGATGTGCCACTTCTAGTGCACACATTCCTTATAACAAATATGAGATTTTGTAACTATCATAGGAGAAAAAAAAGTACGTACATAATTTCCACTGTACATTAATTCATATAATCACACATTTGCTGTTAAGTAAAGAACTCAACAATCAGAATTCAAACAGTCGCCGGAGACGCCTGATGCTCTCTGCAATTAAGTAATAGAAACTCCTCCGTTACATAACCACTTCCCCAATCATCCGAACATTATTTTGCCGTGGAGCCGTTTGGCCTGGCCAACCCCAAAACAAACGAGCGAGCCCATCCCTCTGTGCCCCCCTTTCCCATTGTCTTCATTAATACTGTACATTCATTTAACAACTCATCTTGCCTACCGTCTAATTGAGTCCCATCGCAGGCCTCGAAGTAGGACACGTACACATCTGACAAATGGAAAGCTATCCGGCCCTCTTGTCCTCTGGGCTCTGCCTTGCCTCCCCCCCCCCCCCCTTACAGCACATACACACTGCTTTGTTATAGCTCTGTCGCCGTGTGTGTATGTGTGTGTAGAGATCTGATGCCTCTTTCATCTGCTTTGAGCTATCTGTTGATTATCTCTGCAGACCTCGGTCTGAGTCTACGTTAGCTACCGCAGATTGGAAGGTGGGGGTCGCTCAGAAAAGACCAGGGGGGATTCCTTTTTCCCTATCAGAAGCAAACTCCCCTCGTATTGTCCCTGCACACGCACACACATCACAAACAGATGTGGGCTCACGGGAAAGGGAGGGTCGGCTATAACTTAATGCCATTACATTAAATTTTAAATAATATTATGCAAATCAGAAATGACAGGAGATTATCTCCTTGGGACCTTGGAAGGGATTCGTCAGTTCTTATTCCAATAGCCCTGGAAAATAGCCCAGACATCCCGAGCGACGTGGGGGAAATATGGCAGGGCGTGACGGAGCCTGCCACTGTTTGAAAAAGGAGAACGTGATAAAAAAATAAAAAAAGGAGGACCAGAGTGTTGGCTATTAAATCAATTTAGCCGAGAAGTCGATGAAGAGAAATCCGTCAGGGAAGGCACCTCCTGGGACAGTTCAGGGGTCCTGGCAAAGAAGATGCTGCCACTGCTTGATGCCAAGGAGGTGGAAGCAATCTGTTTGTCAAAGTGAAGCCGAAGAAGGAAGCTTCCGGACCGTCAATTTATAACATCCATCCTGCAACTCCTTCCTCCTCGCTGAACTGATGTGTGATATAACGTGGTCAGGTTTTTGTTCAACATCAAAACATGGTGTTATTACTTAATGTTTAACACTTAATGCTCCGCCCCCTCGACTCAACCACCCCCAACCACTTTTCTCCAAGGTCCCCGTAGGCCCAGCGTGCACCTTCCGTGCTCGTAGACGACAGTCAAACTCAATATTGTGTCCGGGACACAACCTTCCATTACTGAGCAAAACAAAGTCGTGTCTGTCTCCAGCGCTTTGGGCCAACAATTAAAGACATCACGCATCAGCAGCAGAAGCTCCAGAGGGGAGAGGAAGAGGAGGCGGCGGAAAGGGAAACAGGGAACGGTGCAGCCATTCCATCAAATATTGATGTTGCTAATTGAGGTTTTTAGGTAGCGCATTGCATCTTGTAGACGTATCGTGTTTCTCCTAGCAGACAATTGTCCTGTGTATAAATTCCTTGTTATTGTGAAAATATTTTCTCTCATTGGAAATAATAAATATTTGACCATGCATTCAAAATGTAAAATGGTTTTATGAAGTTTAACTACTGTACATATTATAGTATCCATGTGTTGTGCTCTTAAGGGGCATGGCCTTTAGTGTGACATCACAAGTTTGAGTCAGGTTGGCCAATAAGTGTGTTTGAGCATCCGAGCTTGAGTTGTGTTCTGTTTGAGAGCTGGTCGAGGCGCTAGTGCGCCACTAGCATGCCAAATTTAAACGGAATGACACGAGCCACTTTGATTGGATCATAGGTGTAGTGACCACTCCCACAGTTGCGCAGCCCTCCCACTCGAAGATAGATGTCTGTGAAATTACATCCTGAAAATAAAGCCCAGTATGTTTCATATGTTATACCTTATTTGCCACCCCAAAACCTGGAGACGGAAATAAGGCATTCCCGGTTTCTATCAAAAAGTGAAAGTATGTCAACTCGAAGTTAGGGTGACACACTTTCAAATTGTTATATTATAAAGATAAATGTATGATAAACACAGGAAAAATTGAAATTGTAATCATGTCATGATATTTTTATTCACCATCATTTTGAATATTCTTACCGGTTCTGACGGAAAACAGGAATAGCATCCGCCGCTCCCTTCTGGTGTATATATTTTCACCATCTAGATAATGCCGGATTAGGTTTCCGCCCTCCCCCTCGCCGCCCCCACCCCTTGCTTGAAATCTAAAACTTAACGCTGCAGTCTGTCTCTCAGTGCTAGTCCCTAGTGTGAGGAGCCTTTACAATGGCAGCTTTAATTTGTTGGAAAACAAGTTGAGAATATTGATTTCAAAAAAGTGCTCCCTTTTCGCTCCTCTGAGGAAAAAAAAATGCATTGAATGTGAAAAGCTGTAGCCTTCAATTAAGCAGAGGTTTGTAGGTGTTTTCATTTGGGCACGGTGTTGACTGGAAATGATACATTAAAAAGGCCGTGTTTTACTTCAATCCCACTCTGATAATATACACGCAGACGCCGAGTGTCTCCTGAAGGACTCAAGTGTTGGCACTGGATCATGCCGTACAACACAAGACAGATGGGGCGTATTTATCACGGAATGAGAATCGTGTTCTCATGCTCAGAGAAAGAGAGAGGAAGGAAAATTCTGCCGTTAGAGAAGGCGACACGTGTGCTGGGACATTCACACTTGTCCCACTTCCTTATGTTGCTATCTTTATGTTTGATAAAAGCCACACTTTGACAATGTGACTATTTTAATTTACTTACTTATAGTGAACCAGAGATTTATTCAAGGTAAGAAATTCTTTATTAATTATGGCCACATCCAACCAGTTCTGTTCGTCAATCCAATCAGTCCTCCTTGCAAAACAAACAAGGCATTCTATTATTTTGATTTTAACTCAGTTTTCGTCTTCATCATATGTGTTAAACTCAAGGCCCGGGGGCCCAGATATGGCCCGCCACATTATTTTATGTGGGCCATGAAGACAGATTTTGTAATGACTTTGTGTCATTACTAAAATTATAAATTGCTAGCAATTGTTATTACTATAATTGTATTACTTTTTATTAATGTTTTACTCCTCTCTGATTTCAAAACCAGTTCTGTTCTGTATGTTGTGTAGCCTATACTATCTGAATGAATGAATGAATGAATGAATGAATGAATGAATGAATGAATGAATGAATGAATGAATGAATGAATGAATGAATGTCATAATGGCCCTCTGAGTTGAAACTATAACTACAAAAATTAGTTTGACACCCCTGATCTACACCATTCCCTCTATTATTGTGAGATATCCTGTAATCTGTCCATTGAACTTTGAACTTTCTACACTTTGAACTTTCTACACCTCTTAAGACTAGACTGGTTTACTTTTTGTTATCATATATTTTGTTCATTTAGCGATTTATTTCCAGAATGAAAGGAAACTCTATGGTTTACAATCGAGAGACCAATTAAATAGCGCTTCCCTGCGGTAAGGCCATTTTTAATGCGAGGCCTATTTGGGGCTCTCATCTGGCGCTTAAGGCCCAGACAGAATTGGGTGTCAACACGGCAAGTGACTGGAGCTACAGGGCTTGTAACACGGGCTTTTGGAAGTCATCCCGCTTAATACAGACACGACTAAAGCTCCCTATCATCCCCCACAGAATGACACGGCGCGGCTCCAAGTCTTACCCGCGCACAAAGAGCTTAAATATCTTAATGTGTAATGCATAAAGGAGGTCCTCCTATTACGAGCCCACGAAGTACTCTTGTGGCTTGTTCGTCAACGGGCTTACCACCTGATAGCGGGAAAGTAAGAAGTCAAATGAAGTTGTGAGCTCATATTTTCTTTCTTTTGTTTCTCTTTTTGTGTCACCGACATGCCTTTGCTCGTACTGTGTGTTCAAGTTTTAGCAGGAATGGAAAAAAAGGGGGCGAGAAGCTCCCCTAGTGGTCTCTCCAGAGAGTTACCTCGGAGAGTTTTGCTCAGCTCAGCAGCAAGCAAACAGATTAATGGAACCAAAAAATAGCAAACGTGTTACTTTTTTTGTTATTGTTTTCATAACAGCAGGCTATTTTTTGTTTGCTTACATATATATATTTGTGGAGAAAAGCTTTGTTTGCAGTAAGCTTCAATACTGTGTCACAATTTAGTAACTACAATGTTCTCATCATGCACTACTAAATAAAATACAAGCGTTGAGGGAGACATACGTGTACACAAATTTTAAGTGTGAACATTGATTTTTATGCTCGCTTTTCCCACTACAATTCCACTGAGCAGCTTTTTTTTTTGCTTTGTTAACTGAGAAAGTGATTTGCAGTCTGTATGCTTTGAAGATTGCATTTATTGTTGTTGTCGGTGGTGCAATAAAATCACTGAATGATTAAATCCATGAGTGAATAGCCATTCATGGTGAACAGGAGACACTAATAATATTTCATTAGATTCACTGAAAACAGAGCAAGAATGGGCCGATTCCATTTTTTTACGCAATTGAGTTTGTAGTATGTGTTTTGCTCTTGTACTAAAAATAGGCTTATTAAAATGTATTATAAAATAAATATATTTGGATACTTATTTATATACTTATTAGTCGGTCTATTTGTTGTTAAAAAAGGTTAGAGTTAACATAAACATTTTATTAAATAATTAATTCTAGATAATTATAATAATTAATAATAATTATAATAATTATTATCTATTATGGGACAGCTTTGATCAAAACCAGCTGGTCACTTATGGACTCCATTTTTATTATTTTGTTGTTTTGCTGGGGAAAAAAATACATGGTATGACTTGGCAAATTAATCATTGCATCAATAAAAATAGATTTGCAGCATCGAAAACAATTATTTCCTTTCATCGGTCTCTTTAAACGCTGTGTAGACATTGTTGAAGCACAGAGATGCTTTGACCTAAATTGATTACCCGCTTCCTTTTTTCATCATCTCACCCCCCTCAGTGCAAGTGCCAGGTTGCTGACTGGCCAGCTGATGGTATCAGGAAGTGTCACAGGATATTTGAATTTCATTGGATTTCAAGTGAACGAAGGAGGGGAAGGGCGTACACATTAGCGCCCTGATACAATCACATTTGTCAGCATGATCCGTTTTAAGTGCATTTCAATCAGGACGTGATTTGTTGATGTTGTTACATTCCAGCCCTTTGCTGACAGACTGCTATCTAATGTGCACAATTGAATTTTCTTGACGCTGCTTTTCATACGGCGGGTTCCTCAGATGCTCTTTGGTTGCGATGCAGCAGGCTTTTAATGGAACGAGGTAAGCTGGGAAACATCTGTCGCATATCAACATAACATCTGTATTTATGAGGTGGCCTGGCCCTTTATCACTTCTGGGCCATTATCCCGTGCCGATGCAATGATACAAGATGCTCGTGGAGATGTGTTGATGCTGACTGACTTCTATCAGCTATCTGTGTTCACTAATCTAATTCATGGTGTTACAGATAACTCATCACTTGATTCTCAGCATTTCAGAAGTAGGCTACGTGGGGAGTTCACATCCGTAAACAATCGATGTGTTCATTATCATGCACTTCAAAAAATCTTAGGCTATGAGAAGTGGCCATCAAAACACGTAGAGCAGGTTTTTGGTTTATGACGGAATTCTGTTGATTATGTTGCCCCAATTTATATGAAAGTGGGAATAAAATGGTCTTTGAATCTTTTTCTAGTTGACAAAGATGATGCTGCCATCTTCAGTTGGCTCACTTCCTGGTTTCGTGTTACAATCACAGAACCTTGACCCTTTTTTATTATTTGTCTTTGTCCCCTTTCCTTAGACACACACGTTCCGATACAAGGACTGTCCCTACTTACGTTCACATTAGTGGAGATTTTTTATTTTTCTAACACTGAGCTCACCCTGAATTTTACTGCCTTAGATGTATTTTCTTTCTGATGAGTGGCTTTTATTCAGGACACACAGAAGCCTCACAGCCAAATAGGAATCAATAAAGTCAGCTTGAAATTCAGGGAAGGGTGCCGCAATGTCACATCAAGGTTGGAGGGTATCTTCGGTTGAAACAACATATCATTCACAGGAAATCCTCTCTAAGTCTTTTCCACTCTTCAGTGGTCGCTTGGCTACACTGATATGTTGCTGTGGTATATGAAAGCCGCCATAAATCAATACCGAGACTGAGAATTTGGGGTGTTGTGACCGGGTCAAGACCAAGACTGAAGTAATGCTTGGGCAAGTAAAGACCACGAAAAAGGCAGGTCAAAGCCAAGATCAAGTCTTTGAGGATTTGATACCAGGTCAAATTCAATCCAGAGGAAATGGGAGAGCAGGTCAAGGCCAAAGCAGATCTAGAGCAAGTCAGCAAGTTTGAGGCAGGTCGAGACCAAGTTAAAGTAAAAACCAAACCCATGCATGACCAAGTCAGACTCTTTGGGGAGTTCAGACTTAGTCAAGACCAGTACTTGAAAACCAACCAAAATTGATGCCAAGACTGAGTTGACCCAAGTAGTGAGACTAAGCTCAAGACCAAGATCCAACTCAATACTTTTGTTGGGTCTACAGTATGTGCTTAATTGACCAGGACCAAACCTGCCAAAACTTTTTGCCTACAAACTCACTGAAAAGGAAGTTCCCGGCTTTCGCCAGTGTTTTCCCAACAGACAAATATCGGAGCCAGCTTGCGTAGACACTGCTCAGACCCTTGACCCCGGCCTCCCTCCTGGCAGTAATCTGCGTTGGCCCACTTCAGGCTGACACCACAGAGTCCCCTCTGTTGTGCTATTATCAGCCGAGTGTTATTACCCCTCTTTGCGCTGCCAAATCTGCCTTGATTTCCATCGACCGTCGCCTGAATCAATGCTTTTAAAAATCTTTTACTTAAGAGCAAAAGCATGCATTTTATGTTTTGACATGACTGTATTGATTGGGGATGTTGAGGTGGGAGTAGTTTTGCAGGGTGGTGGTGGTGGGGGGGGGAGCTTGTTGACCTCTTTATCATTCTTTCTGCTGCTTCTCCAATCTTTGCGCTCTTCTCTCTTTGCACTCTGCCAGTGTCTGGTAACACTGCCATCCTTAATGGCTTTCTCGTGCTCCGTCTTTGCCTCTCCGCCTCCGAGCACTCCACCACCACCACCACCATCCTTCATGTCTCTCCGGATCCCTCCTTCCTTCCTACCCCCCTCCACTAATCAATACTCCCCTCTATCCACACCCCACGTCACTCACATTTGGCCCGCCAATAAATTATGGATGTAGGCCTCTCACATCTCACATCTAAAATTTCTATTGTGTTTGTCAATGGATGATCGATACACCACCTCATCTCATCCTCAAATCTCCTCGCACCTCCACACGCCTCGCTTTTCCACAGTTTTTTGTTTGTTTGTTTTTGTTTGTTGGATTTTTGTTTTGTTTGGAAGAAGTGGTTCATTTCTGCTGCCGGAGTCTCCTGAGGCTGAAAATAACAAAAAGGTAATGATCAAATAAAATCCCTTGCTTCCTCTCCTCCAGCACCTCGCTCTGACACGTACAACCTTTTGTTTGATTTTTCTTTTAAAATGTCATTAAATTTGTCTTGTTGGAGAATATGCCACAGTTTGCGGCTGTGGAATGCAGGGACCTCATGGGTGAAAAGGGTTTACTTTTTATTGCTGCAGAGTTAAGGTTTAAGCCAATTGGAATTTTGGCATGATTTTATTGAAGTGGCATTATAAGGTGTCCTTCGTTTACGACTGAGCTCAGTTGCTTCACCAATGACTGAATCCAAATTTGTACTTACTAAGTCGGCATGCATCTTAGCTAGTCACTAACTTATGCTAAGGCGGTTGATAAATCATGATTGCAGTACTTTTTTGGGAATAAAATCTTCTAGTCTGTAGATATGATGTAATCAGGACACCTTATAAATTTATTTGACACATGTGATTCCAAATCTCAATATTTTCCCATTTTGAACAGTAATAAGGCATTTTAAATCAAAATCATTTTTACACCCCTATTTAAACGGGGTTGAATTAAGCATAATCTTGAACCACTTTTTTTCTTCAGGAATTCAAATAATAATAGTTGGACACCTTAATCTAAAAATAATAATGCACTTTACCATTTCTATTTGAATCGGAATGACAACTTTATTAAAAATATCGTTTGGGTTCAAGTTTTTCCATACTGGTGCATTAACAATGACAGACCCAAATATTTGGTTATTACCTTTGCTGTTAGTTTAGGGCAGCTGTTGCTCTGATTCATTTTGTTAACTCACCATATGTACATTAAATAGCTACTCAACCGTTTGCCTTTGGGGTGGAAAAAAAACAACAACATTCTCATGCACACACGTGCCAGATTGAGTTTCTCACACCCACAAATTCAACTCTCACTTTCTGCACGCCAAGCCTGCAGGGTCACAGCAGTGCGGTGGTGTAATTTTAGTGCCCCTCACCACCCACCCAAGTTGCACCTGCTCCTTACACCACATCTCACCTCCCACCTGCTGATGACGGAGACTTTACCGCCTCGTAACTTCAGCTGTGACTTTTCGGCCTCCCGTTTCCATGACCACTTAACCCCTGGACACTGGCTTTTAAGTGAAGGTCTGCTATGTGTCTGCCAGCCTCCACTTGGCAGCTACAGCTTTGTGCCATTACCTAAAGTAACACGCAAACCCCTGTCAGTGAGAAAGGGGGGTGAGGGGGGGTCCTTTCAATTGGCTGGACTCACATGAATGTTTGACTTGTTGGCGTCTGTTTTCTCATATTATGATTGGTGGATATTATTGACTCAACTACTTTCAATCTTGTAAGAAAAAAAAATAAAAATTAAAAAAACATAAAATAGTGAAAAAATGTTGAGGTTAGAACAAGTTTATGAACAAAATGTGATATTGTCGAAAAAAAATTAAATGTAAATTTGAAAGGAATAATCCTTCAATCAACACTCCTTCTCATAGAGGAGCTCTAAAAAGGCTGAGCCTGTTTTGGCTCCATCTCTCAGAGTGTTATCTGCTTCCTGTCTGTCTGCACCTTTGTGCCCCCCACTCACCCGCCCATAACCTCACCACCCACCCACCCCTGCTCACCCCAAGATCACTGGCAGAGAACCAGACCAGTTTCTCTACACCCACTTGTCCAATCCCTTCGCCCTGTCATTCCATCCTTTCCCAAAAAGCATACCAGGTGAAAAACAGACTGTCTCGGACACGCCTTATTGGTTCATTAAAGAAGCCCCCCACCCTGCTCATGTCCTGCCACCCAGAGAGACACGCACGCATGATCATATGCAGGCCCGTGTGCACTGACACATTGCCACTCTGACAGGCTACAGAGCAACAAAGGCAGCCAGGCACGATAAGTCCTCCCCATCAGCAAGGGTCAACAGCCTTATCGTTCCCGTGTCTGAACCTCACTGGTGTGTTTCGCTTCACTTGATAGTCTCCCGTACAAGTCCAATCATGGCAATGTATTTCTGTGACATAAATATTTTAACTAGAGTACATTTGAGGGCATCATACTGCTCCATTAGGTTAAGGCTCAAAAGCCAAAGGTCAAAGTCATGCTCTTGTCAAAGTCAGTCAGAATGTGACTGAAGGTCCACTGGTGACACGTGTGGACTACTAAGGTCACTCCATTTCCAGAAATTCCAAGGAAGGTGGTCTCCCCCTCGATATTGATAAGCATACACATGTACGTATAAATACGACTGGTGCAGCTAAGGGGTGAAGCAAAAAAAATACCAAGTTCCACGTCATTTCCGATTATTTGCGGTATGGCTTTCAAAAAATCTTATATTTCTTCTCTCTTCATGAGTTTCCATCCTAATACTCATACATGCACACGATAGCAGACACTCATTCATCCCAGAGTCGAAGTGTACAAGCCAGGCTGCCGTCAACTCCGAGCCGTCGCTTCGGATTTGCCTGCGAGAGCAACGAGACTTCGCTGATTTGTGTGACAAACACAAATGCTTTTAAATTCCCAGAGCCCCGGCTCCTTACCAGCCTCATACCTTGTAATGCATTATTCACATCCTTCTCCTGCAATTCCCTCACCCACCCAAACACTCGCTCGCCCAACCCTCTCGCATCACTGGAGGAACAGCCGCAGACTACTCAGCAGGCAGGAAATCCATACGGCCTTGACATTTTTGCTTCAAGCGGCCAATTAACCAAAGGCGGATATTTTGTCTCTTGTACTTAACGGCAAGGACATAATGATGTACTCAAATTTCAGCTGGCCTATCATGATTGCGAGTGGATCTCAACGACTCAGATTGTATGCATCCGTTTTATTTCCTCGAATCATGGCCCTTAATCTAGACCTAGGGACCGTTGTGAATAAATACCTGTCCTCAAATAAGTTTTACCTCTTAGGTGAGTCTTTATGCAGGATTGGACTCGTGAGGTGAGCCATGCAAAGGGTAAGGGTTAGGGTTAGAGTTAGCTCTGGTGAGCTCTGTGTTTGTTTTCATTTTGCTTGCTGAATTGTTTTTTTTTTTTTGCTAACGTGAAAATGTACAATTTTGTATAACTTTATTTGCCTTGCAGAACGGAAGCAATTAATGATAGATATCCTCTCTCGGATCCACTCAGGAATTGTCTCTCTGCCTAACACGTAAAGGCATATGGCGAATCTTTGTCCGACCTCCTTTTGAAACTCGTCACACTTTCTCTTTGTTCTCGGGCATGTCAGTTTACTTACAAAATAGGTTGTGTCACCCGCCATTGATGAATAATGCATGGACAGCAGCCAGCTTATTTTCCCTTTAATAATACTGAAATCTTCTGTAATATTAAGTGATATTTGCATGGATCTCTGTGACAGAATGGAAGCGATGCTGAGATGATCAAACGCCTTTCGGGTCACGTCATCTATCCGTCTAAAGCTTCTCTTCGAACCACTGGAGGGAATCCCTCACCCCCTCCCAAATAACACCAAATCACTCACTTTTCCGGCTCTTCGTCTCCTCCCCATCCCCCGCCGGAAGACGTGTCAGGAACCGACGTCTGTCACGCTGTCCCACGGCGGCCTCTTGATCCAACAAGTGAGTGGCGCCTCATGTCTTGTCACCTGTTATCTCCGCCGTGTCTCGTGCTTCTGCATCTGATCACTCGCAGCTTTCTTTTACAATTCTTGAGCGCTTTGACGTTTGTTCATAACGATTAGAATTGATGAGTTTGGATGAAGAAGAAAGATTGGATTAGCGGTTGGCATCCCAGAGTCACAGTTCTAAGCTTTTGGGGTGTAAATCTCGGTTTGGACTGGGGACATGAGTCAAATCCATATTTAAACTATTAAAAACTACCATAAAATTAGAAACCAAAAACTGTTCCAGAGTTTTCCACAGGGAAGGAATCATCTTTGTCCCTGATTTTCCCCATGGCGCCTTCCTCTCTGGCTTTGGCGGTGACAGTCGGATTAGGGCGACCTGTACAAAACTGTTGTAGGTACAAGCATGCGGCATGTACTTTGGATTAATAAGAGGCGATAATATATGTGTAAAGACTTGAGTGCTACCTACAACCCCCGAGAAGTCCCGTGGTGAGCGTGCAGCACCGGAGCTGAGAATTAACCGAGAACTCGTGGCGACATCTGTTTCAGGTGTGCAATGAGCTGCGGAAAAATCAACATGACATGTCGGTAACTCTAAATAGCATTAATATGCTGTTGCATCATCTTTTACCATCCAAGAAAAACTGTACTCGATTGGCTTATTCCTACCTAGCTACTTAGTTTTAGGTGATATGAGGGATGGGCGAGTACCAATACCAGGTATTGGTATAGGTGGTAATACCAAACTTTTTTCAAGGTATTGTGATTCACGACTCTTGTGGCCATTTTATAATCAGTAACTAGAAATTAGAAGAACAGAAAATCTGCAATATCTTCATGAAAATTTCTACCCGTATTTTTTCCATTCTTATAAAAGTTGTTTTATTTAAGTCTATTATTTTAGTTATTTATTTTTTGTTTTTTCTTATGCTTTTTATAACATGAAGCCACTTAAGTAGCAAAGGGGAAATGTCTAAAGATAACCACTGATTCAGACAGATAGAGAAACAGGTCTAGCTTAGTGCTAACATGCCTTTAAAATGACAAACACTCCGTTTTTGTTTGCTTTTAGTTCTGTGTGAGATTGTGCATATTTTGGTAGCTGTCAGCTTGTCAGCAAGACTTTTTCCCTAATATCACATTCCTCAGCTTGTCACACAGCGTCCACAGCGAGGTAGAAGGCATGAGGAAAAAAGCCACGGGGCATACCAGCGAGCTTAGACACACCACAAATATCCACCCTGAGATATGACACACAGGCTCGAAGTTGTGAAACATCACCACAGAGCGATAGCATTCTCCTTTACTATCTCTCACTCTACTTTTGTTTCTCCTTTTTTCCACCTCCTTTCTCCCAGTGTTCCCACAGATTTCCCTGCTGTCGGCTCAAATCACGAACCCCCCCGAGCCACCCCCAAATCTGTTAGCCAGTTAGCGATAGGGGGGCCAGACTTAAAAGGAAAGTCTTAAGGACGAGAGCTTATACAGTGTGCCATATTTTGTTAAATAACTATGAGACGACGCCGGTGCCAATTCGTCAGTAATTGTCCCTTCTGGCGGAGTCGTGTTGAAAAGTGCCGGTGGAAGCCTAAGCTCGAGATCACCGCAAGTGTTAATCTTCTTATACTTAAGGTATCAGGTTTTTTCTTTTGATGTCGCTAAACATGTTGACTCCTATCTGGGGCGCAGAAGGCAATCCAGACATAGCTATGAGCCAGATGGGGGTTTGTCTGTCTTCTTCTTCCAAAAATCTGCAGCTTTACGTGTGTTCTTGCACCAGCCGTCATTATGCTGCTAAAATAAAGCAACAACAAGACAAGAAAAGGAGGGGGAAAAGGGATTGATTTTGCGCTAATTGTTCTTTTCTTGGCTTGATCTTTCCTGGTTGTGATTCATATTTAATGACGTGCAATCTTATTTCCCAAGCAGTTCCACAGTTTGTTTCTGTGGGACCTGTTGAGTCAATTTGACACTTCCAAGCAAATCAATGTGGCGATCAATTAACTTAGTGATGTGTGAGACTTATACTCCAATTTTCATTGTATACCTGCTGTACAATAAAAATAAAGGCCTTCTATCCTATCCTATCCTATCCTATCCTATCCTATCCTATCCTATCCTATCCTATCTTATCCTATCTTATCCTATCCTATCCTATCCTATCCTAGCCTATCCTAGCCTATCCTAGCCTATCCTATCCTATCCTATCCTATCCTAGCCTAGCCTAGCCTAGCCTAGGCTATGCTATTTTATCCTATGCTATCCTATGCTATTGTATCCTATGCTAGCCCATTTTGTCCTATCCTATGCTATCCAATGCTATCCTATTCTATGCTATCCTATCCTATGCTATCCTATGCTTTCCTATCCTATCCAACTTTGCTCAAAGTGAAAATTAACTGCATCTGATGAACTTGAATGTGTTTGCTCACACGTATCTGACAAAAGTTTTTACACCAGTCACTTTCTCCATTAAAACAGAAGCAGTCAAAACATTGCCTCCCAGACGGACGCCTCAAAGTCAAAGGTAAAATTACAGTCAAAAACATGCCTCACGCTCACAGTCGATTCGATAGAATGTCTTTCTGAGAAGTCCTCACTTGTCTTTTTCTTAACACAAACCTGAACAATTAAGTTGTTCACATAAATCTTTCAACATACGGTACACATTTGAAAAAAAGAAAAAGAAGTTCCCTCAGGCATTGAGACATTTTTGCTTTATTGCAGCATGATGAGAAAGTAACAGAACAGTGTTTTGGTTTGCAAGTTTGTATGATTGAAAAATTGCTTTGCACGCTAATTTAGAAGGAGAGATTAGCGCATGTTGACACATGTACATAGATATACAATGATAGATGTTTAGAAGGCTAATTTTAGGGATTTTGAGTGATTCCCAACACAAGTGTGTCCTGAGACAAATTAAAAAAAAATGTCTTAACATACTTAACTCAGTCACGCAAGTATAAGATAAAATAACTAATCGTGTTAAAAATATATCCGGATCCAGATTTTTTTTATTATTTCAAACACGACAAAATAAAATACAGTAAATTCAAAACTTTTTTTTCCAGTGTAGAAAAGCTGTCGCACATTTTTAAATATAAAATCGATACACTTATTCATAGTTATCACACTAAAATTATACATTTTTGACTGTCTCTGATAACACCAAGCTCAAATGTAAACAGTTTTCCCCCTTCCAACTGCTTAGCTCCAGCTTGTTGGATCAATATTAGCATGTTTCAAAACCACAAGATGAAGTGGCCCTCAGTAGAAAAAGTTTGGACTTTCTGTTCCACACGATCATTACACTGGGAGAACAATCAAAGCAACACTGTGTACTTGCCTTTCAATCCCAACTGAGCTTCAAGCAGCCCTTGACAAATCTCCACCTGCGCAAAGGATCAGTGTTGTTGTCGTACATGCGGGAACTCGCCTTGATCCCTCAGCCTCCTCACCCGAGGCTCTCCCATCAACCGACTCACTGACTGACGGATTGATGGGAGAAGCTCACCTGACGCTAAGGAATCAAGTGATTGATCACCGAGGCTCACCTGAGCACTCGAGGCGGCGCCGATGCAACAAACGCAACGCCGGACCCCTGAGAGGGATCCTCTCTTTCTCGGCGAGTCCACCTGAGTCCCTGGGGCGGATTCCCCATTGCAGGCACCTGCGTGGTCACCTGCACTGCACGTATTCCAACATCCATCAACAAATGTCTAAAACAGTCAACCTTTAGTTCAAGTGGTAATAAATAAAACTAAACTCAGTCCGTTTGTTTTTTCCCACAGTGAAAAATGTAATCCATTTGTTCAAGGTTTAAACCGTCACCAAGATAAAAACAGAATTCAAGCTTGAGATTTTTTATCACATTTTGACATTCCTAACTGTTATATAAGTGTACAGAAACAGAGGTTAACCACAGTAAAATAAATGAAAATTAAAATACTAAGCTATTCACTTTGAATTTGATACAACTTATTTTTACACCTGTATGAATTTTTAAAAACACTTTAAGGATGAATAGTTTTTGTCACTCCCGTCTGTTGTCTTACGTTTTTAATGTCACTACTAGTACAGGTGATTTTTACTTTTATTTTAGTTTTCTATAGTCCCATTTGTAGTGTGACGCTTAAAAATGTTTTTAATAAAGAGAGAGGAAAAACAAACACCAACAAACTAGGCTGGCTCTACATGCGTCATATCATCAAGATTAATTTATTGCGTTTTTGCTTTATTGTGTCTCATTGTGACATTATTAACTAATTGTCGTGCTTGTAAGACTACGAAGAATCCCAAAATGTTGCATAAAAGTTTACTCATGCAGTAAGTCAATATTTTAATGACGTTTTGATTGTCAATTAGATTTCCTAGAACATTTTGTGACTTCAAACAAACGAAATGCTCGTTTTGAAGTCGAGAGGTTCCAGTCTTCTGTGACTTGGCATCGTATGTTTCAACGTAGCACATGATGAGTTCATAAATGTAATCGTCCTTAAACGCTTTGCTTTAAAAATGTGCCAACATAATTTGCTAATTTGAAGCTTGGAAAACATCAAACCACGTCTCTGTCTTTTTTCCCAAAGCCATAAAACGTGTTGCCATACACATAAATGGCCACAGGACCCCCCCTTAAGCCCAGGCAGGTTCTAACAGAGCCGGACCCAAAGCTTATTATTACATTATTGCCGGGATGACGCGTGGCGGGTATAGACTGGCATCAGTCAAAGCCACAATCTGGCCCCCGCGGGGGTCACGCCAAAGCTGGCACTTTAAAGACAGCACTCACATCATCCAGCTAATGATGGAATTACAGCACTGACTCACCGTGTAGCTACATGTAAGCACCGGGAGGACGGCAATAGATTATAGTCTGAGGGGAGGGAACAAGCGAGAGAGAGAGAGAAAAAGTAGTTCCCGAGAAACGCAGCTGTCAGTGGGGAAGAAAGATGGAGAGAAGGAAAGAAAGGTGGAGGAGGACATAAACTCCCCGAGAATGAAAGCTTAGATTATCGTAATTATGGCCCTCTTTAAAACGCTCAATACTGTAATTATCATTGAGTCATACATTCAGCAGAAGGGGGCCGTTTAAAGGGGACATGTCATCATTGTCTGCGGCTAAAAAATAAATAATTTTTTTTCTTAAATGGCCTTTAAGATATACGCACTGTCTTTTTAAAAATGGGTAGCGTCAATAAACAAGAATGGGACGTAATGGATTATGTCTGGCTGTGGGTTTGTTTTCAGCGCTGGTTGCTATTTGTTATTACACTTCTCATGAATATGTGGATATGTTTAAGGTTTGAGGCATGCCCACTCATTTGGAGCATCTGAACTGCCTTCAGAACGCCTTCATGCCAAAAGGCTTGTAAGTGCAAGCGTGGCCACTGTTAGCCTCTGTTGTGGCAGCTCTGTGTAAATGCTGCGGTCGCTCTGTTTTCTTACTTTGCTTTTATTCGTTTTTTTGTTTTTATGGTCTGCTTTGAAGAGGGAAAATTACATCCGTATTTATAACCTCCTGTCATGATTCAAGTTCCAGAGGACACAGATGGAGTTGGGTGGTAGGATATGGGCCTCCGTGGTGGTTCTGGGACAACTCTACGAGACATAACGCCACTTGTGGAGGAAATAGCCTGTGAAGACTTGACTCAAAGTTAACAGTGCGGCCACAGACGTTTGTCGGGTTTTCCCAAACGCAACCCAATTAATGTCCAGAAAGTTTTCAAGAAGGAGTTCCGTTTTAATATTAAATTATGTTAAAATATCATAATGGCAACAGTTTCGGTTTCTATTTGTGCAATTATCCATCAGACAAGTCTCCACAAAATTGTCCAGGTACCCTTTCCAAATGTGGAGTCGCTGTGTCCAGACAAGCGCCCCTCTTAACTGGCCCATTATGGTAACACACACCTTGTAAGAGAAGTCAGACACCTGAGACCTGAAGTCAGGCGGCTGGAGGGAACAAGAGCGCAGTTTCCATCTGCTTGAACCCTCTTGTACTTGACTTTTGTCAAACTCTTTGTGATGATTGTGGGAGTCACAGGGAGATTATCTGATGGCACTGTTTGTGGCCTTAGGCTCTTGTAATGAATAGACACAAAATAAGATTTAAAGGGCAAACTTGGTCCACGGTGTACAGATATGATACCAGTACTCTTCTTTGGGGAAATGAAAATGTGACGTCATAAGGTTCCAGGTTCGATGACTGGTCTAATCATCCGTATATAATTTGCTAGCTAGCTAGCAATTAGGGATGGACGGACAGATGGATGGATGGTATTACGATGCCTATAGAAACGCCATGCAAACAATTAATAGGCCATAAACAAACTCTAAAAGCAACTTCATATTATTTCTTGAAGGTTTAGCTGAACTCGTAGCTTCCGCATTATGTCAATATACCCACGTAACCTTCTTTTCCTACTGTGACCGAGGATCGTCTTCACCGCAGTTCGATCACTGGTAGCGGCGGCAACGCTGGAACCGACCCTGTTAAAACTTGAAAACATTCCCTCGTCAAACCACCGTGACTGAGTCGATTAGGCCCACATCCACAGGCAAACACTCTTATTTCCTGCAGATATTTGGGGCGTTTAATACTAAAACAATGCCGCTTGGCGCACTGAGCCCTCCCGTTTGCTGCATGCTCTATTATCCCCATTCTTGGAGTTAACTGAAATAAAGCAAACAAACGCTTGGGTGTATAAAACAAACGCAGCCGTGCCAGGCTTAATCATTCCCCCCGATGAGCCGTTTCATATGTCTACAGCCATTAAAGTCACGGGAGTCGAAACAGAAACAAGCGTTCCCTGCCTATGTGGTCTAGCCTTTGTAGAAAGCGTGTCATTGATGACACACGGCTGTATGCATATTTCATCGGGACATGCATATTTTACAGTGTAATCCTTGGCACACCGCTGCTTTGTTCACTGTGTGTGAAAGGGGGGCGGGGGGGGGGGGTCCTGAAGACTCGGAGGCTTTCCTTTGTGCGGTTTGCGTTGGATCAAGAAAAACGAGAAAATTGACATTCACAACCGTCTAACTTTTACCGAGAAACCTTTGATAATAATAGAAGGGTTTGACGGGTTTTTCCCCTCTTTTTATTTACTGTAATTTACCAAATGAGCTGGAATCATTTTTAAAAAACGATTGGAAGCTGTGACAGACTGAATAGGAACGTGATTGCGCGTGACGGTTTCCTGTGTTTTGTCTTGCTCGGCATTGCGGTTGAGGGAGAGATTATACCGTGCCAAAGGAATGTTTGCTTGTGAGAGAGGCAGCATCCATTCAACATTAAAACAACAAACAAAGTTAGCATAGCGGCGATATGGTTTGCTTCAGGTATGTCGACTTCCTCCCGCATTCCAAAAACATGCATGTTAAATTCAGTTCAGACTCAAAAGGATATTAAACTGGCGGTTTTCTACATACATGATAGCGTAGCATTTACTTTGTCCAACTTTGATTTAAAACCTGAAATATGTCTTAATATGATTAGAAGATCCAATATTTTTCCAGTTTTTTGTTTTTTGGGTTGTATTTGGAGATGGTCAATGTGACAATCGCCTTCTGTAAAAACACGAAAGCAGACCTTTCTCCTCATTTAAAACACTGTTGCTCTTTCATTGAGGACGAGATCGCATGTCACGTTTGTCTGTTGCCAAAACGTTTCTCAAGATTCCAGCGACAGATAACTTATCTTAACCTTGTGTTACCGTAGAAAGGTATTTTGTTTATGCCACTCAAGCTTCGTGTCGAATCTGTAGAATATGTTTCTCTGGATGGACGGACAGACGGATGTTGAATGAAAACGTTTAACATTATTGTGAGGAATTTATTGTTGGTATGCACATTCCTTTGTCCTCCAGCATCCGTGTGCCTTTTGGATAATATCCCCAAGAACGAGACAAGGTCATATGCGTAAAGGATCACGCCACGCTTTCGATGGTCACTGACTTACAAATCATAAGTATTGATCACGGCAAGGATGTTCCTGAATGTAGGGCAGACGGTAAAATCATACCCACTTAGACTTAATAGCCCACATTAAAGCAATTATGCACACAGACTGGGACTGTCTAACCGTAAGCATATTAGGCCAATCCATATATTTTCTTTTTTTTTCCTTCTACCCTTTTACTTTGCATTTTTTGCCCATGCAATTTTGATAATGAATCAGTGTTTTACTCGGTATTGACTTGCTCAGGGTGGAACAGTTCTAATTGGTCGGATGACCCCACGTCGGCTCGTGGCCGCGCCGTCTTGTAGATAAAACAGTTTAAGTCGATGACATAATGCGCATAAGGTTTTTATATGTGTGTGTCAATACTCTTGTATTTACTAATGACAGAGCAAGCACCCAAGCGGTTGACCCGCTAATGAAGTCGGCACATCGGAGAGTCTGTCCAACAGGTCAAGGACTCCAAAGAGGTGCTCGGCAACTGCGACGGGACAGTTGAGGACTTTTGAGCAGTTGAAATGAAAATTAAATGGTTCAAATTCGAGAACTCACACAGGCAACAGTGTGATTCTAACTTACTGGTGATTGGCCTACGTGCTCGGGAACCTGCTTACCGTCGGGTCAATGTGTTTCAAAAAGGAGGAGCACACACACAAAAAAAAAATCCATCCCCTGTGAGCTTATCAGAGCCAAGGCAGCCGCCAAAAGGGAACACTTAACGCAGCGGGCCATTCCTATAGCTTCTAATTTTGACTCCCACTTAGGGCTTATGATATATGGGCATGTTATTTAAGGATTTTTGAGGCTGAGATGAGATAGTGCGTACATCCACAAAAGAATATTGGTCGCGTTCTCAGTAAAAAACAAACACGTACGAAACAGCCCAGAGAAAAAAAGCCAAAGAGGCAAAGAGTAGTTTATGTATGTAATGGAATTATATTAGTGAACAGTTAATTTCCAAATTTTGCTGTATGGTTATCATCAAACCACTTTTGGTAAATTTATATATTATATTATATTATATTATATTATATTATATTATATTATATTATATTATATTATATTATTTGCATTTATATTATAATAATTTTACATATTATTTTATTATGATTGCACTTCAATGTACATTGAGATGAAGTTCTGAGACTTGTGTCAGGGTTTTGCATGATGCGAAGTCTCGGGACCCAAGTGCAAGGAATGATGATGCCACTTTTGCTACAATCATCTTCTAAAGTATGATAAAAATGCATTTCTAACCCCAAATTTGTACATTTCCACTGATGGATGCTTGGTACTCTGCAGTTGAGTAACTAGCCCAGTAACCATTTGCTCTTCCTTGCCCCTCGTGTACTTTCAGGCTCCATATGGCTTCTAATTTTGACTCGTAAATTCAGGGCTCATGATATGCGGCCGTGTTATTTTGAAACTACGGCTGCACACATACATCCGAGTATAGGCTGCTTTCTCGGAAATAAAAATCCCACGTCATCAAACTCTTTCATTATCTAATGTTAACACTCCAGAGATGAGTGCCTGGAAGATATGGGTTTATAATTGCTTTTATTGGTTTATTGTGCCAGCCGAGCAGCTCTTTGAAGTATTTAAGGGAGCATCCTAATGAACGAAGAAAGGGATTTCATCTCTAAGGGGGATGATGATGATGATGGGGGGTGGGGAGTGTGTGTGCATGTGGTGGCGAGGGGGAAAGTGAGGTTGGGGTGTGTGCGTCGTTGCCATGCGTTCTTTTGTGGAGCTCAAACAAGTGTGGACTTAATCAAGCACATTTGAACACAGGGCAGGTGAGTCTGTGTAATCGGGTAGAAACGCCTCCGATGCATCGGACAATGGTTATCGGGGTAGGAGGGGCTTATTATGTAAATATTCAGAGACAGAAAAGTTCATTTAGGACTTTTGACCTCATTCATTGACCATGAATCAGCATGAGAACATCCGAGAAGGAGTGTGTTTTGTTTTTTCAGCTTGGCTTATTGATATTTTGTTGGATTTAGACATTGACTCAACTTTATGCATCCCTTGGGACACAGAAATAGTACAAACGAGAACATTGCAAGGTTGCTCAGGAAATGTACTTATCTCGTAAGTCAAGGTGCTTGGCTAACTAGCAGCAAACATTGGCATTGTTGGGTGGGCGAAGTACCGCGGTTTCACAAAAAATGATTCGAATTGAAGCAAATTGAGAGTACTTATGTTTTCAGTCTCAAACTGCCAATTGTGCTCATCTTTACCCACATTCTCATGCCCGTCGGATCAGTCAGGTTAACAGCCGTTAAAGAGGAGGAGGAGCCGGGCGACATTATCTCACGTCTGGCCTTTCGTGGCCTGGCGAGCCACATTAGCAAGTCCAAAGAAAAAGCGCATTAGTGTATATACTACAAGCGTTTGATGAGCGGCGAGGCAATAAATTCATTAATCATCATTATATGCCTCATCAAACCCTTTGCCAGCCTCTCCATGGGAGTTACACAAATTAGCCAGCGAGAAAGCAGTCACTTCAGAGGAGCCGGGTAAGTGCTTTTTGATTGCTTTTGTCGACAATGCTTTCCGTGACAAGCTCATAAATCACACCTTTCTGTACTTAAAAGTGCTTTTACCGTGAACCCCGATCACACACACAATCACACACAAATAACAAAAAAGGAGGAGGTTTTTACTAGCGTTGAGTCTCTTTCACCCATTTATTGAGGATTCTTCCTCGCTGAAGCACAAAAGAGGCCTGAGCACAAAGCCCAGAGGGCAGAATGAACTGCTTTTACTGAGAATAAACTCATGTTTGACTTAAGTCATAGTCATTGGTGACCATTTGGAGAACAATTTAATTAATTGAGGCCTCTGCTGGAGTAAATGCTGGGCCTCACTTAATCACCGGGTGTGTTGCCACTTGCAATACTAAGAAGATAAATAAGTAATGAAATAAAATGTAAAAAGAACCATAAAAATTCATTTAAAAACCAATGCCAATATTTTGTATATGATGTTTACAATTAAAAAAGTCAAAGTCTGCTTCATTGTCAATTTCTTCACATGCCAAGACATACAAAGAGATCGAAATTATGTTTCCCACTATCCCACGGTGACAAGACATAGTACACAATATACTATTACCACCATGTGTCACATTGCGATAACCAAAACAGCAGCACCTACCAAAGCTCTGGCACATTATAAATGTTATTTGTATTGGCTGGAATGTTAACATCCCTAGCAAAGATTGTAAATATGTCTTCTGTGATTTAACCCACCTCTCACCCAAAGATCCATTGCATCGTCACGAGGAGGAGTTGAGCCGGCAGGTGAGGCTTACCTACTGCAGCGATCGCATACTTCCATCCAGATGGCCTTTCCATGCAAGACCAACAAATAAGTCATCAGACCAGAAACGTCTCTTTTTTATTGAAAAAGGAGGTCAATAGATGATTCGGCCCGATCCGTCATGAGCCTCCTTCCGGGCTTCTCCGTGTGTTGGACTCATCAGGGAAGGGTGGCAGGGCAGGATGTGGGGGGGCTTGCAAGTGAGGGGTGGTCTTTATCTGTTTAAAGGCACGCTCTGATGAGATTACCTATTGGCTGTAAAGCACACTGTTAATCTGGGTGCGGCAAGCCAACACACTCCCACTGGCTTGGAGCCACTCTTTTTGAAGACGTTGGAGCCACCACTTCAATTTTCTTTTGGAATCATCTGGGGGACTTAATGAAAGGCATGTGCATTAATATATCTCATTTCAATTTGGCTGTGTTTTACAGTGGAATCACTACAATTAATTTGCCGTCCAATTTTTTCAACATTTTTATTCCCATGGGACATATGACTTATAATAATCCTTGCCAGAGTCCAACTGTTGCCATCATGAAAGCTTTATTAACGATACAGGTGGCTTTTAGATAACATTACTACTGCTATGTAAGTGTAAAAAGTGTTTAAAAATGTAAAAATTATTTAACAATTATGAGTAAGTGCAAGAAAGTCATGTGCAAATAACATGAGAAAGAGGCACAGGCGAAATAAGAGACTGGGAAAAAATGAAACTTCTTATTGTTCATGTCAGTTTTACTGAAATGCCATTAAACAAAAATAATTGTTTCAGCAAAGCAGTTATTAGCTTAGGAATGTTCAAATGGTGTCATGATCTGATTACATTTAGTTTTGTTTCAAGTCAAGTCAAGTCAAGTCAAGTTTATTTGTATAGCCCTAAATCACAAACAGTCTCAAAGGGCTTCACATAGCCAAAAATTGACAATTATTCTCAAAGCATCCCTCGATCTTAAGCTCCCAAAAGGCCAAGGAAAAACTCAAAACCCCTGCCAGGGGAAAATGAGAAACCTTTCATATTTTGTTTCATATGCCTTTTTTTGTCTTGCTTGTTAGGGCATCACTTTCCACCTGTGTGCGTCAACCTGGTCCCTCGCGTTAACCAATCAGCTCCCTCCAACCATTTGTGTCTTGTCCAGGTGTTTCTGGTTTTCTTGTCAGTTTGCTTGTATTTAGTTCTTGGGTTTCTTTCACTTCTCTTTTGACTGTTGTCGCTGTCACGTTGGTTTGCTCTTGATGATTTGTTTGTTTGAGTTTAGGTTTCTCCAGATCTTTGTTAGTGCTTTTGGTTCGGAGTTTTCCCAAAGTATACCTGCTGGTGTTTTTGTTAATAAACACTCTTGAGTGCCCCTTGCTACTCTTGGGTTGTTGATCCCACCATGCAATTTTAACAAACCTGTCACAAGATGGAGTCATACCATATCACCCAAGACAAAACCTAATTCAAGTCATTTCCTCGCATGACAACATTTGGTGCACGGTGTTGAGCAGAATGGGTACAAACATCCAATTGCCTTTTTGCCTCTTCCACTTCCAAATCCCTTCAAATTTTAGCCCTTGAATGCTTTCCCAAATGTTCCTGGTGAAAGCCATCAAAGCTAACTAAAGCACAAAACCCTTCATTTGGTGTCTTAGAATTCTATTTTTCTTCTACTATCAACCACCAGGAACAGGTTGTGATGTTTTTGATTGAGCAGCATATGAGTGACATCTCACGACAGCACATTACTAAATTGCTATTGGGACACCATTACACTTATGGGGCCCCTTAATGCCTTCATGCATCCCTCTCTCCACTCATTGTGTGGGAGTGAAGGACTGGCCTGGACACCCCCCCCCCACACACACACACACACACACACACACAATCTAACACAGGCATAGACTAACACACACTGAGCAGAAAATAACTTTGAAAGAGGACAGTTTAAAAAAAATGTGTTGCCCTGTTTATCTCCATCTTGGGAGCTAATCCAATTACACAAGTGGCCATTTGCATCCATCAGGCTACAACCAACAGAGAAGGTCCACTTTAGTTTACAACATGGCTGAGGGAGAAGCGTGCAGCAACGTCCCAGAAGAATTGTGTGTGTTATGGTACCGTAACACTCAGTCGATGTGTGTTTGTGTGCGTGTCAGGCTTTATTACGGCGGTCATTAGGACTCATATCTGTGCGCTAATGTCGAGCAGATGTTGAGAAGAAAGGGATCATTTGAAAAGGGCAAATGTAAATAAACATCCCTCCCTCACCGGACCCCCTCTGAAGGGGGGCTGAAAGAAAACACTTAATCAATCTCCATCAGCGGCGTTAATATTGTCATCTTTAGGGGTCTCGTCTGAATGGCCTCGTTAATGATTTCCTCACAAATTATATTTATAATGACACTTTTTGTGCCGGGAATCAAATCAAGTCAGAAACCCTAATTTTCTAATCTATAAAAATCATATTTATGCCATTTTTCAAAATGTGTATTCAAAAACAACTGTTAAAAATATGTAGATATTTAAAAAAATATTGTTGTGGTGCCTGCAATGCAAGTGCATTCACAAGATGGCTAAGAGGAGTGTCATTCATTCATTCATCCATCCATCCATTCATTCATTCATTCATTCATTCATTCATTCATTCATTCATTCATTCATTCATTCATTCATTCATTCTCCAGACTGCTCATGCCCTTTGACTTGTATTCCTTGGCCACCAGGAGGCAGTATAATGCAGCCATTCATAATAAACAAAGAAGAATTGTGAAAGTAGTCATTTTTATTTAATAAATAATATTGTGTTTTGTCTGTCTATGTGTGTTGCTGCACAATTTATGTTGCTAAAAGAATTGTAACCATGGCGACACTGATGCGAGTTTCATTTGGCCATCTGTTGGCATTTGTTTCATGTTACACTGTTGCAGCCTAATTAGAAATTGGAAGGATGGAAACAACAATGTAAAGAAATAAAAGGTTAACCGCTTGTGTGTATACTTGCGTGTTTTGGAATCGGCCTCTTCTTCCCGCTGCTCCTCGTTCTCCTCCAGGGCAGGGCAGAGGCCCTCGGCTTGGATCAGGGGACGATGCCGATATGGAGGCAGGGAAGCTAATAATCGTCATTGCTAAAAAGCAGCTACTATTACTCAGCACTGCAACTAAATCCGTCAGTTTTCACAACCTGAATCGGCCCTTTGGCCTCCTAAAGGACTTCATAGTTCATCACTCTCACTTAATGTTTTCCACCCCCTTCTTCTCCTTCTTTCTCCTCATACAAATGTTTTATTTATGTAGGGGGAGGTCACTTAAAACATCTCGCTGCAGAAAATTACACGTGTAATCTCTCCCCAGAGGAGCTCTCTCGGCTGAAATAAGAAAAACAGTCGGTGAAGCGAGTGAGCGGCCGCGAGAGAAAGCAGCGAAAAAATAAAAAAGTGCTAAATCACTCTTTCCCCTGCCGCCACCTTATCTGAGGTGGCTTTACAGTATGTCCGGGAGGCTTTTAGAACCCACACTTAACACGGCCGCACTTTACCTTGACATGTTTATTCTTTCTCCCCTAGTTTAAGTGTGGAGTTATTTTAAATTTTGGGGTGTGCAAAATCTGGCTCGGGGACCCAAATTGAACCTACATGAAATGAACTACATGGTAATCAAGAAAATTTGAAGGCTATCAAAGAAACTCGCGGAATAATGGCTGGCATATCACCCTCACAGTTCCATTTTTTTCTGTTTAGAGTTTGCATGCTTGCATTTATTGAATAATCAAAATTGTGTATTATTGTGCTTGAATGTGGATGTGTGCTCCTGACCAGTTTAATGTGTACCCAGCCTTTCGTCTCCAACTCACCTGTGACCCAGAATGAGGACAAGCGCTAACGGCCCAAAACACAACACGCTGCAATTCCATAATCCTTAATCCAACTTGTCCTTTTACGCAGCAGCTCTGATACAATACATAGAAACGAAAATGTGACTGTTGAAACTCAATTCAACTAAAGACTTTCCATTACAACATTATTGCATTCCTCATTTGGCAACACTTGAGTCAATGAGTAATCCGTCATGTCATTTCGCCTGCATTTCACCCCAGCGTGCATGCTTGCGTTCGCCTTTTGTCATAGTTACAAACACGGCCGGCCCATCAACAGGTTCCATGGTTGCTTTAAAAGGCAAGGAAGTACATTTGGTGATTTTTAAATTAAGCCTAAATGGACGCAAATTAAGGCTGTGTGATTTAATCATGGAGGAAAAGGCAATGAAAGTGATAAAATAATAAAGACCAAAAGGTTATGGGTGAGCTGCCATTTTGGTGAAATTAGCGGGGTACACCCGCGATTGGTCAGCCATCAATCAGAGGGCACATACGAACAACCACTAACATTCACAACGATGGAAAAGGGAAAGTTTTCAATGAACCTACTGTGTATATTTGTGGCACGTGGGAGAAAACCCAACTAAGCACATGCAAACTGAAGGCCACAGGCAAGATTTGAACACTGAGAAGCAAGCAAACCGCCACAATTATAAATTATAATGAAGTAAAAAGAAATAGTGTCACACTAATTTTCCGAGGTTACAATTTTCACTTGCCAATCATTTTGATGAGTGCTGTATATAAAGGGTTAATTTTACTCAAATAGTGAACCATTGTGAATTATTGGTGGCATTTAAAACATGTTAACACAGTTCATAGATGGTGTTATAGTAATAAAGTGTGCACTTCAAAGATAATAACACCAGCTAATAAGACTTAAGGCTATACGAGGGCAACATTTAACATTCCACTTCTTGGATCCCCCCCCTTTTTTTTTTCATTATGAATGTCAATCCATATACTAACATTTCATCTTTTTTTTAACCTTCACTTTAATTTAAAGAGTGACTATATTGGTTTGATTTTTATTATATTCTACAGCTGGGGAATATATTTTAGGTGTAAAAAAATGAATTCAAATTATTAATAAATGTACACTCTGCACTGAATCTGCACAAAACGAGAAAAGGGGAAATTTGCACTGACTAATTATAATCATGCATATTTTGCGCACACGTTCACGCCAACCAATTTGACATGTAAACGTCACGCTGTCTCCCTCCACCCCTCTCGTCATGTGATTTACACCTCATAGAGGGCGTGGAGATAACCCTCTGCGAAGCACAATTTGTCACAGAAAAAAAAAAAAAAGCAGCAGTTTCGGCCCTCCAATAATAAAAACGGTAGGTAATCATAACCATAATAATGATGACAATAAATTAGAGCACATGACACAGAGCAGTTGAAGCCCCTGGGAATAGACAGAAGAATACACACATCATTACGCGTTGGTGAGTGTGTGCGCGCGCATGCGAGCCAATCTATGACATGTTAAAAGCCTGGAGGGAATTTCAATCAAATATATATATATATTTTTTTATAATGATGAGCATAATACTGGTTGCATCCTTTAAATATTTACAGACATAACGAATTTATTAACGGGTGCGTTCGTGCGCAAGGCCTTGCGCTGAGGCTATGCCTGCACAAAAACAAGAATTAAAATAAGTAAATAATTTCTTTAAATTTTCTTCTTAGAGTTGTCTCAATCCATGTAATAATCGTTAAGATTATTATGATCATAGGAGAACTTTTAGTCCCATGCATGGCATTGTGACCAAAATCTTATGAGAAATCAGATCAGTGAGCATCTACGATTATAACTTCAAAAATTAAATGCGTTTTGCTTTTTCCTTGTCCTTTTTTGGGGGTGGGGGTTTTTAACAACAAATGTATATTTTAATTACTTTTTTATGTTGTTTGGTATTTATTTGCTCAATCATATAGTCATTATTAAAATTATGGACATTCGAAATTATTGAAATTATTGTCATCATTCATAAATGATATAAGATACTATTGTCCCGACAACGTTATCACAATGATAATAATAATAAAATTATTATTATCATTGCAATAATATTGATTATTATTATTATAACATTACTGTGTGTAAGCCCAATGTCATAGCAAGCAGCACCAACAGAACCAGAACCAGAGGGACCTCCTGTTGTGAAATCAGGGGCAAGTGTGACACCTACCTGCAGGAGTTGGAAGAGTTTCCACGACACGCGTGACAAACAAGAACCCACCCACCTATTTTTTCCTTTCAGTGTGTGTGTGTGTTTGTGTGTGCGTGTGTGCATGCATGTGTGTGTCCAAACAGCCATTAAAAATAGCGAGTGTGTCCCTCGCCTTGCATTAATGGAGCCACTATTCACGGTTTCACTCTCTCTCTCTCTCTCTCTCTCTCTCTCTCTCTCTCTCTCTCTCTCTTAAAACAGCCTCCCTTTGCAATAGTAATGAGGTCTAAATTCGGCATAAAATCGAGCTCATTACCTTGGCCCGCCACCTGATTGCACCGCGTAAAACACGCGAGGTAATTGGCTTTAAACGGTTTATTATTTTGGAAACTTTTAATAAGAATAAATGTGATTCGTTTGATGTGATTAAAGAAATCGTGACCAAAGCGCAGTCTTTAAATGTTATTTTTATCTCTAAATTAGGTCTCTCTCTGGTACCCCCTCAAGTGCAATAGAATTTGACGCTCTCGTCAGGTGCACCCCCCCCCCTTTTTTTTTATAGAAACACATTTGCACCCACAAAATAACTGCTGCACAAATATATTTATATAGTTTTTCCTCTCTCCATAATTTACTTCAAAGATAGCGTGTCGTCCATTTTTTTTAAATACAAAAAAATGCTACATTAAATATACATGTTTAATACAAATAACTTCGGCTGCAGCCTTAAGACCATTCTCGTTTACACTCGTTGAGAAACTAAACAGTTTTTCTTCAATGAATGGGAGCGAATATAATGTTCAGACGTAACTGTTTTTTTTTTCCTTTTGTTCTGTGTTTTTTTGGGGGGAAATAAATTAAAAAGAAGAAAAAAAATTGGGAGCTGTTAAATGTTTGACATACCTTTCTTCAGTTCGTAAGGAGGGTCTTTACAAAGCTCTACCTGCGTTTGGCCTCTCACTCTGTGGCTCTCCCTCACCAAAGCCTCAGCCCTACTTAATACAGTCTGGTTTAATCCATTGAAGTGCGCCGTGGAGGAGGGAGTGCTGCTGGGGCCGGAGCCGTGGAGGTGTCCGAAAGTGGCCCCGTGGTAGTTCGTGTAGCCCGGGTAGAAGGGCGACGCGTAATAAAGGGGCCGCGAAAGAACGCCGGGGGAGGATCGGGAAGGGGAGCCTGACGCGGGCCCCATGACGACCGAGCAAGGCTGCTGCTCGCTCCGCTGCAGTTGCTGCGCGTCTCCGCTGCTTTTGCTGCGATCCGACGAGGTGGCGATTTCAGCAAGGGACCACAGTTTGGGTTTGGGGGCCGAAGGGGGCGAGTGGATGACGGAGGTGGGCGCGTGGCTTAGGTCCGACGAAGGAGCCCCCGCCGCGCGTGGGGACGAAGTGGTAGGCTTGCCGCCGCAGGCGGAAGAGGAAGAAGAATCCAACAACAAGTCAGTAGTCCGCTCCTGCGGGTCCTCCGGTTCTTTAGACTCGGAGTCGCTCAAGAGGGGGTCCGCGTCCTTGGGGTGCAGGGGGTCCTCCTTGAAGCGATCGCAGCCTACGTCCCCTGGGTGCAGTGCTTTGGCATCTGCGAGGGCATGACGCAAACAACCTTCAGATGCGTAATAAAAATCATTTAAATATTCAGTCTAAGCTATTTAAAAAACGACTAAACAAACGACAATAATCATAATTCTGCTTTTAATGAGGCCAATCCACCGTTATTATGCATTTGGAGATAAATGGCGTGCTAAACACTTTGCATGAGCAGCACTTTCATGCGCTGGCAAGTCAAACGAGGGCAGTTCAAGGTGATTATTATTTAAAGCGATTGTCCCATTATAAATAATACACTGCCATTAACCAGCAATCAATTTTGCACCCTGAGTAGAAACGACTGCGATGAAAAATTGATGTTTTTTTTTTTTCTCCCCCCCTCTCTCTCTCCCACTGCGTGCATGTGCACCACCAACCTGCTTCAGTATCCGAGGATTCTTGAGTCTTGTCTCCGGTGGGTTTGAAGTTGTTATTATTATTTGGGGTCACGTCGTCGTCGTCGTTCTTCTCCAGGTCGATGTTCTCGTCCTCCTCCTCGTCCTCGCTGCGATTGCGCGGCGTCCACGTCATCTTGTTCTCCTTCTTGAGCCTCCTCCGGGCGTTGGCGAACCAGGTGGAGACCTGGGTCAGTGTCATCTTGGTGATGATGGCCAGCATGATCTTTTCACCCTTGGTCGGGTACGGGTTCTTGCGGTGCTCGTTGAGCCAGGCCTTGAGCGTGGCGGTGGCGTCACGCGTGGCGTTTTTGCGGTAGGCCGGGTCGCCGTACGGGTAAGAGCCCAGGGGCGCTGCGTACGGGTGGTACCCGATTGAGCCGGCCATACCCGTCGAATGGTCGTAGGGGGAACTCTGCATAGCACAATGCAGAAATATTCATGCACTCCCTTAATGCGCTATAACGCTGTTTTGAATGACTTTAATATTCGTTTGATATGGTTTTATTTGTGTTTTTAAAAAAATCAATATGGAAACTATGGTCTTCTCAAAAACTATATGACGTGTCAGCTTTTATTTTTAAGCAAGCCAACATGCTGGGTGAACGCTAAAAAAAAGGCAAAATAATAAAAAATAAACAATTTTCTTGTGCAAGAAAATTTTAGAATAAAAAAATGAACATAATGATGCTAATTAATGCATGCATCCCCTTCGCCCATTAAAAAGCACTAATCAACGCCCTCCCTCCAAAAATACACCACACGTTTAAATGACAACTTTTCTCTATGATGACTTCCTAATCGATCACTTCCAATTGAAACTTTTTTTGTTTTGAAAGATAAAAATCGTGTACTCACCACGTACGAGGTAAAAGTAGCCGCCGCAGCCGCCGCCGCGTCTGCGCCGTACGGCAAGTGGTGCGAGTTGTAGCCGGGCGAAGCGCCGCTGAAGGCGGCTGCGGCTGCAGCGGCGGCGGCCGCCGCGGAGGAGGCAGTGGTGGATCCGGCGTAGGGTGCGAAGGCAGAGCCTGACGACGAGCGGCCGATCTCCTCCGTCCTGGGTCCCGAGATGACGCTGGTGCCGTAGGCTGCCGGGCACGAGTAGAGGGCCAGGGAGGCGGACGGCTGGTACAAGTAGCCCTGAGGGTACGCCATAGCTACGGCAAGTTTAACACTGTCTCCCCTCCACTTTTGAGCTTTTTTTCCTTGCTTGTTTCCCCCCCTCCTCAGCCTCTCATGGGCGCATAGAGACAGCCGTGTGTGGAGACCTGCTGCCTCCTTCTCCTGCTCCTCCCCCTGAAAAAAATCTCCAGTTGTCTCTTTTTCTTTTTGGGTGAAAGTTCTTGCAGATCCTCTCTTCTGGTGTCCGCGTAGCTATTTTGCTTTCGGCCGTCAAGCAGACTTTTTAGGGGGGCTTCGCCTGCCCTGCATGGGAAAATCTAGTCGCGTATGCCAAGATGCTAAGTTGGAAATTGAGGAGCCTACTTCGCTGCACAGCACGCTCCTCCTCCCCGTGCTCCTCCGCCTCCCTCCTCTTGAGGGGTGTAGTCACTGCAAAGTGGAGTGAGCGCTCGCACAAAGCCCCCCCCCCCCTCTCTCTCTCTCTCTCTCTCTCTCTCTCTCTCTCTCTCTCTCTCTCTCTCTCTCTCTCTCGCTCTTCAACATCTCTCGCGTTAACTAACATTATTTCATTTCTCACTTATATATATATATATATATTTATTGGTCTTCACACGCTCCCTCCCCAAGTGGAACAATGCAACGGCTCATTTCTGATGGCGACATCACACCAGTCTTGGCAACTTTTTTGTTTCCTCTTCCATACATATATATTTTTTTCTGCACACTCCACTCGACTGCTTTCGAGAGAGTCACAACCAGGATTTATTTTTTTAATGTACTTTAATATTTTTGTGATCCACTCTTTATCTGATTCGTTTTTGTACTTTACGTGTTTTTGCGCGTAGAAAAACAGCTTGAGATTCTGCAACGATGCGTATTCAGGTGGATTTTTAAAAAATATATCTTATTGTATTTGTGCGCGGTGTTATTGCCTGTGCTCAAGTGGAAGTACAAGCGTGCGCCTTCGTGAGTGTGATCGTGTGGCAGTAATTACCAAAGTGTGTGTCAGGGTGTGTGAGAGCGGTGCGTCGCATTTAAACAGATTGCGCACATTCGTTAGGGTCCATTTATGCTTTAAAACAAAATAGCCTATTTGATTTTTTCTACAATTTTATTTTCAATTGTTATATATCTGCCTGTTACTTTGGAAATTCTATGCTACGTATTGTTAGATTTATTCTTATTTTATTTGTTAAATTTTCTTGATTATTACACATTCATTTTTCATTATTATCATTCCGTTTATTTTTAAATAGTTTATTGTTTATCAGATTGGCCACACAACTAATTTGGCAAAGAGAAACAGTATATGCATCTTAATATACTTTATTAAAAAATCTTGTGCATTAATCAGATTTACTTGATTTAGCGCGTACGAATGGTGTAAAAAATATTTGTTTCGGAGGGTGGACTGTATTATCATTAATATAATATGATCATATATTATGATTCAAAGCAGTGTATTTTCTCCGCGTGTGTGGATTGCCTCTGCCGTCTAGTTCAAGTCCCCGTTAAGCCGAAAGGGATCGCTGTAGGCGCTGCTAAAGAGTGTGTGCGCTCGACTGGTGATCACGTGGTAAAAAAAAAAATCTACAGCGCAAATAAAGGGGGGAAAAGAGTGATGACGCAGGAACAGAGAGGAATGGAGGCAGCCTTTTCAAAAAGAAGGGAAAAGCGGAGAGAGGAGCAGGGGAGGGCTAAACAAAAGCGAGTGGAGCGCCTAATGATCAGATGACAGCGCGGCACAGCAGCATGATGCTGACACCAATACAAGACTCATCGGAATAGGACCTTTTATTTAGTTAGTTTTATTGCATACATGCTAATTGCATTAATCATACAGTGGGGAGTCATTGTGACAACTGCACACACACAGGTGAGTGTGTATTTTTGTTCTCTAAATTGATAGCTGATATGTTTGAGTAGTCTATATTTAATCCATTACTTTGTGCACCCTTGAAAACTTTTTTCTTGCATCAGAAGCCAATATGAATGTGATTTTTTTTTTAAGTGGTGCACAAAAAAAATGCTTGAAGTATTCATGGGATTTTGTCCTAAACCGATTAGTTGACACCAATTTTTCTTTGATGTATTAGCTGAGGGCTTTTTGCCATTTGGAAGTCAATTGAAATTCAAAACAGTTCCCCTCAGCCCCCCCCCCACCCCCCTCCCTTAAATGCCCCTCCCTCAATCCAAAATAATGCTTTGGGGGATCTAAATTGATGTGACTTATTTTTGCCTTGAATACTTATTTGTATTATCTTTATCATTAATTATTTGACCATTGAAATGCTAGAGGGAGGATTAATATTATTCAATGATTATATATATATAAATATATAAAATCAGATCTATGAAGATGAATTTGACTCACACATACTGTTTTGTGAATTACAATGAAAGAGTGTGCTTTTCTGATCTCCTTTTCCTTTCCTTTACTGACCTGGATGAAGATGTATGGCGTTCATCAGATGGCGCCGCCCACCCTCATGGGGCTGAATGGCAGACTGCTGGATGCACTAAGTGATGAAATGATGACCCCATTATGAGAAGCGGCTCCAAAATTAGGGGGTATCGGCCAAAGATTGCAGACCGCCGCCATCCTCCTCCTCCTCCTTTTGCTCGCCCTGCTGCACACACGATGATTGATTCACTTGAGATGGATCACAGGAAGCAGCTATTGATTTTTCTTCTCCCTGCCTATAGTGTTTTATGAAGAAAATACTTATTTACACTTGGGCGTTATCCAGACTTACTCAATATCCACTTTTTAGGGGGAGGATAAAGGATCTAATTGTCCTTGCTCGGTAACGTGACAAATGACCTGTAATATTATTTCGGTAGGGAGTCAATAGGTGGGCTGACTAAATGAATATTGATTGGTTATAATGAAGCCCAAGTGTGAATGGGAGCGCCTTCCCGGGGCCTTGCAGTCAGCATTCATATGTGATGATGCCAGACGTACACGACAGAGACAAAATACAGTCAAACAAGGGACGTTTTGCAAAATAATTATTTTGTAATTGTGAAAATAAAATAATCATATTGTACCCATCATAAAAGCTTTGCTAGCTGTAAAATCAATATTTTACCATGTATATGATACGTGTAAAAATAAAGCTACACTAAAACCAAACCAAAATATGGCACCACATAGCAGCAGTACCCTAAAAATTTATTTTTTGTTTTATAATAAATTCAAAAGTAGGTTAATGGTATTGTTGCCAGCAAGTCAATAATCTTAATGGTGATTTTTTACATTCTTAACTGTCATACAAATGAAAAAACAAGTTAACCATCGTTTAGCAAGACTCAAGTGCCAACTAAAATTATGTGATTCAGTCATGATGGAAATGTAGTTTCCACAAAATTTTCAGTAAGAAATTTCTGAAGGTGAGCCAGCATTCTGCACTGTATATTTAACTTTCTTAACTTGCATACAAGTGTAAAAAAAAAGTTAAAAGCTGTGTTGTGAAACATAAAATGTGTTGATTATATGTGTGTGAATGTGTCCATGGATGTGAATTGTTGTTCGAGATGCGAACAACCGCCGCACTGCACACATTTGCACCAACTGGAATCGGAAAAAAGGAGAGTAGCGCTCAGCTTGCACATATACTGTATGTGAGGCATAATGAAATTTGACGAGGTTGGTGATAGATCACAGCCCAGGTAATGTAAACACATTAATCCCTCAGGGTTCACCCACTCTTTAGCCCTCCCCACCCCAGACCCCCGATCTTCCCCTCTCTACTCCATGCTCATCATCTTCCCTAAATGTGTTATTGGAGCACAAAACCAGAAGCAGCCTTAATCTGTCAACATGGCCTTTAATTGGACCACCGGAAGAAAAAAAAAAGAAAAGAAAATCGGTGCCACTCCTAAGTGCACACATGCCATACGAAGGAAGTTCATCTGGCGAGAGCTCGGGAGGCATAATTAAAAGTAGCTTTTAATAGGCTTGTAATGCAGAGCTGACTTTAAGTAGAGGGCAGACATGTGAGGGGGCTTGTAAACGATATGCCACCACCATCTGACATCATGCCACCCCCCACCACCACTACGGTCACCAAAAACAAGGCTGGGAAAAACCTTCACACATTCCATTTTTGTCATTTAAACAGGCCACTGACACCTTCAAGAGTATTTCTAATTTTGTTCTTTTGTCTGTTGTGTTCAAGGTAGAACTCTGGCATCACCCCGCCACCCTTTCTCCTATCTTGGATGTGGCGAGATGTCGTCACTGGGACCCAATTGAACGTTTTCAAATTACATCTTCATCATCATCATTTTTTTTAAAGTTGCATTTTAAATTTAATTTAGCTGTCACAAATAAATTGTTTAAATTTAATTTAATTTAGATACAGTAAAATGTTAAAAAAATCTCAAAACTCAAAAGGGAGTTTTATGGAACATGAGTTGCAGAATATTTTGTTTAAATTCAGAATTGATTTTTATTATTTTAAACTGTGGTTTGCTGGGCTTGGAGGAGGTGTGGTGTCACGTTCTCTTTTGCATTCCACAGCAGCCGCATTGTTGTTGTTTATTTTGCTCAGGACACTCTTTGATACGGTGTCGTCTTACTATTTTGCTTGCTGCCAGCTGTGTTTCATAATGCCATTAGAAATTCAAATAGGCACGCTTTTCATTCTCCTGAGTCAGCAACTTTCATTAACTCCTTGTGGTGCTAAAACTATAATCCCTCAAAACTTTGAACAAAACAAAACAATTCACAAACAATGCCTTTTCAACGGTGCCTGACTGCTGGCAAAAATGTCAACATGGTGCCCCATTTTAGTTTTAACAGTAATTGAGGCACAAAATATGATCCATAACACTTTAATATTAGTTTAAAGACATTTTGGAGAAAGACGGCACTTAACATGTGTGTGTGTGTATGTGTGTCCATGTCATGAAGACCAGGCTAAACTTG
Source organism: Syngnathus scovelli (assembly GCF_024217435.2). Classification (NCBI taxonomy): domain Eukaryota; kingdom Metazoa; phylum Chordata; class Actinopteri; order Syngnathiformes; family Syngnathidae; genus Syngnathus; species Syngnathus scovelli. Next base: position 19,290,918 of record NC_090850.1, read on the forward strand.
GCACATCACCCACATACAAAGATGCATCACTTACCACACAGTTCCTTGACACCAATTATTACTTTCCTATTATCCAGGGCTTTGGCGCCATCTTGTGGATTCTTGGATTATTACAGAAAGGTCTGTAGGTTGGTAGGTAACAACCAATCATCGCACCAAAACATACCGCTGAATGTTATTCTAAATTTTTAATTTATTAATCTTTCACCGCTTGATAGTTTACCGTCTTTGCCATAAACTTTCAATTCCGAGAGCTAATTGCGGATGTAAGTGAATATTTAAAAGTCAAACATGTCGAAAATGTCAGATGAATTTGGACAAGGCGCAGATGTTCCTCTCATGCGTTGCCAAGTCTTCCTCGAAAGAGTGAAAATTGTTTTTGTCCGACATCCAAACCAGAAAATTCCTGACACCTGGTGCATATTTAGTTGGTGTTTTAAGATATTTCCCCTAACTTTTCATGTCTCTTTCCACTCAGCTGTGCCACTCAAAGATTTACAATCCCAAATACACTGGAACCTCAAAAGTGGTATTATTTGGAGTACAGTGGGGTTAGCTGGGTAAAGTCAATCAAAAGTCAATCAAAATTTGGAATTCATAACATGATTATCGTGTGAGAGTTAGTCAGCTCACTGAGTATCTGAAGCAGGGGTGTCAATCTCATTTGGGTCACCACATTTAAGTTCCTTAGGTGGCTGTTGTGACAGTGAAACCATAAAGATGTGTAATCACATTATTGCAAATCCACAACAAATTGATTTGCTTGCACTATTTTGACAGATTAAAAGTGAAGACAATTTAGCAACAAATTTGAGCAATAGACTTATGCTTTAGTGGGCCACAAAAAATGATGTAATGGGCCATATATGACCCCCGGGCCACAAGTTTAAGACCTGTGAGCTGAATGATGATGATTATTATTAATTTGCAATTCTGATGGAGTGTAGTTGTCCTAATCATTTGCCTACTCCTCTCTTCATATACTTTTTCAAAGAGGTATGAATGCTTAAATGACATGACATTCAACCTTCGAATCAAACGCTTCTTGTAAGTCTCAGGACCGATTTTGATGGCCTACGTAATTATTGGCAGCTGTTTCAAAGGCAGCAAGCTCAAGAAAAATATGAAGACTTGTTTTGTTGTTTCTGTAATCAAGTGCATGCAATGTCGACATGAATTTGGAACATCAAATAAACAGCTGCTACACGGATAAACTAAAGGATTTATGCTCTTCTTCGCAATCATTTCATCTCAATCTATTATCAACTTGAATTTACCACTGTGTGCCATTACATCGGACGTACAGTAATAGGGTACATACTAATAAAATAACTATATAAATAAAATATAAATAAATACAAATACAATTAATTGATTAATTTTAGTATTTTTAACTAAATAATACATACACTTAAATAATTTTGTTTATTAATAAATACGTAAATGTGTATATAAAGGCCTATAGATTAGTCATTCGACGATACTTCACCTTTTTTGTTTGCTAATTGTATTTCCAAGTAAAAAGCTTGGTGGAACTTAAATATTGTGATAGCTCCTCCATAAAAACACATTGCATGTTTCAGGTCGGGTGAGCTCACACTATTTATGTTGACATATGCAACTCCTTCGCCGGTCTCCTGATGCAAATGCAATGGAGACGTTAGCAAAGCAAGGCAAGCGTGGCCCCATAAAGGCTGCGAGCTGCAAACACTCGGCACAGACAACTATCACTAATCACTCCCAGAGCAGTGCGGCGTGTAATTACTCCGCCAAACGTTTTTGCCTTTTCACAGCTTAGCACCGGGAGCCCTGACCCCCCGCGCTTCCTCGTCTTTCCTCGCCACGCTACATGTGGAAGGGGAGGATGCCCCCCCCCCCAACACCCCCAACCTCTTTTTCCATTTTTTTTTTTTTATTCTTCACCAAGGGACTGAGCAAGCGGAGGTTTTCAGTATTGAAGGGCTGTTGACTTAAGGCCATTTTTATCTGCAAGGGTATTTTACCCTTTGAGGTACGCTCCAGGAGACATGCCCAAAACTGTGGCTTGGTACGTAGGTCGATTGAAAGGTCACGGCTCGGCTTACATCGGGTACAGTAACTAAACAAACAACAGCTTTTCTAGCGTGTAAATGGGGATGGATTTGAAACCAAATGAAAACTTGCTTCTATTTGAAACACTACAAACTGTACTCTCTGAAAATAGAACTCTGGCTTTTCTGTATGATCACGTGACAAACATGCAGCATCTAGCCCAGGGGTTGGGAACCTATGGCTCGTGAGCCAGGTATGGCTCTTTTGATGATTGCATCTGGCTCGCAGATTTAGACTCTTCAGATAAAACATATTACAACTTGTTTTAATCCAGCCTTCAATTTTTGCGGCTAAATCCTGTTCAGGGCTGCAGGAGCAACTGTCCATTGTTTTAATTGGATAATAGCCTACAGGTAAACGCCCCCTTTACAATTAGTTTGCTCGGGACCTGAGGAGGAACTGTCCATTGTATTAATTGGATAATAGCCTACAGGTAAACGCCCCCTTTTGGATCCCTTCGACAAGGAAGATGGTGAAAAGAAAAAAAGATGACGATTATTGTACATTTCAGAATGAATGGACCTAAGAATTCGCCTTTGTGGAGGGAGCAGGTTCTGCGGTGTGTCTAATTTGCAATGACAAAATTGCATCGATGAAACGGTGCAATGTAAAGCCGCACTTCGACACGCGCCATGCTACCTTTGCATCAAAAAAAAAAAAAAAAATAAAAAATAAAAAAAAAAAAAATGCGGGAGACAGCAGAAAGAAAGCGTGCCTTGAGCTACTGAACAAGGTGCAAGCAAGCCAGCAACAGCTCCGCGTATGGACCCGGCCGGCAAGGTGATCATAATTCCCCTAGCTTTGCTGGATCTTTAGTAATAATGAGGAACGGAAAACCATTCACAGATAGCAAGTATGCTTAAACGTGCATGAAAAAACTTCAACCCGAAGACCAGCTGATTCTCAAAACTTGGAACGCGCTTCCTGTCACATGTCGAGTATTGGTGCATTGACCATGTTTGGATCTGCGTATGCATGTGAGCAGTCGTTCTCACATCTTCTAAACATCAAGAACAATCTACGATCACGTTAAACGGATGAAGGTCTCAATGCTTGCATGAAGCTTAACCTCACCAAGTACCAACCAGACTACAAAGACATCTGCAAATCCATGCAGCACGAGAAGTTGCATTAATGGTGAGTAATATAACATTATTTAAAAAAAAAATATTCAGAGGCTTATTATACTGACATTTAGTTGAATTTATTTTTAATATATATATATATATATATATATATATATATATATATATATATATATATATTATTATATTTTATTATATATATTCTGAATGAAACAAATTTCCAAATATTTTGCTTTTATGGCTCTCTTAATCAAAAAGATTCCAGACATTGGTGAGCGACGAGCAGTCGCCATCATCAACCAGTTCAAATGTCACAAAGAGTTGGATTGTTTGAACTTTTGGGGGATGTTTTTACCCAAAGTTCAATTTAATGCAAAATTGCTTGTTGAGGTTTCAAGGCACTGCAATAGTTTGATGCTCATATTTTAAATTTGTCATTGTGAGTTTCCAGGTGTCTTACTATGCACATGAAATATTTGATCGAAACAGCCAAGTATTGTTCGAGCACGTTTCCACCTAAGCCTGTCCAAAAATATGTCAGTTTTGTAATGCCAAAGCTGAGTTTGGTTTCCGTTACCATGCCGACTACTTGTTGAGCTCCGAGTCTCAAATAGCACAATTTGAAATGAATAGGCCTTTTTTCAAAATGACAGTGCCACCTAGTGGACTGGCATGTATATGACAATTTTCTACTTTTATGCATCTTGTCTGTACATAAAATCTTTGCAAAAAAAGCAAACAGAAAAAGACACAAAACAGCAAGAGGTAAAGAGGAGAATTCCGATCGGTGCTTCCGGCTTTGTGGAAGCCCATTTTGAAACCACTTTGAAACCTTAGCCACCCGGAGATCAGAAATAGAATTATTGACTGCATGAGTTCTTAGAGCTCACACACATGCGACAGAGGGGGGCATCTCCAAGCTGCGTGCTCATTAATTTTACATCAGGAGAAAAAATCACATTCTGCCGGCTCTTTTTAGTGTCACCGGGTCGTGCTGTTGTTGTATAATAATTCCTTTCATGTGTCGCCAAGTGCAGGACACGTAATTCCCCGTCTTCCTTCCCTCCTATTTACTCGCATTAGCCATGCGGCTGATCCCGTCGGCAGTCTGCTCGTAAAATGACACCATGCAAATGTACGAAGGCGTCGAGCGACTCCGCCTTGGCAAGCAGGTAGGCTTCGGGGAGCGCCTGCATCCCATAATGACTATTAGCTGGATTTCACAGCTTGCTTGTGATCTGCTGCAACGACAGGAGGGGGGAAGCCCCAAGAAGGATGGGGGTGCCAGTATCCCTTCTTTAATAAGTCACATGTGGGCCACAAACACAAAAGAAGAACAGGCATTGTCAGGAAGTTTGAAATGGCGCCATTCAAGTCCAGTTTGCCCTTCGAAAAGTGCCCTCACGTGTTCTTCCAATGCTTTGTTGGAAGGATTTTGTCATTGCTGAGGTTCTAACTCGCGGGAAGCACACATACATGCTTATAGTGTCATTTTTTCCCCCAGAAACAAATCAATACATAACATGCCATTTAAATGTATTTACATTGTCCAAAACATACTTGGTGTACAAAATATTTCATTTTAGTCTTTATTTGCAATTGTATTCTAGAGTCTTTAGTTCATTCCAGTCCTGGCAAATACACGATTTTTAGAATTTAGTTACAATCTGTGGGTAAAAGAATGAATCCATAAATAAACAAGCAGGACAGAGAAACTTTAATCAATTTAAACTTTAATCAATTTAGAAATAGTGCTCAAACCTCAGATTATTTTAATTCTTGATTTAAACCTTTTATAAATTTTGACATTTGTGATATAGATAATGCTTTATTTTGTCAAATTATATACAAACCAATCTTAGACACTTGAATCCCCACACCATCCTAATAAACACAACAGCTTTTTTAAAAATGTTTTCAATAAGTACATTTTATTTAAATATGCATATCATATATTGAATTTGAATGTATTTTACATTTTTTTTTTCATTTAACATTGTATTAATTACCACTAATAATAAATAGTATATGGAACACATTCAAAACATTGCTATATATACAGGAATGATTTCACTTGTGCAATGAGAGGGAAAGCCTGAGAACAAACACAAAGCAAGGACATGGCGTCAACAGAAAGTTGGAGTCCATCTTGCCCTTGAAAAAAATGCCCACACTTAGAATGACTAAAAACCCTGATTAGATTTGCCTCGTTATTCCTTCCGCTGATTGAGTTATGTCTAACTGAATGGAGGACCTGTTTTCATATTCCGCCAGCCCCCCGGCACAATGGAAACGGACATTTTATAGCCGAAATGATCATTTCGGCGTATTATGAACGCATAATATATCCTTATCAGCGCTTCACCTCGGAGTCATCTCGGACGTATTGTGGCGCTGCTCGCTGCTGTCGTACAAGTTCATTTAGATTGCAGCTACAGCGTTAAAGAGCGATCTTGTAAAAGCTTTTCACAAAGAACCACCCCATTTTTTTTTTTTTATCACTGATATAGTAATTTCACTTCATCAGTCACTTGTGACTAAAAATACATCAGGGATTAGCTCCTCGGCCGAGGCGGCTTTGATAACATAATGGCAGCCGCTTGCAGTCATCTGATATGTGCAGAGTACACATGCAGTAATACCACGGGGCAGAGAGTGCGATCCGTCTCGTGAAAATGACGCGTCTTGGCTTTTTAATTCCTTTGTCGGAGCGTTTTGCAAAGATGAAAACACACGCGCCCGCGTTTCCACTTATTAGCTCTGGTCCTTGAGGGCAAAATGACAAGAGGTTACTGGAAGACTATGTGTTTAATTAATTGAAAAAATGCTTAAATTGCTTTTACAGTTGTTATTGGGGGGTGGTAGGGAAAAAAAAGTGAATCTGTGTTGCCAGTGCTCTGTAATTAGCACCCGCGGGAATTAAATATTTAGCATTAGCTATGTTGTAGCGCGCGGGACACAAATTTCCTGTTTTAACTCTGAAAATCGAGCCTGTGTGTGTGTGTGTGTGGACAGCTGTGCAAAAGAGGGGAACGGTGAGACTTCCCCCCCTAGCGCCATCCGGGGGTCCTTCCACATCACACGTGTAAGAGATATGGCAGTTGTACTCCCGAGGGCCGCGGCGTTACTCCTGACTATTTAGTTTTCTAATTAGGCTGAAGGCCTTCGTCCACGCCTGCCACCGCCGCGGCAGCCAAAAGGGAATTTCCTCTCATACGTGTCAAAAGGCAAAGAGAGAGCCAAAGACAAAAAATTAGAGAGGAATGTGCAGTGAGAGGACTCGAGGGCTTTTGTTTACAGACTTTAATTACATGTTTGCTCAATATAGCGACTCCGCTGCAGTGTTAACGATGTGTAACGGCGGATGGCAAACTTTTAGAAATGACTTTTTTTTTTTTTTTAAGCCTCTTTGGTCAAGCGGACCGCTCGGAGACGTCAGCTGTTGGTTTTGTCGGCTTGCGTCAGGTTACCCACTAATGAGCCAAAATAAGGGTTATCCCAACTTTGTAAGACCCTGATCTTTTGTCCACGCTCGGGGATTTAGGCTCAAAGTTAAACGGGAAGGTGTGTTATTGGACTTCAACTCCATTCCAAAGAGCGTTGAAAGTCATTAAAAGCTCTCGTTTCAATTTTAAACCCCATAGAGCCGCCATTGAAATGGACACCATGGATTAGTCACTCAAGAGGGAGATGATAAACAAAATCACCTATTTAAGGGGTGCCTATTATGGAGATTGACTGCCTCGACCAGTGAAAATAAAAACATATTTTTATTTTCTTAGTTGTGGTTTGCGTCTGCTTCGTAGTTTACTTTAATTAATGCAACATTTTTTTACATGTCACCCCAATAAGCTAAACCTGAGCCAAAGTCTCTGTCTCTTAAAATTCGAAAGGAATAATTCAATTAACATAACAACATGGTTGCACTGTGTTACTTGTTTTGACACAACGTTGTCTGGCATGGCTCAAGCACTTCAGAGTGTTTCAAATCCATGTTTCAGGGGATTATTTAAAGCTCAGAGAATTGGGATGGGAGGTGGCAATGAAAAAAAAATCCAAGCGGAAAATTAGCGCCCATTCAACTTCAGGCAATATTTTTCTCCAGAGGCCAATATGTTAATTAAAGGAGCTCAACCCCCAGATTATTTTATTCCATCAAAAGTCTGCGCTGAATTTTTAGCAATTCGAAGCCACTCAAGGTGGCCACTGAGGGGGAAAATGGGCATCTATTGAAAATATTTCAAAAATAAACCATGCAATGAAATATTTTTCAGTACTAAATCACACTTCTTGGTCTCCCTGACAGTCACTAGCGTCATGTCGCTGTCATAAAAAGCACCTTGGCTGGACGCGGCGCGTCCCGGGGAAATTTTGCGGCTTGACGCCGACCATCCTGGTCCGTCTCGTCAGCGACAACAATAACCTCCATTCCTTCTAACTTGTCTTTACATTCCCAAGCAAAACAAAATAAGAAGCTTCGACACTGTTGAGTAATTTGCGTTCCCAAGATGATGCAGCTCATCTGGCCTCAATGTGGCCTCGACAGGCTGAGTTTCAGACACAAGTGACTATTTAAAGAAGCACTGGCACACTACTTGCATCGTGCAACAGAACCTCCTCGGTAAAATTTTACAATTAGTAAAACAAATTCAGTAATAACTTCTAAAAAAGGGAGTAGCTTATGTTAGTGTCATGAAATTAATAATGTGAACACGTGCAACCAATAGTTTAAATAGTCTGAATGCATTTGCTATTTCTTTTGACTCTGTTAGCCAGATGCTGAGCTGCACTGTAGTTGTTTACAGAGTAGCTGTGTGGCTACAAGGCAAGAAACTCTACAATACTGAAAGTTCCATACTAAAAATAAAACAATTGCAGCGTGTTCGAGGGTCTTTGTGGGGCTAGCAAAACTGCACAACCTACAGTTAAAAAAAATCAAATACTGAATAAAACAGTGGGGCTCTGCTTAAATTGCCGTAAATTTCAAATCGGAAGTGGGATCCACAAGGCAAGAAATGTTTTATAGCAGCAACCGTCTTTTCATTTTTAGATTTCCTATTGGAGCACCTGTCATCTATTTTTCTTGGCAAGGGCACACCCCAGTGCCAGGTCTACTTTCTTGTGTGTGTGCGTTGTCCATGTGTATATGTGTGTGTGTTTCTTTTTACATGTGTGTATAAGATGAAACAGCCGACAAGGAGCCAGAGTGATCACACAGACAGACAGGGTGAGTGACAGACAATACCTGCTGTAAAATTCCCTCACATCTCCCCCTGATCTGTATTCACATACCTCGCCTGTTTCCGCCGCCGCAAAACCTGAGCCCACACCGCCGCCTAGATCTTTTTGGCGCGCCGCCCCGTTTACTTTCATTCGTTTTATTTCTCTCTGCTTTGCACCCGTAAAAACATATTTGCTAGCTTTTGTTCGTAAGCGACGGAAAAGGCTCATTTATGCTCATTCGGGTATCATTTTTCTGTCACGCTCCTTACGGATGCATCGCAAGTGTTGCAGTATCACCAGAAAACCATAGGGGCAGTGTTGAGGTTTGAGGTGAGGTAATTTTACAGAAATGGTGGACACCACTGAAAAAGATGGCAGTAGTTAACAGTCATACAGATCACCACCACTTTATTTTTGAAACACTTTTCATGACAGTGCTCTCTATTTTTTTCACATTTTATTGGGCCAGTAAAAATTACGCCCTGTGGTCATCAAAAAAAAAAAAAAAAAGACTGCCATTGGCCCAGCAGTAATGTTGGCATGAGAAAGACCTGTCTCCCTAAACAGGGTAATTTTGGCTAGGAAAAAAAACAAAACACCAACAATCAGGACACACCAGATGATGAGAAATTTTCAAAATTCCAGCTTCACTGACTTCTGTGTGAAAGGCAAAGCCAAATGCCAGAAATTAGCTTTAGCACTGATGCTAACTGTTTAACAGTGTTAACTATGATGAGCCATTTTTGGAACCTGTATGAAAAAGACTTTTGTTCTCTCTTTTGCACTATTTATACAAAACACTTAAAAGTGTGGACAAGACAGCTCATTTCTCGATTTTCCCCTCCCTCCTACATGACTGACTCTTGTCCTAAAACTTCTCGAAAACCCAGGCGGTGTGACGAGACACCCGGAGGACACCGCGACACAGCAGTGGCTCAAAGTAGATTAGGTTTGTTGTGCTAGATCTGGGTTTCAGGTTTGACTTCAGTAATGTGTCGTTTAATTTCTCCGGGAATTGTTTTGACAAAACAAGTTAACGTTAAAACAACAAGGAAAAAGAAATCTCTGCGTGTGTTTTTTCCCATGCTCATGTGAAGCGCATGTCAGTCATCAGCGAGGTGTTACAGCAAATGTGACATCAGAACCCTGGAGGGCTTGCACTCTGCGAGAGGCCTTTTGATATGATTTCTGTGAACTGAGAGTTTAACGGAAAAAGAAAGGCAGCTGCCGGCATCTCTGTTGTCGGAGAGAACGGAGGAAGAATAAACTCTATACAAACACTGGAGGTGAAACAAAAGGTGCTTTCAGCGAATCGCTATCACGGTGGCTGTCAGTTGAGGTAAAAGCCGGGACGGCTGACGGTAAATTACACTTTTACTGTGACAAAGGTAATTACGCCGACATTGGGGAACACGGATGAAGACGTGTTTGTCTGCCGTGATTACGCTCGCAATCATTCTGTGATTGTAAAACGGAGCCGTGTTTTTGTTTGATTGACCTAACATGTTGAAACCGATTTGCGATGTCGCGCCGTGAACGCAACCTCATCAACTGCTGTTGTGCAATCATTGAGATCGTTTACAAATATCTTCTAAAAATGCTTTCACAAACATTTGAAATGATTCATCTTTTGTCGCCTGCCTATTTCTGACATTGCCCGCCGTGCTGCATGCTAGCGTCCGTGCCGAAGGATCTGCTTTAAGACACGAGGCCCTACGATGAAAAAAATCGAGCCCATCTTTAAACTGGCTCATCTCAGGAAGGAGGCGATGATGCCCACAGCGGCCAGAGATTGATGGATTCAGGGGCAACCCAAGTGGCCCGGTCTTTGAAGTCATCCACGCGAGCGGGAATTGATATATCAGTTTAAGCCCTGATGAGGTTAATGTGATAGCCTCGATGTTAGCCGCACACGCATCCAGGTCAACCCCGGGCTTCGCGGCAATGGAGTTTTAGTTGCCCATCAGTAATGTTGGTTCTCACGAGTGTCAAAGAGTGGATTTAAACCTTCAGGCTGCACCTTCATCACCAGTCTGAGAGATTTATTTGGAAAGGTTTGTGAAAGTCTCAACCCCTCCTCCCAAAATGTCTCCGTGCCTCGTCTCCAGGAGGTGTTCATTCATTTTTAATGAAATGCAGAAATACATTTACATTAAATATGCAGAGTGGCATCTCTAATTCAGACATATTTATTATTAAACCATTGTCTTGGAGGTCAGATCACGAGGAGCCTGCCCATCAGATGAACGCGGGACATCCGGATCGTTGCCGTAGTTTTACGGCACGTCTGTTATTCACTTTGATTCGCTTCCCGTGTCACAAGTCATCAGGCCAGTCTGAGGCATCAGAGAGAAGAGGAGTGGGACCAGAATTAAACATGAATAGAGGGAGGGGTGTGTTTCAAAGAGACAGATGACAGTGGTCAGAGTAGAATTATACATTCGCAGGCAACTGATGCGGTCCTCATCAAGCGGAAGACTTTGGCCCTGGACATCTGTGCCTTGGTCCCATGTTCCCCATCACACACAAGTCTGTTGGATTTTCTTTTTAGCGACTTGAGACATTAACTTGCCTGATGGATAAGAACTAATCTCAGAATGAGTCCCAGATATTTGAACAGGGTTCTGATGGTCTTTGCCTTTTTGTCAAAAAGGAATTAAATAGGATTTATTTTTTATCAGATGACACTTCTGTTCGACAAAGCCTTGTTGTGCGGACAACAAAGCTTTTACCTCTCAATGGGGCAATGGTCAACCTCCTATTTGTTTGGAGATGATGATGATTTTTTTTCTGCCAAGTCAAAGAATATAGAACACCACTAATGTGTATTGAATGAGAAGAGCTGCTTTGATTGGCTGTGATTAAAGTCGGCTATGTTCATGCCCACTACGGCGCAGGACCCCCTTTCTTTTTAAGTCACCACGCTGCACCAGCTTGTACAAATACCAAAAACTTAGTCCAGCCCACCCATACATAGATTTAGACCACAACTTGCGCCAGACGTAGGCACGAAAAGATACAAAAATTAAAACAATCCTGCACACACACACACGCTACTGCGTTGTTTGTACTGGCTTACAAGATTGCATGGCATACTTTCTACCTTAGCACAATATTCCTAACTTCCATGTAAGATGGAAGGGAAATAAAGAGGAATCTCTCAAACAAATGACTTTATGACAATGTCTTTTCACATCTACGCATCCGTGCATATTTTCCCCGGCTGGTGTCGAGATGAATCCCGTGTCGTTCCTATTATTGGCCTCTCCTGAGACTCGGCGACGTGAATGACTGTCGAAGCGCCATCAGATCCGTCAATTGCATTCAAAGAAATGCTAACCATTGCTCTCGCCCAACCTAGCAGATGTTCACATTTTTTTTTTTGGTAAGTGGAATTCCTTTATTATGTTAATAGCACTGTTTTGTCACATGCGCCATTTCCATCTGAGTGGTCTAGAGGAAAAAGGAGAAGGGGGGGGAATCATCAGATGGATTGTGCTCCTTCTATAAGAGATGTTTGACATTTAGCGTGGAAAGAAGAAAAAAAAACATTTGAATGGCAAGTGGCATATGACAATCATGAATGAACATAAGATCACAAAAGAAGCTTGGCATCCTGCCTTTTTTCTTTTTTTGTGTAAATTTTGCCATCAAAAACATTGTTCAGGATCATAAATGGTATGGAAGATAAGAACATTAAACTGAGCTTTCATACAAGAAACACTTTTTTATGGTGTCAGCCATTTTGAACTGAAGTAGGTAATCGCATTGATTTTGAAGGTGGTGGTCTTCTCTACTGTAGACATTTTTCACTTTATAGACACATTTTTCAATAAAATCACAGATGCGAGTCACGTCTGAGAAGAGTCGTTACGCGACTAAATAAGTCTTTCCAGTTTTAAAAGCAAATATTTGAGTTGAAAACAAACTTCAGTGTCTTCCTCAAGGACAGTTGGACATGATCACTAGGTTTGAGGAATGAACCTCAACGTTGATCACTCTATAATCGAGCTGTGCAAGAGTTTTTAGTTAGCTAGGAATCAGCGTTGTCTAGAAATTGCTGGCTAGGAATCTAAAAATGGGAGAAGGGGTACTTATTCTCACAGGTTGACATACCAAAGTGAAACACTGAATAAGTACAACAAAAATGTTTCATTTTTCGAGAATAAATGCAACATAAATGTGAAGCAGTTCATCGTAACAGTGGCTTTACAAGTAAATATGAGTTTAGCAATTTAGAGGCTAGCAAAATTGTCAAAAAATATACAACACAAATACAAACAGTGATTCTACAAATAAATCTGTTAATAAATTGTTCTTAATATATTCACTATTTAAAACTACATTGTGTTCATAATAGCTAAGTAATAAAATTATATTGCAACTGTAAATGTGATTAAGATGAACATAAGAGTGTTTTGTACACACACTTTGTGAGTGTGTGTGCCCGGCAACTTGCTCAAGGGAGCGTGGCTGGGTAGCGATAGGCCCTCACGCACGGTGCACTGAAGCCTTTCGCATATATATGGAATTTTTGAATATCTAAACCATTATTTAGCATCGGAATCAGTTCTGCTTGTCTGACTGATGGACAATTTTAGTGTGACCTGGTTCTTTTTTGCATGTGACCTATACTGTGGGGCTGCCTTGCATATATTGTTCGGTGCGTTCAACATGGACGCCGCTCCCCCCCTCCGCTCCTGCCACCCCCCTTCCTTCTTCTTTGATCCTTTTAGCATGCTCTTTGTGTCGGAATTCATGCAATATTCATGGCTGGACTGCGGTTCCTTCGTATCTTTACGTACAATTATTGGCAGGCGTCCTGTTATGTCAAGCCATCTTAATAGTCACTATTGGGCGCACTTAAGTGTGACTTGAGATTTTTCTGACAGTTTAGCAGGCCGGGGCCTGTGCTATGAATTGATAAGGCGGGGCATTATATTTGCAGATTGTGCCAGCGTGGCTTCCTTCTTAGCCTGACATTAATATTGATAAAGGTAAATAGCGTGTGTCACGTCACAGATGGAAGATCAGCTCTGGAAAATGACATATTGTATGAACCATTTTTATTGGTATTATTTAGGACAATAGTTCTTACATTTAAATATTATTTTGATATTCTTTGCATCTTGTAAATGATGTAAAACAATAACTCGTATTACCTAAAGGTAACAATTCATATTTTACATTAGATAGAAATGTTATTTTTCATGGCCTTAATAGCTTAATAGTTTGTTAGTAGGTTACTTTGTTAAAATATTTAAAAAAATAAAGCATACTATACACAATATTTTGAAGATCTCGCTGAAAATGTCACTTTGTGCCGCGTACAAATAAACCACTGTCCACTGTTCCCAATTTTTTTTTCGTTGCAATGGGATGATAAGTCAGAATCTTAAAAAGCGATGCACACATGGATTGTATTTTCACTTAAGGATGCAGCACTTCTTCACCAAGCAAATTACACTATCAGTTAATATAGCCCAATGTTTTCCAAACTTGATAGTCAAGGCACCTTAAACTGTAATTATATACAGTACGACGTTGTATATGTTATTCCCCACCACTGAGGAAAGCTCCAACAGATAAATGGCAAAATAACAACCTTCTGGGACGTAACGATCTTAAGTAGGGTGCCATCTGTATTTTTTTTCTCTCCCTGCAAATGCAGGAGCCTTTCTATGTTGAACATGATTCTTGAAAGTGTGTATGTGAGAGAGGGAAAAGTGCATTTCAGAAAGCGGTCTGTTTGCGCTTCAACGTCTTCGGGATGCCTGTCACCGTCACACGACTTCACCTGGAATGCAACAACGTTGTGCTCCGACGAGCCGGGGAAACATCATAACAGTATCGGGGTGGGAGGGGAAAGAATAGAGGTGCTTTTAACTTTACGAACTCCTCAAATTCTCCAAGCGACGCCTGGGCGCCCGCAGCTTTTTATTATTTTTTTTCAACGACGGCGCCCCCGCCTGCCGTGAATGAAGAAGGGCTGGCAAGAAAGGAACAATGTAGTCATTACTAGTCACTTTTGTGTCACTTTGGCAGGTAGCAGTCTTCCCCGCTGCTCGGCTTGTGATGCGTACCCTGGATCACGCCTCCGCCGTGCGGCCTCGGCGCCTGCTCTGCGAGATACGTAAACAAAATAAGAAAAACAACTGAACACAAATGGCAATTTAGTCTCCGACAACGCGTTCCCATATTTCAGTGCGTATTGATTTGAGGCGACAAAGTAAGTCATCAAAGTTTACTCACTTCTCGGAAACGCAACAACCTGCGCAAGAGCATAACTATGCGATTGAGTTGTTAAAGCCACGCCCCCAAAACGCAGATTGACCAATCACAACACAATACAAATCATCTGACACTTTTTAAAGCTTTTGAGTGATTCTTATGAAGTTATTGTTAAAAATGAGCACTGGATAAATCTAAAAAATCTAAAAAAATGCAGGACAAGCCTATTCAAGTGAAGCCTAATTTTCAATATTAGCCATTTAAGCTAACATGCATATTTTTAGCTGTCAGTGACGACCACATCAAGGGACTTTGGCAATTCCTGTTTATACACTTTGCAACCAAGAAAAAATAACCAATTATGCTACTAGTCAACTGCTTTTTTTCCTGCCCTTCCTATGGGGACGATAAATAAACATGCCCAAGCGTTTTTGCTATTAAAGCCATCACTGAGTTATTTGCCTTGATTAGCTGCAGGAGGCTCAGACGTCCCCGCCCGGTTCGAGTCATTGGAGGCGTTCAAAATGAAATTATGCGGCATCTCGTGCAGATATTAGTGTTAAAGAGCGACTGGCCCGCGGCTACAATAATCCCCTGTTAATCCTGACCTAATGAGACCAAGCAGAAGAGGAAGGTTCAAACTGCAGTACATGAGCTGATACAGTGCACTTGGCCAATTTAATCACATCCAATAAAAGAACTGCATCAAAAATTCTGCCTTCATAAAGATAATAATGCTCAGTTTGGTTTGATTATAGACTCGGAGAGGTTTTCATTTTGTACTTTTTAATATTTTATTTACCACGCGTAGCTGCATAATTGCCATTACGTGTGAAATGGTTTCCATCGTGAATCATTTTTTTAGTTTTAATTTGGAACTATTTCTTTTGTATGTGGCCGTCACTTGTGCTCGATTACCTGATCCCTTGTGTTACCCAATCAGCTTCCTCCAACTCGCGTCCTGTTCAGGTGTTCCTGGTTGTCCCATCAGTTTGTTTGTATTTAGTTCCCTCCTTTGGTTCAGTTCTGCTTGGTTTGCTGTGTCCATGTCACGTCAGTTGCTGTCTGTTCAATTCAACACGTATAAGTTGTTTTCCTATTTTAGTTGCTTTGGTATTTGTTATTATATTTGTTATCATCTTTAGCGTTGGTTCCTTCAAATTAATTTACATTTTTTTAACTGCACTCCTGCTATGCTTCCCTGAATTTGGGTCCTCGACTTTCTCCTCATTACATAACAAAACAAAGAAATACTTTAAAATACAAGTAATAATTATACAATACTAGTGATTACTTCAAAATAACATTTAAGGTTGAAAGCAGCAGTAAATAGGTCCTTCCACAAACTTTACATTAAGGATGACCCCGTGGTTATAATCTCACATCAGTTGTACTCATCTAAACATGACATCGAGATCATTATTTCTGTTTTTTTTTTTTTTTATGGACAGAAATCAGGTCTTGGAGGAAGACAGGAAGATTTTAAATCACTTTGAAACTCCTTGCATTTCTATGCAGACTTGAAAGCCATTTTTCCAAAAGCGTGTATGTGTGTGTAGGCAGAGCTATATCATCAAACTGGTAATTAAGGTTGGAGCTCAACACACATGCACATACATACACACATAAAGTCCACAAACGCACACAAGACTTCCAGGACTGTCAGATTAGAACAGGTCCTTAATTTGTGTGACTTTCTGGAGTTTCACTCGCTAATGAGATGGGGCTAATTGCCATCGTTACTGTAATCTCCCGAGGCACAGCCAGCAAGGGAGGGCAACACATTTAAAACATACACTCAAGTGATCACACTTAAAAGCTGCCGGCACAGCTAAAGGTCATTAGCAGCAATGTGATGTCGAGGCGGGCGCGTTCGACGCTGCCGAGGTTCACCGAGGTTAAAACATTCATTTGCTAATTCTAGGTATGCACGTTGCGAAAGAAAAACACGCTGTAATTACAAGAGAGAGGAGGGGCTAAAAGGACCAAGGGCCCCCTTTAAAAACACAATGAACAAGAACAGTACAAGAATCCAATGGAATTTTACATGGAACCAATTTTCCTGGCAAATTAATAACACATACGAACAACATATTTTTAATAAAATGTCTAACTTGCACATTGTTTTACGAATACCTATAAACAGTACGACTAATATTACTACAGTCCATAAAAATAACAAAGTTATCAAATGAATTATTGACAAAATATCAACTTTTATTGCCCCTTTAACAGCAATATGATTAGTAACCCGTTCCTCATACGTATGCTTTTTTTTTTAACTTGTGAATCTATGTCGCCATTTTCCAGGTCGTAAACAACCACAATGTTGCCCACCTGGCACTCTCGTGTCAGCTGTTGATGATACTGTGCATTCTGCAATTAACATAATACGGTCAGTCATATCACACTAAGCTAGGTCATCATCGTGAGAATGCTATCGACTGTCAACTCTGGCCTTCATCCGAGGCGGTGGAATGAGAACAGTAGCTGATGTTATCGCTAATGTTAGCATTAGCGTTAGTATTTGCGCCGAAGATGGACGGATCAGCCGGAGCTCGTCTGTCCACGTCAAGAGACAGGTGGGGCCGCCGAAGCGGTGGCGTTGAGTTACCAGAAGCGAGCGGCCATGTGCGTCATGCCAATATTAAAATACACAAAACACAACTTAAGTCGTTTGGATTGACGGTGTGTTTTTCTTAAGGCTGCGTCAATACAATAATATTGCCTCTGTTGCTACTACAACACATGTAAACAACATATGGTGTTCCCGTTTTCACTGATATCCAGAGGGGCAAAAGTGCTAACACTGCACTTAAGAAGAAGCAGATACTAGAGGTCATTCTCATTATGTGGATTTAAAACTGAAGAATCAATACCTGAAAATATACTTTAGTTACACATCATTATTTCCCACCATAGCCAATATCCTCTTCGTTAAAAAAAAAAAAATATATATATATATACACCCCAAGCACACTTATGCATTACACAGCAGAAAAGATGAGCACTTTTTTTTTTTTAAGTCACGGGTTGATTTTGCTGTTTGATGCTAAAATATGGTGGGGGAAGTTTGCTTTAGTACCACGCGGGCCAGCTAAGCCCTGCCACCTGTTCACCGTATCCAAAAGCTTTATTAAATATTGGCATAAAAGCTTGAAAAAAGAAAAAAGAAAAGAAAACAAAGCACTTCCTGTGCGCCTATGGCACAGCATCCGAAGACCTGTCCTATTTTTAGGCCACAGGCCCCTCTGTCTTTTAACCTCAAAGCTGACTATAAAAACATATTTATATTATATATTTTATCTGCAATGCAACAATGGCAATGACAAAAAAGGGACACCGGAACACAATTTTAAAACTACAATATAATGTTGATGTTAACCCATCTTCCCCACTGCAGGCAATGTTTACAAAACGATCCCCGGGAAAAGATGCCTTGTTTGCCTTGCAATCATATGTGTGAAGTCCTACAGCCACGAACCTCCCAAACGACACTCCCTTATGGGCAAAGAGACGGGAGCAACAGCTCTAAATAACGCACGGGTGCCATCGAGCCAAGATGGCAGCCGTCCATCATACGCGGGGCAAAAATAGAGACCCCGCATAGTTAGATCGAGTTCACACGGACGCGTAGGCTAGCTTGTCTCCTCATAAATTCAAATAGCTTGTAGTGACAGTGTCAAAACACAGTGGAGACCCCCGTATGCCAGTTACACACCACCCTCTGCTTAAGCAACCACACATTGACTTAGGAATAAAAGTACACTGGCTCAGAATGAGGAGAGCAACATTCAGCATTGTAATGGCAAACCTTTGGCCACCTGTTTAAGTGGTTTGTAATACTTCTGGACAAGCCATCAGTTGGCATGTTTGATAGCAGCACGTCTTTATTAACTATTTGCTAGTGTGTGCCAACCTGGTGGCTATTTCTTAATTTTACTAACAAAAGCCTGACCTACAGAATATGAGGATTTCTTTTTTCCCCCCATACAAACTGCACAGTGTACCTACTGTTAAACATGAAAGAGAATTGGATTTGCTTTGGAGCAAGTAGTCTTAAAACTGTGCACGATAAAATGAAGTCTCTTGACTGTCAAGGTATTTTGGAGTGAAATATGTCAGGAAGCTTAGTCTCAGGTACAGATGATGGGAAAAGAAGAAAACATACAAAAAGTCAGACCATTTTGAAAGACCCTCAAATGATTACTGATCTGAACCCATTAGAACATTTCTAGAAGGAGCACAAACATGTGAAGACCCTTCACAATTATTCCAGCGAACATTCCCGTTTTTCTTCCTTTAACAGAAGGTTCCAAAATGGACTGTCTGCCTACTTGATGGAAACGTGACTTCCTCCCTACCAGATAAGAAAGCAGCAAAACGTCAACTTCTATTCATCGCGATCAGCGATCATTGAGAGGTTATCGACACAGAGGTCCTGACTGCACTCAATATTCTGTTAAACCTGACACAGTTTGAAACACATTCTTTTTATTCATCGAGATCAGTTGGTTTAAACGCTTGTTGAAATCAACCCAAAAATAAAGAGAGGAAACAATTTCATAAAACGAAAATTCCTTTAACACCACATCAAGCCAATCAACTGTTTCACTCCACACGGGTAGATCAAACTAATATTAACTGGAAGGTGGGGGTGGGGGGGAATAAAGCGAATCACTCGTCCTTCTGTGCTTCAGAAGTACGTCCTCCATTTTTGATTGTGTGTCGACTTTGTCACTTTAATCCTGTTTGCATTCACAGGAAGACACTTGACTAATTGGAATACCTTGAGTTTTGTATACACACAATTCGTACTTCTGAAAAAAAAATTAGCGCATGTTTTTGAAAGATAAGTGATTATCCTGCAATGGTCATCATGGCTCACCTAATCTGTATGAGTGTAACCTGCTTTGCAGGTAACCTGATTTACCGCCATACAAAGTAGCAGGTTGAGCAGGTAATGAACTCATTGCAAACACATTGACCGAGAGAGGAAAAAGAATTAAGCACTTCCACTGGTTCCCCTGGTGGAAAACGGAGTGAGAGTGAGAGAGAACAAGAGCCACGGGCTTATAGCTCCACGCCGACTGATTTGTGAATCTCTTCTCTTTAAACAGCTCTGCGCCACTGTGCACGTTTGGGTAAGGAGGGGGCGCTTCCATCCATTTGCGCATTAATAAACCTCCCGAAACATTTATGAAACGCTAGGGGGTGGGGGGGGTGGATTGTATTTACACTCGAAGATCTCCAATACGCACGAAGCGTGTTTGTTTGGCAATTTGCAAACGCTCGGCCGCACGGAAGGGAGGTAATGACGTCCTCCGTCCAATTAACACTACTGAGTGCCAATAACAGAGGCGATGATGGAGGGGAACACGCCATTAACCCTGTTACTGTTAATCGACAGGAGGCGCTCACGCTAGACCTTTGTTAAGATGATTAGATCATCCGATATTCAATTTTAGGTTGTTGTATTTTGGGAAACAACTAAAATGGAGTTGATTTGGAAATTGTATGTTAGGCTGCTGTTGACTTTTACTAGAAGCAAATTACAGTGGAGATATTCCTTTCAATGATCCGGTTTGCGGACATTTGGGGCACATTTGATTTTTAAGATGAACACATGGTCCATTACAGATGAGGTTAAAATAAAAAATCTGAACATTTCACCAATTACATCATCACTCATTCTTATTTTTGCGGCCACTGGAAGTCTCACATGACGTTTGAAATTTTGTACGACACGAGGCCTTTTTTTTTTTTCATTTTTCATTCAGGTAAATTTTGAAACAACTTTTGTGGATTATTGACACAAATGATCTACTTTTGCTTATGCCACTTAGCTGCGAGCATTGAATAAATACAGTATGTGCTAGTGAGTTTGTTTTTTAAAGGGTCATCCTCACCCCATTAAAATGGACGACAACAGACGCTTTTCATGCGACACACACACACACACTTAAAACCGCGCCACCCCGCGCCAGCCCACTCCATCCGCCGTGTGGGAGGTGTGTGTGTGTGTGGGGGGGTGCTGTCCATACGGAGGCTGTGGTCCTCTCAGTGTGCCACATCAAACTCTATAAAGGGAATCATTTATGTGCCACTCCCCATTACCGAACAGCATGGAGACAGCTAATGAGGGCCGAGGCAAAAGGAATATATCCACCACTTTGCTGGCAGGGGAAGAAAACTGGCGGTCTTTGGGGAGTCATTGTTTTCAAGGAGGTTTTAGGGAGAGGGGGGGGACAAAAGGAATTTGTGTGTGTGTGTGCACGTATGTGTGTGTACTCGCTTCATCTTGCCTTTTATTTATTTATTTATTTATTTGCCGCCTCAACAGCTTGAGGTGAAGAGTCTGCAAAACACACATCGTTTTGTGAATGGGTATTTACTCCTGTGTGTGTGCGCATGTGTGTGTGTGTGTGTTTCTGTGGTAATGTGTAAATAAAATACCCCAGTGGTGAGCGTGTGTGAGCTAATGGACACCTCCGTGCGTCGGCAGTGCATGCTGGGACACACACACACACACACACACGAAGAGGTCTAGCAGTGCTGATATATATATAAAAAAAAAAAAAGTAGGTAGCTGTGACATTTCCAATTTGCCATGCACCAGCCCACTCCATTTTCTTCCCTGCTGCCTCTTACATGCTAGAGTAAGCCTCCAGGATTGACAATAATTACAGCCCGCATAAAATGAAGAGGGTAATATGAACACAGCTTTGCCATAATTGCCTTTTCATTATTTGCTAACAGTGAGCTATTCAGTCATAAGAAAGAGATTGCATAGTAATTGGCTGACAAAGGGAGGCTGCGGCTCTTTTCACAAGTCTTTTTTTTTTTAAGGGGGGGGGCGTTCGTGTGTGTGCTGCTGTGAAGGATTTCTTCTCTTTTTTTATATGATTATTAAAAATCTCTAGCATTAATGTGTAATTTAAAACTACAATTTTCATCCGTGAATGGAAATCTGGGTATTAACATGAGCCTCCTATTTAGAGTGGAACATCCTATTAGCTGTATTAGCACTATTTTTGGTAACTTTCCATATCGGGGCCGCCTTTCAGCCCAAATAGGATTTGGAGACAGCTTTGTTTCTGATCAACAACCACACAGTCTTGTTTATATGCCGTTACTGCTAATTTATTGGCTAACGTGCTTATTCAGTGTTAAGTGAGCATTTGGCAGTGGAAACGCTGTCTCGGTGCACAAAAGGAACACGTGACATTTAGTGCAGGTTGATCGCAAATGGTAATGGTAAAAATTTATATATACATATATTGGAATAACCCTTGACACCAAATAGATAACCTCTCTGAAAAACATTCATCTTGTTAGTTGAAGTAGCCCCGCCCCCATCATTGAATCAAAACCTCCAAGCCAATCAATATGTATCTCATACAGAGCGCTCTTGACTCGCTCGCCATAATCGTTTAGCTCGAGTGCTCGCCTGAGTGCTGAATAAATTACATTTGCAGATTTACAATGATATCATTGGTTGCCTGGTGTTGCCCGGGCATTAGCGCATATTTAGCTGCGGCCGCACATTAAAGAAGAGGTCGATAGAGACGAGCAAACAAGCACATGTAAGAGAGTAAGTGGAGGTTAATGTGATTGCACCACTTGAGAATTATCCACTCTTTAACTTCATATTGACTCTTATGTTTTTATTGTGTCGATTAACACAGGGTAGCAGGCACGTGTTTAAGCCAAAGCAACATTTGGGTAAAATCTTTCGTGCTGACCCTTGACCACAGCAGAAAATATATTCTTTTGATAGTTTGCAGCAACATTGTGATTCAAATTACCAGCACCTTCAGGACTGTAGGGGAATTTTGTATTGGTAGCTTAAAGTGGGAAAGAAAATTGGCATTTATTCTTTAGTTAAATGAGTCACTCTGTGGTCTGTGTCCAATAATAATAATAATGTTTTGGATTTATATTGCATTTTTCTGCAGAAAATAAAAATAAAAAATAAAAACCTGATAATGCATTTAGCTAATGCTAATCAGTCCTAACATTGCAGTTCTCTAAACCAGTGGTGTCCAAACTGTGGCATGGGGGCCATCTGCGGTGCACCGTCCATTTCTCAACGGCCAATACTAAAAGTGAGATTTGACACAACTGATGTAAAATAAATAAATACATAAATACATAAATAAATAAATAAATAAATAGGGTGGAGGTTGTGTAGGTGTTGAACTTGACCCATGGCGTTAGACCATGTGCCCAAAAGAATGGATGATAATATTTTCGTGTGTTTTGTTTATTTTCCACTCTGGGTTCTGCTATATTTTTGCGAATCATGCCAAAGTTTTGACTGTCTTGTTTAATATCTTGTTTAATGTCCAATTACTGTGGTCGTCTCTTCTCTGCTGTCCATGTGACACTACCCCCTCCTCACCTTCACCTCGCACCCACTAACACACACTAGCAAGGCAGCCATGAGTCGAGTGTGTTGTTTGAGGTGAGAGATGGTGTCATAATTATCTAACACAACAAGGTTGCTGCTCTTATTAGTAATTAGCTCCCACCAAAACTGATTGCTACGCACCCCCCCCCCCCCATTCCGTTCTCTGCTCATCCCTTTTAATGTTTAAACATTTACTTTGTGCTTGAAGGATTTGTTTGTATATATCTCGTGTGTGATGAGCGCTTTTCAAGTAATTGGCTCCTAGGGGACGCCACTTTCCCAACAGTTAAAGAATAATTACAGCCCCTATGAAATGTTAAACTGCCCCGACTGTCTTTTTCACTGGCGCTTAATTGCGTGCAACAAGTTCGAAGGCAGCCTTTTCATTTTGTTCCAGTGCTACGATGGACGGGACTGAACTCTAGTGGGAAAAAAAAAGCATGCTTTTCTTTTGCAGACTTGTAAATAGCCTCTCATATGGTAATTTAACAGGACACCAAAGCAGTTTGAAAGGCAAAGCGCTCATTGAAAGTGATGCTGGTAACTTGTTTTTTTGTTTGTTTATGTTTTAATCATGTTGTGGAAAATGAAGGCTTGGTGTTGTCTGTCTTTTTCTGTTCTAATGGACTTTTGCATTTATTTTGTGGTTCTTAAAGGGGAACAACAGATTAAAATGCCTAAAATTAAATAGTGAAGGTTTGATGTTTTTTGAAACATTTAGTCAAATGTATGTTTAAATTCATAATTTGACATATATAGATATTTAGTTTCAAAGTTAAAATAATTCATTTTAAATCAATTTTGCTGTAGGAAATTATAGAAATAGATCATATGTTGCTAGAACAACAAAAAAAAATCATTAACCATGCAGGCAATATTCTACATAATATTTTAACACTTTACAAGTGTAAAGAGAAGGCTATCTTCTAATGCTTGACGATTATTTTTTCTCAACCCACTATTAAAAAGTACATAGTATTCATTTAACTATTTTTTTGTAGGGCACATTTGTAAATAAAACACCATTAAATGTCTGAATGTCCTCACCGATGCCACACTGCCATGACATCGCGTAGATATTAGAATGAGAGATTATCACGCGTCGGTGGTGAGACTCAATCAGCCTGGTGAATGCCACGCTTCCTTTCAACGTGATTAAGAGGAGAACGTACCATGCAGAACTCTCCTGCAGCTTCCCGCTCACGGATTTTAGGTGTTGATAATCTGTTATTTGGCTTAATTAGCAGATAGGCGTGCCGTGCATTCAGGTATGTGTTGTACCGACAGAGATGTAACATTCTGGAAAATGGGTTTGTCTTTAATTGTTTTCCCCGTTGTTGTTGTTTTCCAACCTGTTAAGCAAAATTAGGAGGAACAATTTTTGTGTGTGACTGTTTTACTGTAGGAGGCAGTAGGGCATGTCTGATATGAAAAATCTCCAGAAAAGGATATTTATGGCTAAATTAGGTACTGGATATTTTTGCAAAGAAAACCATTTGCAAATTTTCATTTGGGATGCGAAGAGATGTGGAACAAGATTTGTTGCTCCTCACATTTTTTTTTAATGTTTGCTCGACGGATAAAAGAAGTTTGTAAGTTGGGAAAAGTGAGTAGCCTTAGCTTTGTTGCAACACCCTAGCTCGATTTGTGGTTGCCATGGAAACGAAAGAGGAACTGCGTTGGAATCTCTTGTTCTTGTTGACTTTGTGGTCAGCATGTTTTCACTATTTGTTTGGGCATTTTTTTTTTGGTCACACAGGAGTACAAACTTTATTTGTATTACTTTATTAATAAAAAAAGATAATAATTGGTCATTAATATCCATTTACCATAGAATTAATGTTTTATTTCCCTGTATTCCAACTAACCGCGACCAAACCCCAAACAAACATGACTCCTAATTGTTTTCCTTTCACTTAATGATTCATTTCGAGGCTCAGAGTGCACCACATTTAAAACACAAATCCAAACTCCATTTGGTTTTGTAATCCAATTTGATCGAGGGCATTTCTGTTGAACCGGGGCTGCTCGTGCTAACTCGATGGAGCCCTGTGATCCAGATGGTAAGCAACACAGCCCTTGGCTAAACAAATCCTCCTTTGTTTTGTGTGTGTGTGTGTCAGTGTGTGTGTGTGTGTTGAGTGATCTCCATTGAGAGGAGGGGACGAGTAAACACTGCGAGCTCTATGGAGCTACACATTGTAAACACACAGCGCTCATTAACTATAATGAGATGTTATGAGCAGCCCTTGAGCTCATTGTGTGTCTTCCACTGAAGAACTTGCTTTGCTATTGTTGTTGTTGTTTATGCAAAGTGAGTCGTGGGTTTTTTAAGCAAAGGGGGGAAGGCAAAAAAAAAACAACAACAAAAGAAACAGTGCATTCCTCTTGTAGTTTTCATGCACTAATCAGCAACATCAGGGGAGCTAGTTTAGAAACACCTCAGTTGCTCTCCACTGCTACCTTTCATGCCCTCTCTTTGGCCCCTTTCAAGTCGTATTCGCTGCTATTCATGTATCCTAATTCCCGACTAGGTCTTGAAAGCAAGAGTTCTGCGGTTGAGAACATCGCCTCCTCTTCGCTAACGGTTAATTAGAGCGAGTTTTTTTTTTTTTTTTAATGAGGATGACACCGACCCACGCTGGGTCACTGTGACCTTTCTTTGGATGTCCAACCCTGGTGGCATTCCAGCCGATCATGCCCGCTTATCATATTTCCTCAAATAGCGGCCAGGAGGGAGGAGGAGGAGGGGGGTAGATACTCAACACCAGAGAGGTGTTCATTTGAAGCCTGCATTTTGAGAGTAGGCCTTTATTCCGGAGGAATGTTTTTCATTCTAATCTCAGTTCTTATCAATAACAAAGTGCAGTTAATAAGACCATACCAACATGAATTGGTTTGATTTTTTTCTTCAACACAGTCCTTAAGGGCTGTTTTACCCAAAGAATAAAAATACCTCACCTATAACTTGGCGGAATACCTTGACGCTGTTTTGTGTGAAAGACAAATATAGGGCATGAAGGCGATGCCAACTCAACAATTTCCTGGCTTACGGGGTACTATCAAAGT
The DNA here is from genome assembly GCF_024217435.2 of Syngnathus scovelli. Taxonomy (NCBI): domain Eukaryota; kingdom Metazoa; phylum Chordata; class Actinopteri; order Syngnathiformes; family Syngnathidae; genus Syngnathus; species Syngnathus scovelli. The sequence continues at coordinate 19,317,030 of NC_090850.1, forward strand.
CAAGATAAAAGTGTAATAGTTTGTTTGAAAGGGAAAAATGTACAATTAGAAAACCTGACAGTCTCCTCTCCCACCGTGTTGTTAGCCAGAAACTGCTGTCTGCCACAGCTCACACCCAGACACTTACACGTACTGTTCATCACACGCGGTTACTACAATGCATACACAATTTTCTTCAGTATTTGTTTCTTTTTTTTTAGATTTTATACCAGCAATCCTTTTGTTCATATACACTTACATATAATACCTTTAGAAAGTATTTTGATAAGTTCACATGATAAAAAGAAGTGTGTTATTTGAGGCCAGGTGTTTATTTATTCAAGTCGCCAATTCCCCCCACCATTAATTGAGATATGACTGCTATTTGAGAATATATTGAGCCCCTTTTGGTAATGACACCTTTGCCAGCATGCTCTCCGGCGTGCATCAGTTAAAGCAACTGCGGGGGGGCTCTCCACAGTTGCCTAATTACCCCAAAAATGCCACAGGACATTCGCACGTAACAGGGAGGGGTCCGAGTATCACCACGGATGGCTGGCCAACGAGTGTCTGCACCTTAGGCCGTTAATTGAACACCCCTCCTACCTACCCCAGCGACTGGACCCCCTCCCCTCCCAGACTGATTGGGAGCGATCTGAATCGGCTGACAGTTGGCTACGATTCCTCAGCCACATGCAGCCCGACGCCTCCTAATTAGACTCTCCTATAGGGTGGTTTACATTAGACAAACATTTGTGCAAGACCTTGGGAGATGCCAGCTTTTGTTTGGAGAGCTCGCCACACACAAACACCAAATGAGAAATTTCCAGACTTTGCGTGTGTGTTCTGTCTGGATTTGTATATCTGTGCACATAATGAAATTTAAATCCTGTCCCAGAGACGGATCATTGGAAAGAAAAGCGCCTCAAAGTTAATTTCCTTTCCTGAACATCATTAACATATTCAGACTTATTGGTCTTGTGTACCATCACCAAGCATGTGCCATGCGATTTGCTGCGGTATAGTAAATAAATGGATGGATGTTTTGGAGCACAACCTTGGTTTGTGCTCTATTCAGTGACTTTAGTATTTTTTTTTCTTCTACACAAAAAGCTATGGTGATGTATGGATTGACCACACCTCTGATGCTCACATGATAAGTGTCCTATAACAATACACTTCACACCAGCGGGGCCATATTTCTATCAGGCTAGCCTTTTATTTCCTATTTAATTTTCTGAATAAAAGCACCCCCCCTCCTCGCACTTTTTCTTATCACCTCAACCATCATGAGCCCTTTCAAAGCCAACAAACCCGGTTTCAAATGGGCTTGTTCGGCAGGTGACAAGATGTAGCTCATTTCACTCATAGACCGGCAGCAAGGTCACCACTCTCTCAGGTTCATTTTCTGGGAGGTGGGAGGGAGCCAGAGGGGAGGGCAGGGGGGAGCAACCAGCGAATAAGTCCTCGTCCTCTTGCCTGGAGGTCATTCCCAAAGCCAGTCATCATATTCAGTCGGATAAGAGAATTGCTGAGATAAGTGTGTCTATGTGTTTTAAACTATATAAAGACACTGCGGTTTCAAATGCATCGACTTCCTCAAGTTTGCCTGATTTAGTCAGCTAGCATTTCTGTAATTGCGATGCCCGCATGGAGAGCCTGATAGAGAGACGGTGAATTATTAGCATATCCCCACCGTTGGCTATTCTGGGGGATTTTCTGTAATAAGAGGCCCCTTTGTACTTTAGCCTGTCCTCTTCTGTGGCTGCCGGGCTTGTCAGCCTGATAGTTTAATCAGCCCACATGTCACAACCGGTGCTGGAGTGGGACTCCGGCCCTGTAAATGCAGATTTATATCTAAGTTACATCATTGAATTACATTTTCTGTCTAAATAGCGGGCAGGTTGAGGTGGGGAGGGGTGTAATAAAACTAATCTACATACAGCTCTGGGTGGATAATCACATCTAATAAGTGGGTACTCACGCCCCTATTAGCAGGCAAACAGAGGGGGGGATGACGGAGGACAATTTGAAGAGTCAGCTGTGCTGGCTAATTATCTCCTTCGCCCGATGTCCGAGTGTGTTTACGTGAGGGCCGTGCGACACGAAGATGTTCCGCCGCATGTGTGCATGCCTTACTCATTTGTCAGATCAATAAGTTTGATTTATTAGCGGTGAAGTTGCGCCCACTCCCAGTTTTTATGTTTTCAGTCCATACTGAGAGCTTGGACTAATTCATTCTGAGTGACTCATTCTTCAAAAAACACAAATGGATGGAAAAGTTTGGGGCGAATGAATGTTTTCCAAAATGTTTGTTTTTACCGGTTCAAAGTAGTGGAGGAGAAAATAGACCCTAACACGTCCAAGCTGGACAGCAGTAGCAGCTGGATGATAAATGTGTCTCCTACGGCCTAAATATCTAAATTCTTGACACAGCTGTCGACGTACGGGCTTTCACTCCACAACAGCACATGCGTGTCTTCACCTTAAGCCTTGCTAGCTATCTCAATTTCCTCTTTTTCTTCATTCCCTGACAGCAAGGCGGTGAAAAGAGGAAAGGGAAATGGGACCATGTGAGGCCTTTGGGGTGACCAGAATCTTTGGTGGTTCTCAATATGCATGCCTAATAACCAGGATCATCAGAGAGGGGCTAAGAAAATGACTTTAGAAAAAACGCCGTTTGCTTTGAATATTGGCCTTGTGTCGTGTGTCTGAACGGAAGGGTAAGACTTCACCTTCTCAATCTGCCCGGACCTCCAGGCACCACGATCTCGACCTGGCGTCCAACCCGAGCCTGTGGCAACCTCTCCTCTGGTGTTAGACGTGATTAGGGACAAGTGGACGCCATGCAAAAATTGATTAATGATAATAAATGTTTCAATAGAAGAGTGACAGATGTCCCAATTTAAGCTGAAATTATTTTACAATCATATCCAAATTTTCCAAAGAAGCCTTTTATGATCAATATTTCCCACTCACTGGCCCTTGATGATGTAATAGAAAATTTAATCCTGTCCTGTGACCGGGTTTCACATACAACATCACACATGAAACACTGAATTATTCAGCGGCCGACTTGTGTCGTTTTACATTAACGACAATATGATAGGAAATTAATGAGGCAGTCGCCATTTATGATTTTTTTTTTCCACCTGACTTATTAATACCACACCCACCAGGTAAAAGTTGGCTTTTTAATTGGCGGACAAGCATTAGGAACATGATCTTCATGGCCACTTAATCACTGCTCGTCATCAATTATTGACTGTAAATGTTTCCACTGAGCACTGCAGCCCCTCACACACACAGACACACACACACACACACACACACACACATGAACAACGCAGGCTTCCGTGGTTCAAAATGATACGTTTGGGTGAAATTCACAGCGACATTATCATCATCTCAGCTAAGTGGGCAATCTCCAGGCTCCGTAGTGCCGTTAACGCAGTTTTTTTTTTTTTTTTTTTACCCCGATTGAACTGTCGAGTAGCGATGCGAGGCGTGGCGAGGCGAGGCGATGTGAGGCCCCCCGGGCTCGCTGTCGCCGCATTACCTCGCTAACTGGAGACTCCTGTTTCACCAGAGAGCTATCACATTTCATAACATGGAAAAATAACACTTTAGCAAGCAAGGGAGGGGTCAGGTGGGAAAATGGCACCTCTAAATGAGGGTTAAGGCCGTATCATTGTCTTGCTCGCCACCGCTCAGTGCCGCCTCCAATAATTCCGCTGACCTTCGGCGCCATGCGGCTGGTTCGACATGGAGGGGTGAGCTGCCGGGGAGGCGATCCTTTTCACGCCGCCCCGCTCCCCTCAAAATGGCTTTTTTTTTCTTTTCACAGACAATCATCTGATACGCGAGTTGAATGAAATCACAGATTACATAAGAAAAGGTCCTCGCCGTCGCACAGCGCCAACGATAAGGCCGCACCTGAACTGACTGCTCTCGCTGCACTGCCATCATCTTTCTTATCTATTCTCGTTGCTTCCTTCTTCCTTTTCTTCCGCCTATTAACCTCCGCTCTTGATTTAAAACACCATGATGGTGCCCGGCCAAGCAGATTAATATGTAAATGTCTGTAAAGCTTTATAATTACAGAAGATTAACTGTATTGTAATATAATACTGGAGAGAGATGCTAAATTCCATCCATTCTCAGGTGCATAATGGTCTTTTTACCATCTTCTTTTTTTTTACAAATAATAGAAATATTTTCTTTCTCTTCAGAATAAAGCATTTAATAATAAATGATATCCATTATGCATTCATTTATCATGTTTAAATATATATAATATTTATTTATTTATTTATTTACGGTTTCTGTGGTGGAGCAATTGTAATGAAATCAGAAAAATATGCCACGACAAGGGAGCGTAATTAAACCCTCGCACACTTTTGATGGTGTGTGAAACAGAAGGAAGGGAGGGAGGGAGGCGGCTCAGAAAAGAAAAGACAGTGAGAGTCAGAGTGCCACACTGTGGGTTGGAGGAAGAATAGTAATATTAAACACTAATATGTACTATTCAAATACATAATTAAGTGAAAGTGGATGAACTGAATGTAAAAAAAGAAATAAATAAAATGATTATTATACTGACACATACAGAATTTAATTCAACAAGTTTTATTGTAATGGATGGAGCCAAACAAACACTAGCTGTTGTACATCTTTGGTCTCGGCCACCAGCTCCTAAGAAGAACCATGCGATCAATCCAAAATCCACTCGGAAGTTGGCATCATTGACGACGAGTCTATAAAATACTTTCTCAGTACTTGAATACCAAATTCAACATTTTTATAACTCAATGAAATTTATCGAATTCTGATCTTTCTACCACTTTATACATCAACTTAACACATTCTCCTCTCCTTTTATGCAGCAGAGATTATCCTTGAGGGGTTTACTGATATTAAAATCAGAAATCAGTAATTAAACGTGAACGCGGCCTACGTAGCCTCAGGATGTAACATGAACAGTACATATTTTCATGCTGTAGGTGGAGAGGGCATAAAATGGGGAGGGGGGGGGCTTAAATTTTCTGCATAGACTACTCAAGTGCAGTTTTGGCTATTAATATTAAGGTTATTGTTCGTAATAATCTCCCCCTCAAATGAAATGATGACAATAGCTTAGCATACATTAGAACGCCACAGCTGACTGATCACAAGCTAGCACAGCAACATTGTTTACAAAAGGGCGGCGGAAGTTTTGCCATGTTGCAACGTATCGGATGCGTTTTGCAATCTCCGAAAGACTTCCCGTCGACTTCCCCGGTATCAAATGTGTTCGCCAGATAAGACGAGGAAGTCAGGTCTTGTCGGGTGCTTCACTTATCTGGGCGAGACGCGAGAGGCAGATTGCATTTCAATCCACATGTATTATCTCAAACGCTTTGAGGTATTTTGTCGAAGAGCAACTCAGCTACTTAGAACGCTTTCAATGTTCATCTGGGGATGCATTTGAGAAAGTTTTTTTTTTCATAAAAAACAAACATCTGCACGGATTAAAAAATTAAAAGATTTCAGAAGCGAGAGACTGACCTGGATATATAATCTACAAACAATGCTCCCTGACAATTTCATTTTATTTACTCACAATCTTATTGGCTCCTATAAATACAAATAGTAAAGTCAACTATCCAAAACAGTTGTGGCATCTGCTATAAAAAAAGAGAAGAAAATGAATCCTGTCCCGCAAGAGCTTAGTTCACTTCTCCGCATTCTTTGTGTAAGAAAATGTTTAAATCAACCACGGTTATCTTAAGCAGCTCCCCTCTGATTAGGGAATGAGTTTGCGAAACTCTTTCCAACTTATTTAGCCTGATTTGTTTATCTCAGAGTATTTCACCCCCTCCCTTCTTGAAATCCTCTTTAATTTATTGGTTAAAAAGGCACAAAGGGAATACAGAAGGGGGGCTTTAATGCCGGGACAAACCAGAGTGCACATCCAAGACAATCCCGGTGCTACCTGTGCCATGAAGATTAGACCATTGTGCGGGGCGCAATGTTATCGTGCCAAGTGAAGACTGTGCCCGGAAAGTCGCCAGTAAGGTGCTTAAGATATGCAGTTTTGTCACGGGATTTATTGATACGGTTACAGGGAGAAAAGGTGACCTGGTATCTCGGATAAAGTCCTCGCTGGAGACACTTTGGGGATTTTTATGATGGTATATATATTTTTACACCTCCTTGGCAGTGTTTTGAGGGGTGTTTGCGCCTTGCTAACATTTCAACGACTTGGAACAGAAATTGAAATCCTCAGCGGACTAACGCGACATAGGCCGGAAGCCGTACCTCTCTAGGCATTACCCTATGCACCGCTAACAATATTCTTAGCTAACAATATATGTAACTAACAATATTCCTAACCTTACAAAGACTACCTTATCCCTTAACTATCCTAATCTAAACCCTATCAACAATCTAACTGTGACCACCCAAGATCTGAAGTTCTAACCCTTTGAAACATTTCTGCTTATCCCAACATGGGCGGCCATTTTGAAACCACTCCTGTCCACTCCTGGTTGTAAATCCTAATCAATCAAAAATAAAATCAACTTAAAAGACTTTGTAGTTGGTGTGTTAAAACATAATAGAGCAAATGTAATGGCTCGAGAGACTATTAAAAATCGACGGGATCATTTAACAATAGAAATATATCTCGACGAGAGTGTATTAAAAGGACAATCTAATCCTGGAGCGAGGCTACGCTCGAGGACGCTTAGGTGGACTCCGGGCTGGAGCAATAAACAAATGAACAGAATGGCGTCGGAAGTGGCACAGTGTTCCGTATCAGAGCTCTGCTGTGTCGGCACTCTGATTCCGTTTGTGCTCTTACATAATTAAATTTGGACTTGGACGGCGCTTTTTAAAGAGATTATGTGAGCATATGTCGCTTGAACACATGCCAGCCTGTGAAGCGAGCCTCCTTTTCATGAGCGCGTATTAGCTTTGGAGAGTTTATTGGAAATTAGAACGAAGTTTGCTGCCAACAGTTAATGAATTAGCCTTATGATGTGAGTCCAAAAGGATGAGAGTGTGCTGGAACTCACTTGACGGCAGGATGCAGGCAAAGGTCTATTAAACAGACTGTATTTTGTTTTTAATTCCACTTTAACTCAACAGTAAAGATGTTTCATATACTTCACTTTCAAATTGCGCTTTATCATGGAGGCAATACCATTGTAGATTCTGTACTTGAGAAATTTGTCCATAAAGTGGATGTGAGTAGTTCTTAGCGATTGACTGGCAAGCAGTTCAGGGTTACTTTCCCGTTTGGTGTGATTTTGTGAGTGCTTCAAATTATTTAAAAACATTTTATTACATAAATAAAAACACTTTTAGTAATCATTTTGATTATTTTTAGTTGTCATTCTACTCGTTACAAATATGGATTCATTTTTCATATATATGTATTTAATTATTTAATTATTTTATTTTGAATTTATTTTTTTGACCCTGGTTATGTGTCGGTATAAATTTTCACAGGAAAATATATTGCCTTGACTCTACATCATTTCATCACTGTGAAAGTTCCAACATATGCATGGAATAGTGACATGCAATTTTTCTTACTAAATTCTCATTAGGCCTCACTGCATCTAACCTACTCCAAAACAAATACACAAATTCACATTTAGACGGAATTCAGCACCTCGTCCAAACTTAACGGCGTACTTTCCGTGTTATTTTGTTTACTCTCCGCCATCATTCCTGTCTTCACGCTCGGCCCACGTCCCCCTGCCACGCATTCATCAGGAATGGGAGCGGACAAGCCAGTTGGCTCCACTTAAACGTGCGCACATATCAGGCTGCGCTCCCCTCCCGCATCTGTCATTTTCTCTTTGCTTGAAACATGGCCGCTGTCAGCGCAGCGGCTGAATATATCACTCAGGCTCTCGCTTGCCTTTTATTCCCGTCTTGCTCCGCCGTCACCACTCCAGAGTGCTGTGAGGGTCCGTAAAGGTTTAAGCGGTTATTCCAGTCATTATTGGCTGTTAAATCTGGTGATGGTCGTAAAGGCCCAGCCTGTTCTCCCCCCTCTGTGCCTCAGAGGTCAGCCGATGGTCTGGTTTATGGGCTCACGGCACCGTGCATCATGACCGGGGCCGCCGTTTCATTCCCGACCCCTCCTCTCCAGCCACTTTCCATCCCGTGGGCAGGATGGATGGGTAGGCAGGCTATCTATTTTTCCCGTGTCGGCCGGGTTAACCCAAAGCGACGAAAGGCCGCCCAAGTGCCATATTACTCCTCGTGGGCTGATGGGAGGGCCCCGCTGTGATTTGTGATACCGCACGATATGAATTGACTGGACTTGCAAGAGTGGAGGCAACCGTTACGGGTGGCGCCGACGTCAAGAGCAATCCAGTAAATTTATAGCGCATTTCAAGAAATTGTCATTTTATTACAATCCCATAAGCGTGAAAGTGAGTTACGTGCGCTCGTAAGTTGGCAACGTTTCCCCCTTTACGTTTGCCGGGAATTCCCGAGATCACCGTTGAGTTTCAAAATAAAAGTGAACAACATAAATTTTATTTGACATATTCAAGAAGAGCTTTGCCTCACGATAACTATTGTTATATGAGACCACATCAGTTATGACTCAAGGAGAGTGGAGGACGACTACTGGGAGCTTGTTCATCACATTGACACATTATTAACACACCGGTAAAAAGTTTTCCAACTTGGGATTCAAAGCAGCCATTTTATTTTGTATTCAATAATCCCTTTCAGCCACATGAAACTGCTGTACTTTTAAAGAAAAGTTACATTTAATGGCAATTCTGCCAGAAAGGGACTGTGTTCTCTCTGTCGCTACCGTGTGCTAATAATTCATTGACCTGCCAATTATCATCTGGCAAAATAGCAAGCAGGGAGGAGAAAAAAAAGGTTCCACTAAAAGACTGCTGTGCCCGAGCCAAAGATACTTGGATGTTTTCCTCTTCTTTTGTATGCCTCATTCTTTTTTGAAGGCTTTTTTTTTCTTAGCCGCACACCAAGTGAGCTGTCGTTACTGTGAAGTGCAGGCGCCTTTATTGCCAGTGCCTCTGGTGACCTCACCCTGCTGAATGAAGTCATTGACTGGGCTGCAGGAAGACAAACCGGCATTCGGGGGAATTAATCAGGTCCATCAGCGGCAAAGTGGCAGAATGTTGGACGGCCATACCACCGCCGGCCCCAGGGAGTTGACAGCCGGCTGATAGACCCGCAGCCTTCATATTAAAGTACATGAAAGGCCGGCATCTCAGATAAGCTGTGACGGTGGGAAGGGGGTGGGGGAGGATGACCTCATCCTTAAAGCCACCACAGAATAACTTCTTTAACCTGTCAAGAAGTTAGCAAAAATGTGTGATTCCCTAGAAATGCTGTCGAAAACATTTTTCAATTCTCTCAGTTATAGATGCGAGTGAATTTTAGTGCTTCACAAACTTGACTCGCATGCAGGCATCATGGGTTCAGTTCCCACTCAATGACTTGGACGAAGTGGCTGGGGAGATTGAAGTCCGCACTTCCCTGCCAACCTATCCTAGGAGGGACCTTTGAATAAGACTTTTTGTACTGCACTATTACGTCTTCTCGTTCTAAATCTGGTTTATTACTCTTGGAATTTGCCTTGTGTAAACTCTGCGAATGACATTGTGGTTTTCAGTATCTGAAAGAGAAAGTGAGTTTCACAGATTTATGAGTGCCACGGTGGTTGAAAAGCCAGCAAGGCACTTGTCGAAGATGAGGAGCCATTAGCTCACATACTTGAAGCTTTGTTATGTTAACTGTTCCGCACTCTATGTGGAAAGTTACACCCCATATGATCCCTTTTCAACCAAATAGACCTTATTTTACTATTTTATAGCTGAAAGGCGGTCATTCTACAATGTTTGACAGCGCAAGCGTGTTTGTGTATGTGCCTCCAAGGTGGGGGCGTCTGAATTCCTGAGCTGTGTGAAAAGGATTGCCTTCTTTTGGAGGCGGAATTAAATGAGATGATCAATGACCCTCAAGATTCACAACACAGAGAGAAGAATGAGCGCGACTTGGACTCAATGGGTTAACCGCGATTGTGTTCGAGAGGCCCTCTTGGAAATTGTTTTTGAAATCTGTCTTTTTGATTGCAGACTTTTTCTTTTGATGTCGCTGCAAGGCAGACACAAACAAGTCGAAAATTCTTTTTCAAGTTCCCGTAATCGACGTGTGTCTGTTTAGTCAATAGCTATTTTCGCTAGTTTGTTTCGGGGATTGTCCTGATTGGGTCATTCCTCCGGCAAAAAAACGGACAGACATGCCACAGCCGTCCAACAATTTGTTCTGACTGATTTTCTGCTTATTGCTCTCACCTTCGTCTCTCCTTTGCTTTGAACTGCAAATGGTAGGACGGCAGAGAGAAAGGTAGCTTGGAAATAGTACTGACAGAGAGCAGCAAATTCTCACTTTGAATTAGCGGGCACATGAGCCCTTGTCGGATCATGTTGGCGATCACACAACGATATTTTCAAGTAGTTGTTGTGCATATGAATGAGACTGTACTCTTTATGAAGAACAGTGAACCCTGCTAGACCTATTCCGATTTTTTATCTTTTCCAATTTTTAAAATGTGAGCTCTGCCACACAACACCAGAATGTGTTTTTCCCTTGTGTTCTTAGTTTAGTGGACTCAAGATAACCAACACATACCAATATCGTCACCAATAATTGTTAGGCCGTCCCCCAAACTAGATATCTGTCGTAGATCCAAGACCATGAGAGGAAGCGTGGTTCTACAAGGCAAAATTTGTCCTGACAGTCGATATGTGTGTACCCTACACCTTCCACTACTGCTGTGGGTCACATCATGACAAAGGAAAGTCACTGTCCTGTGGTGTGCCCACCCCCTCCCCACTATTTGCCTATTGTGAGAGTGAAGTGGAGGCGGTGAAGAGCAGTGACATCATGCAGCAGCCAATGTTTGAAGTGCCAGTCCTGAAGGAACCACTTACAGCAATTAGGATATCCTTGAACAAGCGTTTGCGCAACATTGGCTGGTTTTTGGCATTTGCCTCCCCGTCCCTGCCTACTAACTAGCGAGGTTTGATCTCCCGTAATTATCCGCCCAACCGGCTTCTCACTCCTGACAGCTCCCTCCCCGGAGAGGGCTGAATGCCGCGGCTACTCGCTGATTGCATCAAAGTGTCAGAAATTGCAACATCAAAAATAATAACTGATATTCCGGCAAGCAGGCGGCGCTTTGAATATTTCCTTTAAAACGTCCTCTAATTTGTGTCTCGTTTGGTGCCAGCCAGCCAGCCAGAGTGTGACTGCGGCGGGCTTAAAGCAAAATAAAAGCAGAGGAAGTGCATTCATTATTGAACTGCTATTTACATATGGCAGACTATTTTATCTGAACTGGCATGAAGTAGATAAACGTTCATTCTGGTGGTGCTTCAACACCATCCTGCGCTTCTTTCAGGACTTGTTCAACGTCTGCATTCTTGGCCACCTTCCTCACGGCGTGCCTCATCATTCTTAAGTCTTTGTTATCCCCACTCAGCAAAGCTAATAGAAAGACAGGTGGTGCGCAAGCTAAGATAGCAATCTGCTAAAATTGTGAAAACAACACCAAGGAGACCCAGTTTTCCCTTGCAGGATTAATATTGTCTGCTATCAAGCTATTTATCTATTGTCATTTTCTCACACTGTTTACCTTTCATACTCGCAAGTGCTCACATTTCACACCAATCAGTAAGATTGGTTTCAGTTAAAGCAGATATTATGCATTTTACAATTTAAAACATTCCTTATGGAGCTTAGTCACATGCTTTCTTCAAAACAAACTAAGAAATTTTGAGATTAACTAGCCACCGCTGACTCCAACTCCCTACGGTACATGGTCAATAAAGGGGCGGAGCTCCAGTAAGTGTTTTTGGTGAGGCAAGAAACGACAAAACTGTTGGATGTCAGTGTTGTCATGGTGAAGGTCCTCTTTCCGCAATTCTCGTCTCTTCTTGTGCACTGAACTAAGTAAACTTGATTACTTTGTACAAGTGCTCTGGTTGATCATCTGGCCCACATTGAAGGGGAAAGTTTGAAACTAAGTGAGCTGTCCTTTTCATGTCAGGCACCTTTTATTAAAGTTTCTTTCTACTTCCTACCTTTGTTCCATTGCTGCTAAAATCCTCAACTGGCATTTGACAGCTGTTCACTCTGCAAGTACGTCGCTCCTTTTTGGGATCACTAAGTGGTGCAAGCATTAGCATTGTTACCTGTTGCATTAGCATTGGCTACACTGTCCACAGAAACTGTATGCTGAAAAAAACCCATATCAATATTCTATCACTTGTGTGTCCAGAGGGTCCACTTGCAGCAATGTTAGCCTGCTCTTTGAGGGTGACATCCATATTTCAACACACATCTTGACTTTGCCGACCTTGCCGAGTTGCGCATTAATAACACATTCATAATACATCATCCTCCCCCTTGTTCCCGGCGTGTACCCCCGTTCGGTTCAACACGGGTGTAATCCGTTTTTAATTGTGGACATCAGAGGAATCATTTGCAAATGCTTCACACGCTTAAGTGTTGCACAAAAAGGCCATTTGCATCACATGCCCGCCGTCTGCCGACGGGCTTGGTAGGCACGCTCATGGTTAGTATCACTTCCACCAATTGAAAGGGACAATTGTGTGTTCAAGCAATGAATCGAGGGAGACAGTTGGCCAAGGTTTTTTTTCGCAGGAGTGAAATTAAAATCAGCGCGGCGGCGAATGGGGCCGCTTCAGCGGCATAAATTAATGCCAGACGAAGGAGAAGAGGCAGGTTTGCTTTGCGATGACAAATGTTGATTTCCCCTGAGGTATTTAGAGTGATTTGACCCAGTCATTCTTTTAAATCACAGACAGGAGATGATAAATGTGCTACTAATGAGGCCTCTGCATTTTATCTGTGCTCTTCCTCTTGCAGTAGTGTCCAGCATCCATTGTGGTACTTGCTGTTTTCCCTATGCAGTTTGTTTAGTTATTTTTTTGCCACTATTCTAAAATAACCACAATGAGACGCATTGACAAAAAAGAAAATTGAGGATGTCCACTATTTACTTTTCGACAAATAACTCAAACACATCAACTACAACATCCAGTACTAAGGCACAGCGACACATCGTGAAAATGAGCTCAGCAGACTTCGAATCCCAACAATGCACACGTCGGCAAAAACATCCTGTACATGCTGCGAAAAATTGTCGGAAAATTAAAAATCAAACACGTAAATCGCATTGTTCTGCAAATACACTTTATTTCCCCTCTGAAAAAAAAGCCTCGCTAATCTCAAAACGAGTGAGTGGAATTCAACCCTGTCAGCGTTTGTAGACATTATGCTAATCTTCCTAGCATAGGCCGCTCTGTTCTTTTTTTCCTTCTCCCACCTCACATCTCAAAGCTAAGCACTTTGCCTTATATACACATGACAAAAAAGCAGAGCTCCAGGAGCTGTTAACAGCGCGGCTCTCATTATCTGTGTCGCCGAAGGAGACGAGGGGCTCCTTTCAGGTGCAGATGTAGAGCATCATTGATAGGCTCCTCCTTTATAGCCGCGGCACCCCCTCTGATCAATCAGTGCTGACAGGGCGCTGGCTTTTGTGCGTGGCACACGGTGGGGACAAACGTCTGCCATGGAGCGGGGGGCACACCTGAAAAGAAGGAGAAGATTAAACCCGCAGCCCGCTTTGATGGATTAGCATGTGGAGAAATTGCTTGATTATTGATATGAAAATGTTTTAAATGTTTTTTGGCAAGGGAGGGGTTGGGGCGGGAAAAAAATGTCCCAGCCTCGTATGTTTCTCTCCCCGGTGATTATCTACCTCGTTTCCCCTTGGTCTCACAGAACCCCCTTAAACGTCTTTAGAGAAAAATTGTGATACAAAGGAAGGACATGGGGAGGAGACACGCCGCCCCCCCTCCTCAAGGCGTGACATGTCGAACCGCCCTTCTCGAAATATTGTTCATCATCATATTAACAGGGCTGAACGTGCAAAGATAAGACACAAAAAAGTAAGCAGAATGTCCCAGTGAGATATTTCAATCCCCATCTCCTCACCTGTCCTCCCATTTACACCCCTCCCTCATTCATCCATTCATTCCGAGTGATTATAGCCTTTTCCCCAGCCTGAAAAATGATGACATCATCTTCTCACCTTTTAATTGCCTGATTTGTCCTTCCATCTTCTCACGCTCAACTATCTGTCGCGCTGACAGCGCTAACATTAGCTTTGGGTAGTACAAAATCATGTTGATAGTTAGACACTTTAATCGATGAAATTATTGTAGATATTGTATTAATCTAACATCAACTGTTTAATATCATCATTAGTCTTGGTTGTCCTGCTTCCAGATGTTTTTTCACTTTCAGTGTCTGTGTAAGTAAATGTAATCTGATTAAGGCCTTCACAATATCAATTGCTAGCATCAGCCGCCATCTTGGACAAACACCCACAAAATTATCAACAAAAGCAAATCAACACACTTCGAGTGTCCTTGTATGAGAACTAGCGTGTCTTTGGTGTCTGGCAAAGTAACACATTAAAGTATCCCGCAATGAGCCAGAGCAAGAAAATATTTGCCGAGCTTCAAGGGTCAATTCAGATGACCACCAATGTCAACCTCTGTCCATCTCTCAGCACATCTTAGAATTTTTTGGGGGGTAGGGTTGTGTGGTTAGCGCTGTAGCAATCTCAGGAAATCGTTGCCCCTGCCTGTCGAACGTCAAGTGCGAAGTGACGGACGGGACAAGGGCTCTCTCACGGTCCAGACGGTGGCCCCCTCGAAGGAGCAGCGCCTGACTAATGGAAACAGTGTGTGCTCAGTCTGAACCCCCCCATCAGAACATCGGTGACAAACACGGTCAACGTAAGGAAAAGAAAAAAGTTCATGTTTTACAGCCTTCCTCGTAAAGGTCCAGTCGTAAAGGGCGAAATTTACCCCTTCATTAGTGGTAATACAATGCACATAAGTTTCACGTATAACAATTGGGAATAGCTGTAAAGTTAGCGTTTTATACCTTCTCAATCTGTGACTTGCTGGTGACCTCGGCGGAGGCAAGCCAAGGGCGACTTGATTTACGTCCACTTTTCATGTCCTCTGATTGGCCGGCCTGTTTGGGGAATTAAAAAGGTGCTAAAAGACAAAATAAGTGAAGCGACTGCCCAGTGTCAGGATTATGAATCTCCAAAGAATCATTTACAACTTGTAACTGGAGTTTTTGTTCAAGGAGATTTCACAATAACTCATGTCCAACTTTGCTTTTTATGGCCAGTCGGGGACGGATAGAAACCTATTGCTCTTTTCCTGCTTGTTTTACCCTCCCAGCCAAGTAACATGAGGTTATTAGTGTTAGCATTGCGAGTAGCTATTTTTACGTCTCGTGTCGTACGATGTGAAAAAAATGAGGTCATAAGTCGTCAAGGTGGGAACATTTGTACTTGGCAAACTTGGAGTTCTACTGTAAATCTGAAACTATGGGCTGCAGGTTCAAATATCTGGATAAGGAATTACCTTTAGGGTTGTGGTTTTTGTAGGCAAAGCACCAAAACCGAGCTGACCATTTTTAGACGATCAACTACCGTAATTTCTGGACTATAAACCGCACCAGCTAAAATCTGGGGAAAATCCTGTTTTGTTTGTATATAAGCCGCACTGGACTATAAGCCACAGATGTTTTCATGTTTAATTTTCATAAATAACAGAATATGGACAAATCATACAATATCATAAATACGTATCATGAACAATTCATAGATAAGGCGCACTAGACAATAAGCCGTGGGGTTCAAAGCTTGTCCAAAAAAGTAGCGGCTTATAGTCTGGAAAATATGGTTTGTTTTTTAGATACAACTGAAAAACTGTGGCTTGTTTACGTTTGCTTCGGGTTCCCTCTCCTGGAGCCGTGAGCTGGAGAGTATCCTGCGCACTACTCAATCACTCGGCCGCCAACGCTGTCACAAGCTGGCACGCACTGAGCAGGCGGGACATCCAGAGTGGAAGTACGGCGGCCATCGATGAGATGAAACAGGTTGACTTCTCCCTCGTCGGAGTGGAATGAAAAACAAATGTCACGCGGGGGTGACGGAGTGCGTCTGCGTCTTATCAGCGCGGCCGATGTGAGTGATGGCTCTTATCTGCCCCCCCTCCCCGCCTTCTCCCTGGACCCCTTCCTCCGAGGCTGTTTATTATCCTAAGGTGGCAGGATGGTGCTGGGCCCTTTGCGATCCATCTCTCTGGAGGACTCCCCCCCCTCCTTTCTTATCTGACCGCTACATGATAGTCGCAGCTCTTGTTTACAGATGCCAACCCATTTGAATGAGTAGAAGGCTGAAGGATATGACTCCTTTGCTCTTTCACTTCCTGCTGTAGAGGAGCCAGGTGAGTTATAGGGAGGAGGGGGTGCACATGCATCATCCTTTTAGCACGGCACTGCATCATCACGTCCTATTTTGCTCCTGCGGGGGAAATAAATGGCGAGTGTATAGGAGGGAAAGACAGCACACACATACATGCGTGAGAGATTAAGCTTTGCTTCTTGTGAGTTACATTCATTTCTGTTATCATGTCTTTTTTATTCTCTGGGTTATCTGAGCCGGCATGTGTCGTCGGTGTATACATGAGTGAGTTGATATGAGAAGAAAGAAGCCATCTACGCCTGTGGTTGGCGAGAGGGTACTCCATTGAGGTTAGTGAATGGAGAAGGGTCGCTCCGATATTTGCTGGTGTTTTTGAAAGGAAACCCTCAATAAAGACGGCTGTTTTTTGCCCCCCACCTTCTCCCCCTCGCTTGTTCCATTTCCTTTCACCGTCCATCCCTACCGGGATATTCCTGGTGCCTCCCTGGCAGGGCAGAATGCACCGGTTTCCATTTCAAACGCGGCGCTCGTGTCCATCACATCACCGGGGGTCTCTCCCAAAATACATACCTTCTGTTAAAGCCAAGAGAGGGAGGGCAGTGAACGGAGAGGTGTTTTGAGGCTACCACTCGTCTGTTTCTTCCCCCCTCTTGGGGATTGCTGGACTGGCGGGCTTTCACTTCACATCCCAGTCAGCTTTCAACTAAAGCAGAGATTGAACGTACAGCCCCCCCTTTCTCACTCTTTTACCGACATCGGCAACTAAAAACAATACTTTCAATTATATAGGACAAGCAGTGAGATCAACGCCACTGTAGACTTCCCGTGGACTCAAAAAAAATAATCATTAAAACCAAAACAAAGCTCTGGTGTTTAAAGAAAATGATGCTACAAATAATAAAATGGACTAACCTTCACATCTTGCAGCAGAATCTTCCAGATAAAATGTATCCTTTTAATATTCTGGGACCATTGTTCCGATTTCAAAAAAAGATGTGACATTATTTATATTTCCCACCATAAAACATCTAGTAACGGAACCGGTGATGTTTTAAGTATCACTAACTTGTCACGCAAGTGAAAGAAATAACTTCACCAGCCCTCAATAACTCATGTGCAACTTTGCTTTTTACGGCCAGCCGGGGACCGATCGAATCCTATTGGTCTTTTCCTGCTTGTTTTTCCTACTCTTTCTCAACTAAGATTTATATCTTGAATTGTGAGTAGTGTTTTTCCATCTTTTTTGTATGACCATAAACACAAGTACAGAAACAGAGGTTCTCAAGGTGGAAGTCGCAGCTGTATATTTGTAACCGTAACTGTGTTGGAGCAGCTATGAATCAGTGGTTTCGGGTGCGACACAAAACCGACTGGTGCTGGGATTTACTTTCTATTTTCACAGCTGTCCATGACTCGGATATTAAATGTAAAGAAAATGTACGTCAAAGGTTTACAAAAATACAGCGCACAAATGAAAGTGATTGAAATTGCAGTCACATGACTCAAGGTTCATTCTTCTCAGTCCAAGAGTAAGATCGCCTAAGTTTGATCCTCACCAGAATGTGCTCTGCGATATCTCCTAGTCCACCTCACCAAGCTGACACATCCAACAAATCCCGTTTTATTGCTGTGTCATTGTCCAAAGTGGATCTAATGAGCAAACAATTGCCCGTGGCTCTTTCCAATACTTTGTCAGTTAATTTCTATTGTTAAAGTACCGTCTCTAAACGAGCCTGATCCACCTCCAGGCTCAACACCGCTAATTAATCACAGGGCATGGTGGCTTGCTGTCAAAATAATGCCGTTTTAATAACGCGACGCATATAGCAAAGTGCCATTACCCGGCGTTTCTAAATGTCATGGGCTTGCTCGTAATACACAATGACAGGCAAACGGCTGCGTAAGCCGCCCCCATGTAACGTAACAAATGCATGGTCCTCATAGCGAAGAGGCTAGAAATAACTGTGATAATCACACCACAATGGCTTCATTTGTCAGCATGTGCGGTGCGATGACATTAGCGCGATTAGCCCGTGTCTTTCTCTCCGCTTGACGATGATGTCACAGGTGTCTCTCCACTGTCCCGTGACCTTTCTTTGCATGGGTGTGGCAGGTAATGATAGTTTGCTTGCCAGATGGTATTTCTTCAAAGTTGTATGATGATCAATATATTTTATGTGGCACTTGTTTGTCAACAGATTGTCAGCCTGTGTGACAACTTCCCAGCATTTTCAAAATGATTAATTTTTTTTTTAGAATTGCTGTTTTATTATGGCAATCAAAATCTGTGGCTGCAAACAATATGGATGGGTGAAAAAAAACATATATATATATTTTTTTTTTTGCCTGGGTTTAATATTCTTAAAAACTATTATTATTTTCCTCAAACAATTACATCATTCTGGGACATCATTCAAATAACAACAAAGACCAAAGTCAAAGCAAGAACCTTAATATTCTAATGAGACAAACGACAAACAGATGAAGCAGGAAGGCGGGGACTGATTGGGAAGAACAGGAAGTCACCAGCAAAGAGAAGCAGTCTTGTCCAAAGTAGACTCAGGAAATAAACACACAAACAAAAGAAAATAGTGGATCCCAATACAAAATAACATTTCTAAATACTACAAAGTCAGACTATGAATAAAAATAAGGCTTTGGATTACACACCGTCTGCATAATCGATTGAATTTGTCAAACATCAACAGGAGCACCATTGCCTGCAAAAGGGTGAGTTTCTTTATTTTATCTGGAAATGAAAATCAAATAATCCAAATGCAACTGTGATGTTGGCCACATGGTTACATTCCTCAGAAATCATTAGGCACGCCTTAGTCTTACTCCAAGGTATGCAGTTTGTCTAAACTGCAAAATACTGCAAAAATGTTCAGGCCCGGCTGTTGTTGTTGCTGTTGCTAGCTTGTCAAACAAAATGATAAAATGATGCCACTAGTGAGGCATTTTTTGCATGATGGTCATGGTTGAACCAACAACTTGCCAGAAATTCTGGATGACATCTCAGTATTTTTTTCAAAACACACCAGCAGTTGTTGGTTTGCAAAATACAATGTGATCATTTATTCAGCGCTCGTTTAAAAAAAAAAAAAAAATACCAGTTGACTCATCCCAGTTGACAGTCAACACCTCGAAACCTGATTGTCTTCCAACAGGCCGCAAGTTGGATATGGAGTTGTTCAGAAGTGATTTTCATAGCGTTCATCAGTCGCATTATTCGCCTGCACCCGAGTGCAATGTTAACACACCGAGTAACTGTGTAGACAGCTGATGGGAAGATAGATGAGCTATGGGAATGCGATCTCTTTGTCGGGGGGGTTGCGGCACTCTGTCGTAGCTTAGTAAAAAAGTGAGATGGATAGGTTGACAAATGAACAGAGAGAGAGGGAGACTGAAGCGGGGGCGGAGGCCGCTCAGTGGGGATCTGAGAGGAAGGAGGTAGCAGTGGAGCTGACCACCGTTGGGACCAGAGAAAGGTCACGGTGAAATGGAAACTGATTCTCCAGTCCGACTCCCTGGGTAATATCCAGTGACTGTGCCGTTCCCTCAGCACTATGACGGCATCGAGCTGCCGCCGCAACCCGAAATGTGTTCAGGCCCGGCAGAGCAGGTCACCGAGTCTGTTGGGCTACATCCTTGATCATACCCGGAGGGGTTGTGTCAGGTTGGTGGGGGTCTGCGTTTGCTGAGCAAAGTTTCTGACAGCCTTTGAGTTTCCAATGGAGACTCAACCGGAGGTTCTGACCCAAGTTCCTTTCCTGCGCGAGTCTTTGAAACGTACAGATCCCTCGCTTCAATTACCATAACGGAAAGCAACCAGGAGTCTGACAGTGTGGCTTGTAGAGTGATGTTCATTAGGGATTAACGTTTGACTATATTTCCTTAAATTAACCATTTATTTAGATATCTAAAAATATTACTATTAAAATAATATAAAATAAAATAAAAATAGTATAATATATTTAAAATATAAATAAATTAAAATATAAATAATAAATTATTATTAGATATTATCTAAAAATAAAAATAGTACAATTCTGCATTAATCCCCTTCCATGACCTTCACCATCCACCACATGGTTTAACTCAAGTAAATACAAACAGTCAACAGTCATGTTTGTTTGATAGTCACATTACGACCTGACCCTTGAATAAGAAATAAAAAAAAAAAAACACAACCACAAGCAAGTTTGTGCTAGTTTTTTTCCACCCGCTAACATCTCACGCTCGGAATAACGCAAGACAGATTGGAGGGCCAACTGTAGGAAATTCAATGAACTGTACCCGACGGCGAGATTACTTTTGTGAGACATTTAAAGGGCTAGCCTTTTAGCGCGATAACGCTGTGGTAAATAGCCATTATAATGTCAAGTGTTCAACCAAATTGCTTCTCATTTTCACTTTCACGGATGGTTTAAGGATCTCCTGCAGTTAACAGCGAGGAGCACTGATTTTGTCAGATGTTAATCAGTGATGGTGATTGTTGTGGAGAAGTTAAACATTATGAAACAAGTGTAAAGGGCAGCGCGGGCAAGCGGATTCCTGCAATAGTAGGCGACAATTCCCATAGTGACTTGTTTGCTTTTGTCTCAGACTCTTTTGCTTCCAATCTGTGTTTACTTTATCTTGTAACAGCTACATGCATTTGTCGGCTATTTCGTCCCCCCTCATCTCTAACCCAATCATATATAAATAACAGTCATAGTTATCCAGCCCAGACCATCACGAGACATTTGCTGCCAACTAAGCAGAAAATGTGTTTCTGGTTCCTGAGACTATTATATGGCTTTCAGGCAGCAAGAGGCCGCGAGCTTGGCTGGCTTCCTGATAGAGATTTATACAAGCATCATGTGAAAGCTGTATGTGGACATGCACGTACAAGCGTAAAAGGTATTTATTTTCCCACCGGGGGAAAATATAGGATGAAGTTGTTCTTTGGACCTCTCAAGGCGTTTCTTTTTTATTTTAGAACTTTTATTTGCCATGGCTTCATTGTGTTGGTTTTCAATTGTGGTTTTATTGTGACATAAAAAAACAACAAACAACACGATGACCATCACATTTAAAAACAGCGCTTCATTGTCTATTCTGCTTTGAGCCAACATGGCCATTAAATGTGTTTTTGTTCCTGGGAGGGAAGGGAACGGGCAATGATGAGTCGGAAAAAACCTGACTAGATCAAAAAAAGATTTTTGTGTCTTTTTAAGTACGAGAGTTCAGTCGCCAAAAAATGGGTAAAAGTGACCCGAAGACCCTCCTTGCTTAAAAATAGTATGTATCGATTCTTGTTGTTAACTTCTAGAGCATTAAAATGACGGCCATGTAGTGAAGACACAGCAAAAATGTATTTCACCGTCCACAACCCCGTCATCTTGATTATCAACCCCCCCGCCCCGGTTCTGATCTCTTGCCCTTGTTTTCGGCCGATCCCCACTTTGCGGCCATCATTCACGACCGCCTGGCTTTTTGACACGCGTGCAAATTGGCAAATTACAGGATGGCGAGCTGTCACTAGTCAGATTCATGTGGTCACAAGGGGGGGGGGGGGGTTGGCGTGCCAGATTTGCAAAGGGGGTGTGGCATTAAGCTCGGTTGGTTCTGGCCTAACATTGTTAACGCTGACCGCTTGATTGACATTCGCTGCTGTCGAGATTTCAAAAGGTCCGCTTGTTTAGGAGACTTCCCCAAGTGCCACGCCAGCCTTTGTGTCCATGTCCCCCCCCCCCCCCCCTTAATGTTATTTCCCGCTAGTTCATTTGCATCTGCCGCCGAGTTTCCTCTCACGCAAACCCTCCAGCAAGGCCTTCTTTGTCTCAGCGTGAACGCAGAAGGCCTCCCGCTCTGCCTCTTCTGCCTCGGGATGGGGCTGGCGTTTTCCAGGGTGGGCTTGCTGGGAGGAACAGCATGATGGTGTTATTGTAAATGGGCACGGGCCCGTCTGAAGCGGCCTGCGTCTGCTTCATCCAGATGATCCCCCAGGAAAGGATGTCTCTCTTCAAGGGAACAGGAAGCCGCTGCAGAGGATGGGATTTCTGGGTAAATAAAAGAACCGCTGTTTGTAGTCCCGGGAGAGGCTTCAGGGACCGACCGTCTCTTGGCTCACTCCAGATTTGTTGTGCGGTGAAAGTGGACTTGGTGCTGACTCAGCAGTCCTGGAAGAACAATAAAAGTGTGGATATATTAATTAGCCCAATATTTCAGATTGAATCGATCTCAAACTGCAAACATTCCAATTGCGGGACTAATAAAGACCATTAAGTGATTGATCGCATTACAGACCATTCATTTTTTATTCAGGACTGTTTTGGCCAAGTAGGTGACAGTCATCTGGCTTTAATAATCGATTAAATGGTTTAAGAAAGATGGCAATCGTGTTGAATTGATTATCAATCAAATGTTGACATTGAGGTACCATGGAGTTTGGTACAACCAGCAGGACAACTTTTTGATCGGGCCAACAGCTGGTTCATTGAAATTGTGTTGGATTTTAAACTGATTTTCCCATTCAAATCGGTTCTCGTTACACCCTTAATAGAAAGATACTTTTTTATAATCACTTGGGGCAATCCAGGAAATTATTTTTCCCCTACATGCTTTGTCATCAAAGCCGCAATCGATGCACGATGAGATCATTGCACTTAGTAAGCCAAAGGTGGACTTTAACGCATTAACCATCACGCTTGTTTCCTTTCAATTTCCTCTTTGCCTTTTTTTGAAAAACCCATTTCAGTCATCTGAACTGAAACAGACTTTTTCCCCCCGCAGACCCCCCCCCCCCCCCCCCCTCCTGCTTTTAAGCGGTTAGACAGTGTTCTTAGCCTGATTAAATTAATGGCACCCCTTGACGTGCGCTTGCGCTCAGCTGATGGCTACCGTTTGTGCTGCCGGTGCCGTCGTCCATTTCAGAGGTTAGCGCATCTTGGGGCCAGTTTTAATTAACATGAAGACAACACCTCTCTCCCTGCTCATCTTTCACCTGAGAGCTTCCAGCGTGGAACTTTAACACCATCCCCGCATGCTTCTGATTAAAGCAGAGCCTCATCTACCAGTCAACAAAACACCACTCGTGGCTTGGTGCCCGGCCGGGCATTGGTGCGTTTAAGGACTAGCCCAACCCCAGACCACATGAACAGATTTAGCCTGATCTCTGATACAGGAGCTTAATCTCTCTATGATGTGATCAAGGATGCCTCTCATGTCATCGGACTGAAAAGGCTTAAACAGGTAGAAGCAAGTTACCGACCCTGGGAAAGAGCATTTGTGTTCTTTGGTCCGCTGATGGATGGCAGCGTGGATGTGCCTCGCATTCTGGCGCTGACCTCATACACGTCCCAATCCCCCTCACCCGTCACTTCCTCTAAATATAGACCCAAGCCATTGTTCAAATAGCTCGGGTTGCCCCCCTTTTTGATGTTCTGGGTGGAACAAAGCTGCCGGTGGCCCTCATGCACTTAAAGGGAGAACACTCCAGTTTGGAATCCCGAACATGACGCTTGTGTCAACCAGTCCATTAACACCTCGGCAGTCTTGACGTGAAACAGATCTGTTACATACAAGTTAAATCACATTGTGGCAGAACCAAAATAGCAATCACACAGCTTAAAAAAAAACTAACAAGATATTATCACTCTCAAATTAAAACATAAGGATGGCTTAGTTTTACATGTTGTAATTTCTTGTCTTTGAATATTTAGCAGTAAAGTTTCTGTTGTGTTATTTGGGTTTTTCCTATACTTTTAACATAAGGATGAGCTGAGTATGCTGATTAAGTAAAAAAAGTTTGTTTCGAATAAAGAGGCAGCCAGCTCCCCTCTTTAAAACACCTTTTAAATGTTTATAGCGTACAACTGACCTCAAATTGGAAATTAGTGTTGGCTCACTAATGCAACTCCCGGCTGTTGTTAATTTTATATTTGTCCAATAAATGGCAAGCGGGGTTACTGCAAAGGCCCGATGCCTCCCGCGTGAATCCCCCCACATTGCCCGCAATTCATGTGGTTGGTGAGGGTCTACCCAATGTTTAATGCAATACTGTCATATTATGGGTTCACAGTTTTTGCATAGAACACCAGAATCAATTTTACATGCATCCTTGGGTTCAAAATTAGACCGACCTAGGAAGTTGGGTGAATTTGGGTTGTTTTGCAAAAATAAAAAAACATTTTTTGGGGGGCTTTTATTTTCATTCCAACTTTTAACCCAAATTGGGTTATTTTTTACCCAGCAGTTTTAAGAGTGTACACTTTTGATTTTATTTTTTTTACCAGTGATTTACATGGAGGTTTATTTTTTATTTTTTGCCATGATCATTTTTTTGGTTTTATTGCTGCATTTGCACTTTTGTTTGGCTTCTTGTGCATGTGACATATTTAGTTTCTTTGTGCTCAAAATCAAAGTCCCTCCACCTTGATCGATTGTCGGAGTCTTC
Organism: Syngnathus scovelli; assembly: GCF_024217435.2. Classification (NCBI taxonomy): domain Eukaryota; kingdom Metazoa; phylum Chordata; class Actinopteri; order Syngnathiformes; family Syngnathidae; genus Syngnathus; species Syngnathus scovelli. The sequence continues at coordinate 19,341,818 of NC_090850.1, forward strand.
AGTTAGTTTGTTTGCGACCATGTGAATCCGAAGACGTTTCCAAACTTCTGACAGGTACTATATGTAAATAAACACCACCCGGCCACCATTTGTAGAATTCATGTTTGTTTTTCTAGTGCTGGTCCAAATAATGTCAGCAATGTGCCTTCCTCGTCTCCTTGCGCAAAAGTCAACAGAACGACACGAGGCAGAATAGGAAGTGCATGACAATGATTACTGCCTCGGGCACAGCGAACTGTGGAACCACTTAAAAAGAAAACACGAAAAAAAACTCAAATGATGTGTTTTCAAACTGCGGCCGCCTATTTTTCAGTGGAAACAATATCTGTGATGTAAAGGAAATGGGACATGAATGGTCCTGTTTACAGTGGTTGGATGTTCACACATAAGCAGCAAGTTCCAACATAAACATCCACTTAGTGCATGTAAATCTTTGGGGCTATTAATAAGCTCTTTTATCTGCTCTTTTTGGGAGAGCTGCCCTGGAGGTTTCTGGATAATCTGGTCCTCACTGATTTTTTTTTTTTTGTCTCTTTGGCTAAAGGCAAAAGAAGCACTTTCTTAATTTGTCTACCTCAGAGACTCCTTATTTACAGATTTACAGAAGTCTGTCTTGTGTGTGTGATGGCGGTGATTTATGAGCGTCCAATCCTTAATCACAAAACTGTCAGTTTTGCTGAAGTTGATCATGTAACATTCGAAATCAATGTTGCGTTGCTAAATGTTGGCTCAAATGATTTTCTGCAATTCATTTTGGCTCAGCTCCGTTTGATGTGGGATCATTTCAAGCCGGCAAATAACTGCATTCATTGTGTGAATTTTAGGACTGTTTATACAATTGAACCACGGAGACAACCACAATGACAAGGCGATCCATTCTGCGATGTTGGTTGACCTCCAACTTGGAACACCTCTGGCACAGGAAATGTTTAATCTGAATTCATCTGTAAACTTCTTTGAGCAATTTTAAGGAACGTACTGCTCACTGTTATTATTCACAGGAACAAACAAAACAGAACTTTGAAGGCTAATTTGTGAATAGGACTTGCATCAAAGACCTTGTTAAGACTAATTTTGAAGTGTTTTTAAAAAGCCAAAGAAAACTTTAAGCACGTTGCACGAAATCTTAACATTTCTGCAGTAATGTTGGAATGGATTTTTTTTTTTAACTTGCTTGACGGTCACTAAACCAATTTCACATGTTGACATTCTCGCATGACTCAAAGAAAGAAAACAAAGTAGGATGGACTGGCAATGTTTTATTTAGTTGGGTTGCACATATGTGGTTTTGCTCCGAGTCTCAGTCTCTGTTGATTTTACAAGTGCACTTTGTTTGGCTTTTCTTTATACAAGGCAGTTAGTGTTTTTATTGTTTGGGGTTTTGTTTTTTTTCTTCTCCTCTTGAATTTATTTGTGCTGGAGACAGGCTTTCTTTAGTTGTTGCTGCCATCACAAATGTTTGTTCCCTTGCTCATTAGCCTCCATGGTCGACGGCTGAAGTTGATGGATGATTCCGCTTTGGAATGCAGGCAGTGAATAAGACAAAATGTTTTTGCCTTCAGTTTAATGACTTTTTTTTTTTACATTATGACGGTTTAAGTAAATATTTGGAGCTAAACTGTATTGCTGCTTTTCATAACCACTGGCATCGATCTGGTGGTTGGTACTTCAAGACAATTCCGCAGGTATTTTGAAGGAGGCAAACGTCTAAAACGGGCTTGATAGGTGCTCGCGAAAAAACGGACTTGGGCTCCCCAGCTGCCGATGGATGGTTAAGTTTCATTGGGGGTTTCACATAACTCCATTTCCTACATACTGTATTTGGTCCCAATCACAACTTTTGTCCAAATCAAAAGTTCTTAGCACCTGGAGTAAGTTTGTTCCTGACTCTCCAGTGTCTCCGAGTGTGTAGTGTTCAGCAAGACAAGTGACAGCGCTCCCTTCCACATTTCCTCGACAGACTGATGCGTTCTGACAGAGCGTATGAATTCATCTCCCACTTTTGCTCTCTCTCTCTCATGCAGACCGCCTTTCAACTCTTGTTTTTCTCAATTCCCGTTGACACAAAAGTTGTTTGAGCTTCCTCCCTTTCCTGCGTGTCCATGACAGGCCTTCTTTTCCTGGGCTTGGGTGCGTCTACACCACTGTGTGTGTGTGTGTGTGTGTGTGTGTGTTTCCTCGCATATACAGTATGTGCATGTCTATGTACGTGCCATTACTTCAGCGGAGTAGAAGCTGCTTTCATGTGTGTGCCAAGTGCGGAGAATGGTTCCACCAGTGAAGGCCGCATTGGGTTTCCCCACACTTTTCCCAAAGAGCCAAATACCTTTTTTCCCCTCCTTCCTTTCTTTTTTATTTGATGTTGGATCTTTTGTTATTTGTCCATGAAACTACAACTGAGAACATGTTGTACTTGAGGGACACAATGAGTGATCTCTTCCATATCGGCGTGTGGACACGAACATAAATGGAGCAGTTTAGCATCATATATTATTACCGACTGGCAGCCAGATTTCCCGCCGCGGCCATCTTTTTGAAATAGCAAACGGTGTTCCTGGAAGCTTTTCCCGTAAGCTCCGTGAGGGATAAGCCGCTTGGCCCGAACCCACCGCCGCCGTCGATATCCCCGAGGCTGCGATGTTCATGTCACTGTGTCGTGCCTGAAGTAAAGTGACAGCCATCTTGAGGAGCATGTTGCAGACTACTGTCTTGTGGTTTGCATTGGTCTCCAAAGCAGATGGTGGCACAGTTTCCCGCAATTTCCCAATCATCCGCTAAAGCGCTTTAGTTGTGTTTCCTCCCCGGGTCATCGATATCAGATTCTGAATTAGTACATTACTGTCTTTCTCTTGTGGCCAACGTTTTTTTTTCCCACCACTGTCTGAGTTTGGAAAACAACCCCCCCACCACTAAACTCTCTTGCCAACACGCGCACACATGCACACGCACACATGCAGACACACACTTCAGAAGTTTGTCCAGCATTAAACATCAATATGGCAACCATTTTGTGCTTTAAGTTATGACAAACCTCGACATCTGACATTCTGGAATTTGACTAGATTCACATTACAGAGTTTGCAATTTATGAAGGACATAACTCATATTTATAAGTTGGGGTGACTAAGCTATTTTATGGTGTTGTATTTACAGGAAACATTTGTCTGAAAAACACTCCATGCCAAAGTATAAATAATAGAACACATCAAAACAGTATGTAAGATTTTTTTTTTTTTAATTACTTCTCAAAAGTAATTCAATTCCGAAACAAATCCATATATAAGGTCAAAATCTGTATGGGACATAATTAGACACTTTTTCCCTCCTTTCTTTCCACGGCATACCAGAATAATATGTCCGCCTTTTTATCACTACAGTTCAAAATAGCAAACATTCATCCAGGCCTGGAAAATCAGACCCATTATGTCCATTGCTGCTTGGGAAGAGTTGCCACTCTGGTCCAAAAAAAAAAAAAAAAAGTTTTGCCATCTCATTTCAACATTGTAAGTGCGCTTCACACTTGAGATGGAAAGTACAGCCCGGCTGCCAAAGGCTCGACGATCCAGCAGGACGCTTTGATATCTGCTCACATTTCTTTGATGCTCCCAACACGAGATATGCGGAGATATTTACTAAATCAAAGACGCCTTTCTTTCGACAGCTGCAGTGAATTTAAGATGAATGGAAACAGTTGTCTCGCAATGAAAACACAGTAACGGCACCTTGAGGAGAAAGTCGTGTTTTCATGTCTGGTGAAATGCCATAGCCCTAAAAATGGCTTTTATTTAATGTGTGGGAATGGGGGGGATTATGTTTATGGTTTTTAAATGGAAAACACTGGAATGTTTTAATCTAATTCCCTTTGTGTTTAAGCAACATTATGGACAGCAATAGTCTGGGACAAATTCATACAAATCGAGTATTATGAACAATTGACGACAACCGATGGGTTGCGTTTTCATTTCTCGTGTAGCAACTTTGTGTGTGTCAGGAACTGTTGTGAAGTTCTTGGAGTTCTACCAGTTTTGACGCAACGCTCGGCGTGTATTTTGATTGACGTGAATGGCATTGAGTTTGAGCCGCCTTAAGAGCGCCCATATCCCTTTACACTCCGTTGGAAGCGGAGGCAGGCTGAAAATGGCCTCTCCCAGGGAAAGCCGACAACTGGCTTTCAGCCCGACCGTTTGTCTTCATCAATCAACCTGTGCTTGTTGACCGAGCAACATGATGTCAATATTCTTGTCACGCATACCCTCAACGGGGAGTGGCGAGCCCCCGTGGCTCCTCTCTAGGAGCATTTCCTGTCCTATTGCATTGTGGGATACATCAGCTTCCGTTTTTAAATGTTCTATCTCTCATCATGCCCCGCCCCCTTTTGTGTTGTTTGCTTTGTCGCAGCTCCTCTTGCGTTTTTTTTCTTCCCCTTTCTTGTGACGGTTCCCACTCGACGACGCCGAACTGGATGCAGCGAGGCCGTTTGATCAGCGCCTCAGACAAGCGACGCGGCACGCTCAGATCAACGCATTAGTATCTCATTTGAAAGAATGGTGTCACCGTGTTGACAAGCCGGCGATAAGTCGGCGGCTTCTGACGGGGTGGAGAGAAGGAAAAAGAAAAACACGTTTAAAGCAGATAAATGCCTTAGGACTCCATCTGTCTGTCTCATTGTCCCTATTGTAGTTTTATTTGGGATGATGCTGAAAAGCTCCCGTTTAGAACGGCCTTCCGGGATGTTAGTTTATTAGAAGTGCAACGAGTTAATGTTATCTACCGTTCGCTTTTGTATTTACTGTCTACACTGGGAGCCTTTTATCATTGCTTTTTGTTGCAACACAGGAAGCGTGCAGGGATGAGCATCTGCCCTCCTCTCGTTTTAAATGAGCACCTGGGTCAAACTGCCTTAGCACGTTGATGGATTTCTTCTTCTGCTACTGCTGTTTGTCATTTTTACATTGTAATGTAAGACGGGGCGAACTAAAGGAATTTAAATTGGAGCAACATTAATATGAAATCATTGGCATTTAGAGCAAGTGTTTGTTAGCACAACAAGGTTTCTTGGGTAAAACTTAAAGCCATGAGCTAAGTTGCCCAATCTAAAATGTTATTGACGTTTGACGGCTTGAAATTTTGAGTTTTTATAGTGTAGAAATCGGCATGTGTGTACTTTGCTCCACTGGTTTCTTTCCTCATCAGGATATTCCGAATGATTTGTCAATTTCTCTGATTGAATTCAAGCTTCATTGTCTTTTTTCCATTTTGAGGCACAGCACTAGTTTTCACGTTGGTTACATCTCACTTCCTGTTTAAAACAACCATTTGGGATAATACTTCATTGGATCAAGTGCAACAATTGAACGATATCTCCAGCCCGTTTCTGTATTTACAGTCTACACTGGGAGTTTTTTTTTTTATCATTTCTTTTGATTAGGGCACAGGAAGTGTGTGTTGATGATATTATCTCCACCCTCCACCCTCTCCGGCTTTAAAAGAGGGCTTAGCGGCAGCTTAGCGCCCAGGTCAAGCCGCCCTTTGCCCTTCCCGGGACAGCCTTTTGATGTGGTGCCAGCGCGCTGCCTTTTTTATTTTTATTTTTTAACGGGACGTCCGAGGGTCACGGGAAGGCCCCTGCGTGACAAATCCCCCTCCCAGATGTTTCTGGTGATGCCCCCTTCTGCCCGCCCCAGTGCCCATTATTATTTTATAGTTTGGTTCTGCATTCCTTTCAGTACGAGGCGGACTCTTTGGGCTTTATTGCTTACACATGTCCTTGGCTCTCTCCCTTGGCGGGGAGAGGAGATGGCCAATGGAAGCCCTGCCATCCAAACTCTCCCCACCTTGAACTAATCGTCGCGGGTGGGTGGGTGGGGGAGGTGTCGAGCGGCTCTGCAGCCTCCCTCCCTCCCTCCTGCGCAAGTCAATTTGTAGAGACATAAACAGATACTAAAGCCAACGCAACAAACGTTGTGATTTATCAGCCCCCTTCACATCAAATTATCACAGCGCCCTCCCGCCGTCAGAACCCATAATGACGACACCCCCTCCTTTCCCGCGAGCCCCTTTCAGAGGTGAACTGTGGTCACACTTCATTTGGGAATGCACAAACATGTGTCCCTCTGTCTGCTTTCTCTCTGAGCGTGACGCTCTTAAACAACCGGTGATCACGCAGGACGAAGCGTTAAGAGATTAAAGAGGACACGCGTTGATAAAAGGGAGAATGTGCGGCTGTGCTTCTCATCTATGCAATGTTGTACGTTACTGTAAACATGTAGACATATGAAAGGGATTCAAAAATTGGTTGGTATTCAAACTCCAATCAAAAGTCGGTGTATCCAAATGTTTTTTTTTCTTACTTGAAACAGCACAAATAAAGTAATAGCAGGTCTCCTGCAGCAGTTTCTTTTTAATATTATTTTTTAAACATGCTTACAGTCAAGTAGGGTCAAATAGAACGTTCATAATTATTACACGGTGGGTGGAATATTTAAAAAAAATCATCTATGGACAGCTCTCTGATTTTCATTTTGGTTGAACTATAATTAATACAAATGTACGTATATTGAATATATTAGGTGGAGATAAGTCACACATCTTTTTATCCACCACCCCAGAATCAAGTCTTGTGACTTGAATTGCCCAACTCTGCTAAAAATGGTGCACCGCACAATTACTACTTTGTCTGTTTAATTTGGGAGGACAAGCAGTTTGTGTTATACGCTAGTTTCTTGGCATCGCCAACTACTCAAATCGGTTTTAGCTATATCGTGCCAATTCATGACCAAAGTTTTTTATACATTGAGCATGTCAAGAAACATCGGCCACTCGTGCAAGTTTCAAAAGCTTCATTGTTTTTATTTGATTACTGTCATGTAAACACAAGCTAAGTACTGCCATGTTAGCTCTTCAAAATGTCTCCATTTCAACACCTGCAGCAGGCTGCAGAAGTCGTTGGCTATAAAAACACCCGCGTCGTCTTCAATTGCGTCCAAGGTACGTTTGGAAGAATTTTTCTGGAAACGAACAGATGATTTTTTTTTTCCTGCGGCAAAGTCAGGTTTCAGCGCGACGTGGTGCCTTTGATCCGCGGCGGCTAGAGGCCAGCACATGGATAATATATCGTTCAAAGATAAAAGTAAAAATGTGCAAAAGCCAATGATGTCATGCAGTCGTGGCCGCACGCCCGGGAGTAGAAAGCGAAACTTTCACAACCCCCTCCTTTCCCAAAAAAAAACCCTTCACCAGAGAGAAAAGAAGGAGGCTGCACTCTCGAGCCATTCGGGAAATCAATTACACATTGTCCGAGCTGTGATTCGCGCTGTAGGAACTTAATGGCGGCGGCCCTCTGCGTAGGATCATCCTGATGACTTTGGACACTGTTGTTGCTCCCTGATGTCTGCTCGCCTCTCTCCTCGTCCCCGTAGCCTTTAAAACCTTTTTTGGGTGTAATTTGCAACATTTGTGCACAGCTTACAATCCTGCAGAGAGTCATTCATCATCATTTGCTGGCATATCTGTCCCGGGCGCTTTGCCTTTGATCACCTTGTATTTTATATTTTACATCTGTTCTGTGTTTAACTTTTTTAAAGAAGGAAAGAAGAGTTGTACCTGGTGGCACTGAAAGCAAACGTAAATCTGCTGGTTGAAAGCTTGCGATAAGAACATATATGTCCACTTCCTGCCTTATGGGATATGACTCACATCGCAAGTCTTTTCATTTCGAGGATGTGCTCTTCTTTCAAGAGCTTATCTTCTCCTAAATCAACACTCCCCCACGAGGAAGTCTTTTTAAACTATTTCCAGGTCTATCATATCCAGTCACGCTGAGTGCATGTACGGTGGAGCCCCGGGAGCAAAAGGCCCTGACCTGCCCTCCCCTTCTCTCCATCCCTCTCCCTTTCCACCAACACACTAATCATCCCTAATCACAAGTGAAATGCATTTTTCTTAGGAAGTAGCTGGAAAATTTCACAATCTGCATTGGTCCCGACCGGGCTGATTAGGGAAACATTATCCTGCTTTCACAGTCACTTCCAATCTGCCTTTAATCTGTCACTTCAATCGCCTAATTATTTAGTCAATGACCCGAGGACGCAATCTTACAAAAGAATGAAATGCATGCCATATCATTTTCCCTTTCATTTGCGCCTGATATTACCGCTTACATGTGCCCCGGAATACAGTACGCAAGTCGTGTGTGTGTGTGCGTGTGTGTGTGGTTGTGGTTGTACACACGTGTAAGTAGATTTGATTCTGCTCTTGTATTGGGTCTCATAATGTCATAGTGTGTGTGTGTGTGTTTGTGTGCGTGCGTTCATACACGTGTGTGTCAACAGTAGCTGCTGAGCTGTGAATGCAGGTTGGGAATAAAGCAGTTTAGTCTGAGAAGCCTTCAGGGGGTGAACGAGGCTCAACGGAGGGAGTGGCGTTATTGGAAAGGTCATGATTACAGTAGGAGGTCAGAATAACTCGCTGACACTCTTTATACACAAGCGGCTGTCGGCGTGCCCGGGGGCTGTGGAGAACTATATTGAGTATTGACTTTATGTCACAGCAATAAAGAGGAAGCCTGGCGAGCTTCCAAAGAGAGCGAGCTTCGGACAAAAAAGGTAGAATGAGCTTCGCTGTCAGTGTTAACATGCTAATTTGACTCTGGGGGGGAAACGATGACGTCAAACTGTGAGCCGGCTATTTGTCTTTATCACGCTGTAAATACGGCAATGTATGCTTACGTCCAGTTAGCACCTGGCTATACTGTGCTGAGTGATAGCAGGGGCCCGGGTTTGTTAGAATTTGTTTTGCTGATTCTGGAGCAATGTATTAAAATATTAGCAGACTTGTACTGAGACTCTTTATAGACAACAGCATCAGACACATGCGGTAGAATTTATTTAACTAGGCCAGTGTGCCCTATTTCTAATCATCATCCCAGTCAGACCGATAAGAACCCAGACCGGGTCCAAAGCAGCTCTTTCATGTCTGCCCTAGGCCCTTCCTCTAATTGTGGACGCCTTGTTCCTCTTATCAAGCACACATTCTGGAGCGCCCATCACGCTTATTTGTTCCTGACACCCAATCTGCCAATAAAGCCTTGTTTAAAAGCGTGTAAGAAAACATTCCAAAGTCTGTCTGGCAGGCGGCGTGTCTACAACCTGACTTTTTTTTTTTTTTTTTTAACCTCCACCCCTAAAGCCGATGCTTAGCGCCCTGAGTGGCAAAACACACCCGTGGTAGAGGTCATGAACTCTGGCTATGGCAGAGCACTGACTTTTGGGAAAAGCAGCGTTGAAGTCAAAATAAACAGAAAAATGGACATCAAACAGAGTCGCTCTTGTGAAATTTTATATTTGGGCTGCACTTAAATGACAAGCCCACTCATATAAATGATATAATTTATCATCCTTGTTTTTCTAATATTACTGCAATCTAGATGCTTGAGAGGGATTTTTGTCCCCAAAAAATTATATATTATCAAGTCTAAATTTGTTTTTCCCACTTGAAAAAAACAAGAGTGAATCATTTGTTCATAAAAAGTTTGACATTAAAGACTTAAAGTCCAATTGAGTCAGCAGTCTGTATTAAAATAAACAAATAAACTAAATGTAAAACATGCCAAACATATTAGCCGGTCAGTGGCTAGCCTGGGAAACAGACATTGAGGTCTGCAGCTTCACTCCGGGCTTCTTGTCAAACAACATAAACGGATGCTCAATACCAGTCACACAAGAATCTCAGTACAAAAAGCTGTTCAATACACTGAGTCTGATCAAGCCAACAGCAATTGACAAACCAACCAAAACAAAATTGAGGTTACCACTATTGCAGTCTATTATTGACTGCCGCGTATTGAGAAAATGTAATTTAGTGTCGCCTTTGTTTGTTAAATAATGCACTCCAGCTGTTACTATTGAAGCATTTAGCTGTTGAACGGCTGAGAATATGACTTTAATATCCGATGAGTTATTGAGTCATTCCTCCATTTGTCTGCCTGGTAGAAGCAATGTGATGGGGATTTAATAACAAATGCGGGGAGCAAATCAATCTCTGAAAAAAAAATACTGCGGAGGGAAAGTATCGATCGGGACACGCAGCTTGAAAAAGAACGTTCAAGAACACAAATATGTATTCTCGCCTGTCTCCTGTCCTTTTATTTTCATCGCCAGGGGTGGAAAAAAAAGAATCTCATCTCCATCGGACTCTATTGTGTCGGGGCATTATCAGTTCACGAGAGCTGGGGATTTGACAGCTCTTCGCTCCATGGTGATTAATTACATCTTGACTGGGGTGGGCCCTCGTCTTGCCCTCTCCCCTCCCCTTCCCTTTTTCCTCCCAGCATGCCGCTGCGTGTGTGTTTGCGTGCGGTGGCTGGAGGCAACACCTGATAAGTGCTGCCCTTATTACTGGTCTCATTGGGAGAAGGCCCAGGTGGCCAGCGCAACCCAAGCACACCTCGCTGAGGCCATGCAAGACGTGCTCTTTTTCGCGACTCTTTATGGTGTAATAGAAAGCTACATTGTTGGCGGGTCTGAGTTTCTGTGCGTGTGCCATGTTGGGTCAAATCATTCCTTCTCACTAGTTGTAAGATGGAACAAAGTATAAATACTTCATAATTGTATTTGAGGAGATTTGTCAGGTATCTGTACTAGGGATGGGCGAGTGTTGGGCCAACAGCGGGCCTTATTCAATGGATCGGTACATGCAGCAGTGGCCAATGTCAGTATCGTGTTCTTGTGGCTGTTTTACAATCAGAAAATAGAAATAAAAAATGTAAATTAATTCCATGCAATTCTGAGGAAAAGGTAGATCTAAATTTAACATTATCTGTCATTTTTTTCAGGGAGGGTGTGGATTTTTGTATTAAAACTACAAGTGGTGTCGGTACTTGGTATCAGTGACTAATCAAGAGTTGAGTCGGAAAAAAGCATCCCTTTTCGGTACTATTTATTCACATTTACATTTCAAAACGTTGTATTAGTAGTTTAATCAAAACTTTTGTCTTATTTTAAACAAATATTTTTAGTGATAATTAAGTTTCTGTTCATCAATCTTTAATCAGTGGACACTATCATCAGAAGGAAAGGACAATCTGACGGACAGCCTTAATCACTTGGGGGCATCATATCAGTGTAATCACACAAGAGAAGTGGCAAAATGAGACCCTGATGTAGTTAAGCACTTAGCTGGGCACATATTTGTGCTCCTTATTTGCATTCAGCTATCCAGCCGCTCCTCGGGCGTCTTTTCCATACAAGGCCCTGGTGTGCGTCTGAGTGGCACTTTCCCCGCGGCTCTCACCTCTCTGCATATGTGACGAGGAGGTACGGTGGGGGGCTTCATTATAGTTGCTGTCAGCGCTGCGGTCCTACCCCCCCGAAGGCAACATGGCGGGGATGAGAGACGGGAAGACACATGGTAAGGCCACGGTGTGCGCACGCCTGTCACACGCCTGTCCCCACTGGTGGGCACGCAGGCCATGATGATGTCTTCCAGATGGATGTGTGTGTGTGTGTGTCACTGTGTGATTCACCCTGAGGAAGTCAGTTAAAAAGCAAAGACAGAGACTGGTGGAACATATGACTTTGCTTCCATCCACCGATGTAAACATCTCTTGAAATCTAAACTGTGCTACCTTGAAGCTCGACCCACAGTTTGTCCGATATTCAGAATTCATCTGCCAACACGCGCGGTCCAACTACCGTCGCGTGCATCAGGTGACGTGTCTATTTCATTCCCCAAGTGCTATCAGTCAGCCCGTCCATCACTGCCACATAAACGGCTTTTAATGCCATCCACACTTGAGGCGTACTCCCCCCCTCCCCGTCTTTTGGGTTTACCTTGTCATCCTTCATTTGGCAAGAGGGATTCCCAAAATGAATGACAGATGAAGAAGAGGAGAAACGACAACAGTGAGGCGGGGATTTAAGGGAGCGAAGACACTTTGGAGCTGTTTGCTTGGCGATGGACGGACAACAATGAGCGAGCGCAGGCAGCCATTGCAAAGAGATGACAAGAGATGAAGATGAATGAGGGGCCACTGGAGAAGATAAGAAGAGTGTTCCTTCAATTCCCCCACCCCCCTCCCCTGTGCTGTCCTTCATCCACTCTCCAGCTATGATGAGGTGACAAGACAAACTGGAAGTGAACATTTCCTAAATCCATTGAGTAACTTTTGTTTTTTATGGTGACACAAAGGTGCCCCCCTTTTCCACCAAGGGGGATGTTTGCCTTTTGTAATTTCACCCACGACACTTGTGATTACAAGCAAGACAACTTTTCTCTTTTTTTTTTTTAATTTTCCCCCCTTTTTTTTTGCTCCAGATCCCGGCGGCTGACGATCTGCCCGGGCAGCCAGGCCTTTTAATCAATCACAGAGATAATCAAATGTCACTGGATATCTGCTCCATGTAATTACTTTTGCAATTAAAAATCAATCTCCAGTCACCTCGTCTAATTAGAGGGATGGGCAGATCTTCATCTGGATTGATTTGATAATGCATATTGACTCACCCCCAAAAATGCCGTAACATGGCCGCGTTTGCTCGTTCTCTTCGCGCGTGGAGGAACACCCGACAAAATGCCAGGGATTAGGGAACGCGTGTGCCTGAGGCGTGTTGTGATTCCTGATCTACCAGGAGGAGGTCTCCTGTTGAGGAAAGGTTCAACCTTGTTTGTCTGTCACGACAACACGGGAAGGATGATGAGCATAAGTTTGGAAGAATGATATCAACATAATCCTGTTATATCAACAGGAAGATGTTTTCAGAAATAGTGTGTGTCCAAGTTAAGGAACTGGCCACCAGCCAATCACAGAGCACGATGGACAACCATTCACACCTACAGATAATTTGGATTAGTGCGTTACTCGTCATAAAGCAGAGATCCTTTTTTTGTCACCGGGGGGCCGCATCTATAAATCATGCGTGCTTAAGGTATCATTTAGCCTGCGCTCCTCAAGCGACTCGCTGTCATTTGAGTGGAAGGTTCACTTTGCAGCCAACAACGTCTTTGCCTTTAATTTACAGCTTTTGCCTGGAGGATACTCCTTTAGCTTTATGAAGTGGTATTAGGGGGCCTATTTAGTTGTCATTGCAGAGCACCGCTCAGTGTGGCGCATCCAGAGTGAGCCAGGCTGACGAGGGAGAGCAAAGGCAGCCATTTCAAATGGGAATGGCTGCGCTTTTAACTCGGAAAGCTGTGTGGAGTGGCAGCTGAGCAGCAGCGCCTTTGAAGGGAAGGAAAAGAGGGGAGTTTAAGAGGAGGGGGGATATAACAGACGTGGGTCAGCCCCGCATATTATTCCCCCTCAGGACGTACATGGTCTATATTGGCTCAAGCAGCACGAGGCCCCTTGGGGTCAGCAGAGCCTTTCTTGGCCCGGCACTAAGAGGGGGCCCCTTTACAAACGGGCCGAGCTGCGGTGAACACTTATTAAATTTCCATCAAGTTCATAGCAAATTTGCAGGATTGACGGTGTGACGCCACCAGGGGAGCCGATGCCACCGGCTGCTGAATCCCTGTGCCACTGAGGCCCTATGTGGTTTAGCCCCGCCTTTCATTTTTCCCCACTTGACGCCTTCCTCCCTCATGCTTTTCTATCAGGAATTTTATTCTTTTTGTATGAATTTATGGATCCAGACAGCTTTTGCCACTCAACAATGTAGATGAGACAAATAAGATTTCATTGTGAAAAGAGTGAAGTCAGCATGACCTTAAAGTGCGCACGGGCGCCGCCTGTTAGATCGAGATGAAGATGGGGTGTACAAGATTGTCCCATTAGCTCATCTAGCCCATCACCCCGCTCACCTTCTCCACCTTTCCCCACCACAAGCGCCACTTCCACGACCACACCGGCCAAATCGACCGATCCCGTCGCCTGATAATGTCTGGGCCATTGATGGGTCTGATGACATCTGCTCCATCCGTCTGCGCAAGCAGACAAATGCAAGCCCAGCAAGGTTACGTCTGTCCTCTTTACGGGGGTCTTATCAATCAATTACATTTTGGCTTTGTCAGATTAATTGTATAGAATTGTTTGCTGCAGATAGGAAGCGGGTAGTTTACGGACTCAGGTGGGGGGGTGATTTTGTGCTAGGTTATGTTCAGCCTGGTTCACTTTTATGTAACCTTGATCTCTCCTTTCATGGCTTTGAATGTGTTTTTGACAAATTGTAAGTTTGCCAGGTTGTTAACACTTAGATGACAGTTTGGATTCTTTAATGGGGGTAGCGGGGAAGATGTTCTTGGAGACTTCAATCAAGACTATTTTGTCCCCCCAAAAAAATCCTAAAACTTCAATTGAATTTGTATATAATTTGCTTCAATTAAATGTAGGGGTATGATTCTAAATGATTCTAAATACCACCCGCCACCTCCTTACCTTTCAAAAAGCCGGATTGATTATGTAACCTTCAGCTCACCATGCCTAATAGCTGATAATGATGTGTGATGGGTGAGTAGAACGTCGGCATACCAGACTGCCAAACGTCGCCAGAGCCAGGGTCAGGCTGTGTTCATCTTCGTAATGAGATGTCACCAGGAGAAGATGAAGCGACCGAGTGGTCATTTTCAAACTAATTCCCCCTCCGGCTTTGTCCAGACAGGCCCGCCAAGTGACCACATCACTCCAAAGATTCATTTGTCAGGAGGGGTATTTGGCCTGGTCCGCTTAATCCCACCAGGGTAATAGTGGGCCTGGGGTCCTAATTAATCCACTGCGGGGTTCCTCAAACTATGCTGCATGCAACCCTGAGGGTGTCCGAGAAACCTCTGGTCGATTGATCCAGTGTTACTGGGCTGGTGCCATAAATTGATAGGTATATATCACACACCTGGTTCTGATTCTAGTTCTTTGAAATTACATGTTTATTTCGAGTGTGTTGTTAGAACGGTATATGCGTGATTGAACATTGAGTCTTCCAAAATCCGGGAAGTACTGATGCCTCACCAGTGATCCGGCCTCCCATCCAGTGTTTACCTCCGCTGGCGAGGAGATGAGCCGAGGTTAAATCAGCGCTTGTCTTTTCCCTCTGAACATCTAAATCTTCAATAGAGAGAAGTAAGACGTACTCCTCCTTTCATCCGACCACCTCCTCCCCCTCGGGCGATCTTCTCTTAAGTTCTCCGCTGCATTTTCAGTGGGTCAGGTTGATCCCTCTCCATCATTGAAACTCATTCGGGGGGCATTAAAGTGTAAACTAGATGAAAAAACAAAGGGCTTAGGCAAATCAGATGGCTCAAACAACAACAACAAACCCACACTCTGTAATCTTCTTAGGGAAATTAATGAGGGGGGAGCCCCCTCGGCCAAGGTGGATAATGATCCCGGACCGCGGGGATGAGAGGCTGCAGTGGATCAGGCAGAAGGTGAGAACGGGAAAGGGGGATTAGAGATGGACTCCCACCAGAATCAAACAGGACTCTGCCAAAGGGATCCCTCCCCTCCGATTGCCCAAACTTCAAAAAGTCCCGCCTAAGCTGGAAGTAGGTGTCTGTAATCCCCTCTGTGGCCACAGATCTATGCGGCCGACCCGGGCCCGAGCTTTCATGCTGCAGCTTGTTCGCCGTGCTCTTCCTTCCATGTCCTGGGAACGTAAACTTTTGCACCATGGCGGCTCACCGTTTACAGATTGGCGGGGATGGGCCTGCCTGCTCATTACCTCTTCATTAGCGCAGTGCATTATCGGCTGCTAAGAAGATCAGACCCGTGTATCGCGGACCCCTTTGCTCGAAGGGGACCGGCACTAGAAGCCATTCAATTAGCACTTATAAAACAACAAAAAAATGTTTTTAGATTTTCCAGCATCTATTAACTAAGCATATGTGATTTTTTTATAGAATAATAAAAAAGTATTTTTAATGTGCTGGGAAAGTCTCTAGAAATGGCACTTGACTGGAATAGACTGCTCAGCATGTTTGAGAGTTTTCACTGTTCAGGGATCCACTTGAAAGTAGACAAAATGACATTTTTAGACATTAGAAGTGCTTCAGTCCTTTAAAATCTTAGAAGTGCTTTAGTCCTTTAAAATCTTAAATGTAGCTCACATGGTAATTCTTGCGTGAGTCTTGTCAGTTCAAATTGTAGCTTGAACGCTTCTTCCATGCACTGCCCTTGAATAATTCTTGCTATATTTGTTGTATAAATTCCTATTGAATCATTTCAAAATTTTGAAAACCTTTAATTAATTAAAGTTCCACAGTGGTTAATGGACTTCATCAAACTTTTCCTTTGAAGAAAACATTTTGAGAGTAGATCTTCTCAAAAATCCTTCTTTTATTGCCTTATACCTCTCCATTCCTGCTGCATGGTTATCCAACCAAATGACGGATGGAAAGGGATAGCGGAGGAGCCAATATTTAAAAAAATATATATACATATCCCTGCGTCTTAGATTCTTAGAATTAGTGTCACAACTGTCACTAACATCCTGACAGCATCTTTTGAGTTACCTTTTAAAATGTGATGCCAGATGCCACTCGTAGCTGGATTTATTTTCCGCTCGCTTTACTTTCGTAGTATTCGTAGAGTGCGGTATTATTTAAACTGAGGTGTGGAATTGAAAAAAAAGTAGGCTTTGTGGTGCTTAATGGGGCTCGGGGCTCGCTTTCTAAGCCCACCCTCCGCCCTCCTCCGATTCTGTTCCCTCTCTTTGAATCCACCAGCCAGAGCTCGGAGCCAAGTCTCATCAACTGCTCTGCCATCCTCTGGCGCCTTAGTGGCAATACACATGTATGCCAGCTGCATTTCAATGCTGGGTTTCATTCATGTCATAGCAAGCAATTCTCATATAGAATATCATTTTTAATTGTACTCTTTTTTTCAAATTTCGTGTCAGAAATACGTATGTCTGGTCATAGCCTCAAGCGAACGCTAATTAGTACATAGCTCGTCTTGGAGATCAAAATTATTCCTGTTGATTTTTGATGGACTCACATGACTATGCAAATGGTTACATAGCTTGACACAGCCAGGAAATGTGTCAGACCTCCAAAGTCGTGATTGGCCAATCGTGATGCTGTTTTGTCACCTACATTAAAATTCCGCACCTCCTTGCCCCGGCCCGCATTTCCAAGGCTGCGCACACATGCAGCTTTGCCGGTCCCACGCGGTTTTCAGCCAGGTGTCGAAGCTCGACCTCTCTGCTGGACGGCCGAGTGACTTTCATTAGAGCGCCCACTGGGGGCTTCCTGCTGACTTTGCTCATAGACTAAACACCATGGCTGCATTTGAGAAGATAGGGGTGCCCTTTACATAATCCAATAAGAGTCGGCAAGCAGCGATTTCAACAGTATCATTTGGATTTGCCTGCAAAAATAATTCTATTTTTTTAATGTAATCTACTAGCGCTAACGTTAATAGCCTAACATTAGCACTTAGTTGTAAAACTAGCAACAACATGCTATTATTTTACAAGATGCACTGAAATTATGGTTGACTTTATGGCTGGATCCAGCAATAATAATTAAATAGATGCATCCACTCACAACACACCCCATAATAAATTCCCCCAGCATGCCTGCTCTGCCTCCCGCCCTGCTGATGTTGTCATGAATACCTGCCCTTGTTTTTTTGATATTTACATCTACTCGCCAGAGGATATTTATCTGCGGGAGCATATTAGTGTTTTTTTTTATCTTCTTTTCTTTTTTAGCCCATCAAAATGCTAACAGTTGCAAGGACACAGCACCAGGAGTGTGCTAATTAATGCCTCCAGCACGGTCCCTGAAACAATTAATGTGTGTCATTATATTGTAATTGCGTGATAATTCTACATCTAAAGCACAAGCGCAAACACCAAGCATAATTTTTTTTTTATTTAGCCCTGAAGGCAGCATTCTATGCTGCTCCTGGGAGCAGATTATAGCTTGTGATTGTTCACCTGTACAGGATTAATTGTAAAATGTACTTGTAATTGTCGCCAATCCTTTGTTCTTATACTATTTTGGTATACACATCCATAAGTAAAGGAGTACAAGGAAGATTTTTTTAAACTAATGTTAAAGACACGTGGGTGGAAGATATTGCACCATAGAAATTATACAATTGGAAATGTCCAAAGTGAAAAATGAAGTAATCACGAGTTTTCTGACTGTTCCACTCAGCACTTATACAGACACCTTGCGCAATAATAAACCGAAAACTACACTTTTAAAACTGCTAGATGAAAAAAACTAATTTTGGCACAAAAAAAATATTGACGGTTGACACAAACGTTTGGGTTGCTGGACATAAAGTAACAACTTTTTTGGACGAAACAACTTAAAAGAATTGGGCAAAGCAAAGTTGGATGAAATAGTCCAAAATAGCATATCAATCCATCTTTGACTCAAATTGTTGTTTGAATCGCTGTGCCTCGAGTTTATTAGCGCCCCCTGCGTAAACACTTCATGAAGACATATGGAATTCTGCCTCGGGAGCACCTTGCTTGTCATCCATCGCAAGCATGCTCACCCTCATCCATACTTTTAATTCACTCGCACTGTCCTCGGGGGTCCTTTCACTTACGCCTTCCGGTGACAAGAAATTTGCAAAAGGGCCAATCCTTCACCAAGAAGGCTGACAGGGTGCCGTCTCTTTTAGTGTCACTCTTCAGAGAGCCCTTTATTAACCCCATGATCCAAAGGCTTTTTAAGGTCTCTGGCTATTGTGGTGAGATCTTGTTGCAAAGTTTGCAAGAGGCCAAAGAAACTAAAAGGAGTTGATTTCAGGTGACAAACAGGTTACACCTTGGACTGGTGGTCAGTCAAATCACAAGGTACAGAGACAAACAATCATTCTCACTCATATGCACTTTAACGGACAATTCCCAGATGTCGATGAATCTAAAGCCCACTATCCCACTGAGAGACGTAGGTTTGTGAGTTTTTGCGAAGGTATCAAAAACCATAAAACTGCTTGCTAGTGTTAGCGAACGTCCAGAAACCGCATGGATGGAATCTCCCTCTACCATCATTCTTTAGCGAGACTTTATCAATCCCATAAAGCAGAGGCTCCAAAGTTCTTTGGCTAATGATTTAACGGAAGATTGATTTTGATGAAAACTTTAGAAGAGTTCTTCTTCACTACAAACCACTACTACTTCTTCAGAATCAATCCGAACCTTATTTCACCCTCTTGTCTTAATCTTGTTCTCGCAAGGGTGTAGTAGAGTCATTGATAGCCACGAATAACCGCTATCAATCTTTCGCTCCATTTTTTTTTTTTTTTTTTTTGGCCTTCATGGGTTTTGCTTACAAATAAGACACTCTGGAGACCAGTGGAATTTCCTCCCCATAAAGTGGGTGATGTATTGGATTTTTTACGGTCGCAACAGCTCCACCAACTGCCTTTTCATTGTCTCTCGTCCTGAGAACAATTTTCTGTGTGCGTTTGGAATAGTCTCTCACTCACTCACTCCTCTCTTTGCGCCTTTCAGGGTATCATTTGCAATTTAATGCTTACCTGGGGTGAGCCTTGACAATAGCTTTCCACCATGAAATGGCCCGGGCCCTGCCTGCATGCCTAATGAGGTTGATGTTGAGCTATTTAGGACATTGTCCCTTTACAATATCTACTTAATGCAACTCCACGGGAGTGGATTGTCGGAGCGGTTAAAGATTCTATTAAGTCTATACACCCCCCCCAAAAAAAAGCCATTCCATTCTGCACCGTGCACTTTGTGATGGGAAGTTGCAAGCCAGCTGACACGTCTTTGTGTTAGCCTGTTTGTTCCAAACCTGCAGTCGGCCAGTCTTGTTTGTTTTGTAACATATGAAATCTGGCTTGTGCTGGGTGACTCCCATTAATCATCGTAGCAGTAAAAAAAAAAAACTTTGCGTCGGGCGCACTGTTATTCTGAGCAGGCAACCTTTTCAAATGACGAGGCGAGGAAAGAGTCAAGGGGTGTCTTTTCTTTCTGGTACTTGATATGAAAACTGTGTTGTTGTGCTTTGTAGCAGCCTGTGGGAGTTTTTAAACAAGCCCATATGGTGGTAGCCACCAGCTTTTGAGAAGACGGGTGGGGTAAGAGAGGGTGGGGGGACATTGGCCGGGGCCAGGATTTCACACAGTCAGTATTGAGTGGGATTGAGGAGGCGAGCTCTTAAGCTGTCTTTTCAGGCACAGCAAAAGCCTCCATCTGGCCTCTCCTAAAACTCGGGGCTGAGTTTACTCAGCTCCCCGCCGGCTGATTGGGCCTCCTGAAGCAGAAGTAACAGCATCAATAGTGTAAACCCTTGCCACTTGAGAGTATTACATTTCTTTTCATGCTTGACTTAATCAAAAGTGGGGAAGTGAAATTAACACCTTTTTGATGTCCTTTTCTCCCCGCTCGCCGAGAGGGCCGATCTTAACCCGTTTGATCTCCGCAAGCGCCCCAGCTAAATGGCCAAATATGCCAAGCAGACGGTGTGTGGTTGCCAGTTTACGCAGGGTCACCCTGTCAGAGCACTCCATGTGGTGGGGCGAGCAACCTCACAGAAGGTTCGTCCAAGACCCTTCGCCAGCGTCCGGCCAAGCTGCTGCCCGTCTTGGAAGCGCGTTACGTCCCCCCCTCCCAACTTCCCGCTGACAAGACTGAGCCAGAAAATCAATCATGCTGATAATAACCCATAGTGAGCCTGGTGCTGATTGAGAGGCTTCAAGTGACACACACAAAAAAGAAACATTATTTTGTGGCCTGCTTAATCTCTTGTGTACAAAGCAAAACAGTTTATCTCGAATTGAGCCGCCTCAGCATTTCTGAGGGGAGATGACCTGGGAATGTTTGAAGATTCCCCTCGATGGGACTCTGGAGTTAGCTAGCCAACCACGGTTGCTCCCGGAGCCAAGCTTGTGTGATGTCTGAGTCTTTAGCTCCTTTTAAAGCTCGGGGATCTCAAGCCAAGGATACGACTGATAGGGGGGAGCCTTGAGTATTTCAGCAGGAAGTTTTTCCACCTCGCAGGCGAAGACATAAGCTTGGCCCTCCTTGCTCTGCCCTTCCTCTCTCTGTGGGCACCAGCGATGACCACCACAGGGAGACTCACCTCACAAGTTCCTGTTTATTTCCCAGTCTTCCATCTTGTGGAGCAACCTCCCCTTCTCTTTTGTTGTCCACGTTCTCACTCTCTGGCTGGACACTTAAAAAAAAAGCAGATAATTAAATGCCTTGTACCCTGCGGACAACAAATCCCTCCCCCCTCTTTGAGCTGAATATAAATGACTGTCAAAAATGTTGTGAAAAGAAGGG
Source organism: Syngnathus scovelli (assembly GCF_024217435.2). NCBI lineage: Eukaryota > Metazoa > Chordata > Actinopteri > Syngnathiformes > Syngnathidae > Syngnathus > Syngnathus scovelli. The sequence continues at coordinate 19,363,018 of NC_090850.1, forward strand.
GGGCCGCCCATGCAACCCCCACCCAGGCAGCCAAAAATCCCGCTGAGGAACTTGTCTAGGGATCGCCATGTTCCGACAGCTCCAACGCGACAAGATACATAGTTTCCTTTCAGCGACAAGCTTCTTATTGGTTACTATAGTTTCACTAATGCGCAATTGAAGGCGATGCCTAATCTGGACAGAATGGGTTAAAAGGTGCCGATGTCCATAGCTGCAAAACCACATGTTGAGAGTCAAGGGACCACTGGCCCACAAAGCCGGGGTACCCCCCCTCCCAAGCTTTGATGTGGCCCCTATCATGGGGCGGGAGATTGAAGAGGGATGGGAGAAGAATACCCAGAGGCCCCTCGCAGCACACAAACACAACAGACAATGGTGTAAGGGGGCCCCTTCGTGCAAAAGATGGGTGCGGGGACATCTTGCAGAGAACTTGGACCGCCACTTCTTCTATTAGCAGATCATCATAATCATCATCTTGCATCTAAAGTGTAGCAGAGAGGCTCTCATGTTGGTCTATGGAGGCCTCGAGTGTGTGTGTGTGTGTGTTGGTAGTGGTATAGCGGTGGTGGTGGGGACCGTTGGTTTCAAAAGACCGCCACTCAAAGAACCCCGAGGAGTAATTGAAAAGCTAATATTGTTCAGCATATCCCAGGGATTACATGGCATTGTTGTAACAAGTATGCAATAGTGCAGTGTTTATTTTTGGTCAGGCTTTGTTGCAGCCACTAATTGGTGCCGTGTGTTCGTGTGTGTGTCTTAGTGACAAAATATGGCAGGCTCATTCGCAACGGGATGTAACAGTAATGGTTTTGTGCGACGGTATCCTGAGGAAATTATGTGAAAATGAAACCCAATAATGAGCTCGATAGGTGTCATTTTACAAGTGTGATGAAAACTTAGTGAATGTTGGTGGACAAAAAAAACACATTTGTGAAGAAACAGTTGCTATAGTAACACTATTGGCTGTTATAGTGTTAAACTAATTATCTATCTTACAAAAATGAGCAAAGATGTTTTCATTTTCTTATTAAATGTTCATAAAGCACAGATTGTACTTTTTAAATCAGCAAAAGTGGGTTCAGTTGGAGTCTGTATTTTTCTGTTGGTAAGAAACTGAAAGACACATAGCCAGCTGGTTTGTGCTTAGTTCAACATTAATTACATATTTATTAATCTTTTTTAGGTTAATATCATCGTTATGATTAGCTTTCATAGTGATGACACTAGAGGAAATGGTCGTATGTTCACAAGCTGCACATTTATTACGCCTTTATTATGCTTCCATTTATATTAGCCTTGAGAGTGTCAGCATGTTACTCTATCAGCCGGTCGCCACATCTCCCCTCATTGTGCGGTTTATGGCAGATTTTAAATCAATTAACTATGTAATGTGTAACAACTGCTGAGCCTGGTTCTGGCCTAAACAATGGCAATGGGATAACTGCCCTTTAGTGAAGCATCAATGGGCTTACAATGTGCTGAATTAGCTGGCATATTAATGACCAGCCGCAGTAGCCCTCCATTCGGCTTCAAGCCCCGCCCCCCTCCAAATCTGCTTATGCAAATGGGCCATGAATCCAGTTCAAAGGGGCTCTTTTAAATCGAGGCCGGTACCCAAACCTCATTGTATGGGTGAGTGGGGAGGGGTGGTGGGGTGAGTAGTGACATGAGAAAAGTTAGGGACACTTGTGTTTTCCTCTCACAGAACATGATCCAGTTAGCATGCAACGCTACTGGTTGCACGCATGCAGCGAGCAGGCTAATCCAGCCAATAGGGGACTTGTGTGTTTAAAATGTGCCGTTCAGCAGGGGGGCCCACCACCAAAAAAACAAGGCCCGTCCAAGTTTGAAAAAGGAGAAAGGCAGTGAGGTTGAAAGTTTGACGGGATAGAATAATCCCTCCCGCTCTATCCATCCCACCTCCTTCATTTTGTTAAAGGGGCCGCCGGGCTTTTTGTGTCAGCCGGGACAAATTTGAAAGGCAATGTCATAATGGTTGAATTGGACTGATATCTTTTGAGCACAATAGACGTGGCTTCTCTCCATGAACAACTTAAAGCCCCATTGTCCCTATTATTGCTGGAGATGTTTGGATACATGCAGACACTCTGAATGAGGATAAATTGTTGTAGTTACACCGTGGTTTGAAAATATCGAGCATGATTACGCATGTTGGGCTCGCACGAAGGGTGACGGAGAACAAAGACGCTGTTTCCGACGGTAACATTTGATAATAGACTAGTGTGACGGATGTATTCATATTTCTGCATTCCAAATGACAAATGGTAATGAAAATAAACCCAACTTTTGTTAGCCATGTTGCTACAAGATGTAGCCTTAGAAGCCATTGTACCCCGTTTTTGGTCATTTTGGAAATAATATTTGGTATTGTCCTATCTCTATCTCTCTCTATATATTTTTAAATATACTGAATATTTTACAGTTTTCAGAGTGAAATATTGGTGACATATTTTGTTTTGAGATCAAATTAGTTGGGAGGGCTAAAATATCAATACACCACTGTAATGGGGAAGGGACAAAATTCTGATATTGTGGTATGGTATAATTTCTTTAGAACATATATGATATTATTTGAGTAGTAGTACCTGTAAAGTTTTATGATCCAATTAATGGTCCAATGAGAAAAAAAATCACCCCAAAACTACAGTAAGTCAATGCATCCACTTTAATTCTTTCAAAACATCATATTTCTTGTAGCAGTACATTTGCTTGAGACTTTATGAAACACTAAAAGTAAAATGAGTCCCCTTCTAACTTCTGACCCACACCTCCTCCTCATCATCCATTTTGGCACCAAGGGTGGTGGTGCTGGGCGCCAGCCTCCCAGTGAATTTTCCCTCCCTTTTTTCAAGGCGCTCATAATGGCGGTGTGAAGTCCCTCATAGGGGGAGGCTTCCACTAGGTGACAGATTCTTCCTGTCCATGAAATTCCCCCCGCGATAATTTGTCTTTGTGCTGATGGGCCCGTAACTCCACGCGACATGGGTTATGGCAGCGAGGGCGGGGACCATCCTCATCACCTGCCATCTCCGTGGCCCTCTTGACACTCCCTCAGCCCTCCAAAGGCACACACACATACTCCATTCTCCTGTCCTCCCACCTACCCCTCCCTCCTTTCATCTCTTCAGCAGGAGCTGTCTCCTCACTGGCAGAGCGACCAAATAATGGAGCTTGTCACCGGCCTTGTTCTTTGTGGTTTTCAGGGCCCAGGAAAAATGCAAACACTCCATTGTAGTCATTAGTTTTCTCATCCTTTCTGGGTTGCCGCTGGTGGGTGGGAGGGCTTTGACCCGGTTCAAAAAGGGACTCGGCGAGGAATTATTTTCGGGAGAAAGTGAATTCTTGATGTCACATGCTTGTGTGTGTGCCTATCCCGAAGCTTTTTTTTTTTTAAACAAGAACCCACAGGGGTTCACATGAGGCATTCGGGTGCATGCTGGCCCCCTCCAGGCCCCCTCCTCAACTCATCAGTCATTTGTCTCAGTTAAACCAGACCGGTACAAATGTGAGCCACTTGAATGATTTGTGTAATGAGCTCACTGAGTGTCTGGTGGAAATTGATTGTTGTGACATTCACAATGGAGTGCTGCAGTGAACAACCCCAGCAGAGGGGTGGGTCAGGTGGTAGTGGTAGGGGGGTGAAGCACGTTGAAGAGGTAGGAGCAGGTGATCAATACTGTTCCTTAGGCTTTACACGATCAGGATTTGGCAGTCACTGATCAAGTTAGAAAATAAATAAATAAATAAATAAATAAATACAATAATATAAAATAATAAAATAAAATTAAATTAAATACAATTTAATATAAATAAATAAATAATCAGCTACCACTGAAATTATATGAATGGTTGTTTGTCCATATGGCTGTGCACCAGCCCAGGATGTATACCTCATTTTGCCTAATGTCAGCTGGAATTTTCTCACTCACCAATGGCCCCAATGAGTTTAAGAAGTATAGAAAATAGAGAGATGAATGGCATTTTGTACTGGATCTCATTCCATTGATGTGCACCAACTGTTGTTGCCTGTCAGTATCCATCATGCATATTTAGCAGCTTATCCAATTCCAACATCCCATTTAGTGTATCCGCAGAACCAGACACATGACTGACTAGCGACTGTTGTTGCGATATTGTGCGGAAGCTTGTAGATACAAACAATTTGGGCCTGACTGGGAAGCTAAAACCCAACGCATGCGCTTTTTTTGTTGCCTTTTGTAGTCGCTTGAAATTCAGCTGTTATCTGGAATGTACCAGCTGTCCACTGTACACAAAAACTGCTGCCATTCCCAAACCCGATCCTGGCATTCGAGTGAAGAAAGGGAGGGGGAGGTGGGGGGGATCGCCAGCCCTGTTAACCCCCCACCCGCCCCTGAGGGTTTAGAATTGGGATCCCCTGGGTGGAATCTGATGGACAGCAATGGAGGGGAGTAAAGCAACAGGCTGGCACACACATTGGGCCGCCATTGTGTTCTACCCAGGTGTACGAATCAGCATGCACGTGTGTTTGGATGAATTCACCAGCATGTAAATGCACGGTGTAAAGATGCCTTTCTAAGTATAATCATGAAAGAGTAGTATGCAAACACATGTTCACACATCTTAGCTGGCTCGACAATCGGTCTCGTTGACCAAAGCCGTAGCTTCAAACGGTCCGATAACCCAAAGAGCATGATAGATGATGGCAGTCACTTTGAAGTAATGCTTATCTAAATACTCAGCAGGGAAGGGTGACATAGAGAAGGCCGGTGTGCAAAACCCGGGGTGTGTCTACATGAAATATAGTCAGGACTGGAATGTGTAAAAGTACAAATACAACAATTTTACTACCTTTTACTTTTATGAATGGAATTAAATCAAACTCTGAACGTATATTTGTTTGCCCATTTTTTTTTAGTTAGCTGGCTACTTCCTCGTTACTGGTTAATAGCTAACAGGTAGCTCATGCTTTCACAATACTGTGATACTTTAGAACACAAACAGTTAAAATTCCTATTCCTTTATCTAAATTCTCTTGAAATGTAACCCATGCGGCACCCACTACTAAAGTCATTTATTTACTATTTCATGCATGTTTTGCACAGATCTTAGCTAGCTCAAAATGGCCGCCATGCACTTTGCCTTGGCCTCAGCAGTCCTCACAGTTGTTCACGTGTAGGAACATGGCCGTCAAATTCAGCAGTACACCTCCGCGGCTTGTTTACGTGGAGTCACTTTCACTCATTTTCCTGGAAGCGCTGGTGCCGCATAATATTGAGTTCACACTTCATTTGATGTTGTTATCTGGCATTAGCCACAGTCTTCCTCCCTTTCGTCTTTGCCGGAGCTCCCCTCAGGTTAGAGGGCCCCTTCTCATCTCACCCCCTTTTTCTTCCCTTCACTAAACGACTTAACCAAACTAATGAATTAGCCAATTAATCAGAGCAGGACCCTCTCCCCTGCCCTTAAGTGCTCGTTTATAGAGGCGGACCGCCCCTTTGACCTCTATCCCCCGGAGGGCTCCTGCAGCTGGCTCCGCCGAGTTAACATTAAATATCATTTCAAGGCCGTGTTAATTCCTCGCATAGCCATCCATAAGTAATTAGTCACGCTTACTGTATGCATTCCAGGTTGTCAATACATGTGTGTGCGTTTGCACTCGGTACCTGTAGGTTGGTGTGTTTGCGTTTTTAATCCGTTTAAAGCAAGTCCAATTCAGCCACTTCCTCGCCACATGAAGCTTATCTGTAGCTGCTGGGGACAAAAATCATTTGCAGTCGAGTAAAATGACTGGAAAATAATGGAGAAATATCAAGCACATCTTTATTTTATTTTTCTCATTTATTCCACCTAGCTTTATCGCGTTGAACACATCTCAACATTTTTTTTAACTTAGATTTTATTTTTACCCATTCCCTGACTTTTCATTTCCTGACAGATTGAGGCACGCTATTTAACAGTTTTATTCATCGGAGCCTGCAGGCAAGGTCCGATGTTACAGTCAATAAAAAATGGCCAAGGTTTGCACCTAAGCACCCCCCTTTCATTTGTGTGCATAGTACCAGCCGCAAATTTAATGGAGGGAAAATGTTGTGATTACTTAATGGTTTCCCGGGCAATGGTGGATGGGAGAATTAAATTCCGCATCTGCTTTTCCGAGGCGTTAATCTCCTCCGCTCACATTCTGCTTGTTATAATATGCACACGGGAGATAATGTTAAAACTGACTGAAAAGCAGTGCAAGGCTGTCACTGGTCTTGTGATGACAAAATGAAGTTTTTGTTTTTAGTCTGGACTGAAGTAATGGGTCCTTGCAGCAATCTATGAAGTGCCAATACAGTGGGACCTCCACGATCAAATGCTGTTAAATTTGAATTTTAAACGAAATTAAATATAATGAAAAAAATGACTTATTTTTATTGATGACAACCATAGAACAGAAAATACAACCTACTATGACAGGAGCATCTGTGGTTGCTAGTTCTAATTCTTCCTCTATGGTTATCATCACAATGTCTGGCTCACTGCGATGGAGTCTGGAATACATTTCAAATTAATATATTTTTATGTGAAGATGCTATATATGTAAATAGCATGTAGCTAAATGACTAGCGTGCAAATGACTATAGAAGTAACAAACTATTTACAGCGGACTTATAGCACTTTTAATTCATCTTGGATTGATGGTTATTTTTTATTCAGTAGCGGATTAAGTAGATTATTTACATTATTGTTTTGGAAGGAACTCATAACTTAATAATTCACGCCTCAGTTTCTGTAAATCTGAAGAAGTGGGAGTGGAGGCCCAGCATTATTGTGTGTGTGTGTGTGGGGGGGTATCAGTCCATGCCAGGTGTGTGGCAGTGGCAGAGCCACCGTAAATTACCGCTGGCCTACCCCCTTTGCGCAGCAACTATAGGGCGCTTGACCCGCTTCATGAATTAATTTCATCTTTCCTCGCCCCTGATCTCCTCCTTATTTCTAATTTACATTGAGATCATATACGTCTGAAAAATGATATCGTAAAAAAGATGAATGTACTAATTACTTTGGGCTCTTATCTACCCCCTTTTTTTGGAGCAGTGTGTAAGGATGTCACTTATTTCACCGTGACAGGGGGTAATGTATTCACAAAAGTGCGCCATAAATACGATGCGTTCGGTTCGGGCCTCTTGCTCTCCGATGGCGAATTGACAAACATTACCGCTGCCAAACTGCCCCCGCGGTGTCACTGTGAAATAAGGTTCTTGACCCAGGCCTCTGATGCGTGCTTATATTTTTACATTGCCCCCCCCCCCCCTCCTCACCGCTTCCACCCCAAACGGTTTTCATGCATGGCCGTTTTAGAGGTAAGGGGTATTTTTAATACACCTGTGAAATGAAATCGTTCTCGTCATGAATATGCTAAAGTGGAGCTGTCACAGCAGTCGGAGTGATATCCGTTCACCCCCGCCAGGAGGGGATAACTGACTCCTGCTTTGAGGAATGAGGTGGTAGAAGGGGATGTGAGGGGAGGAGAGGGGGGGTAGCTTATGCTGCCTGCCACTGTCATTTGAACAAATGGGCTTATTAACAGTTCAGAGGCCAAGGACGAAAGCAAGGTGACACAACTCCCATGGAGGATACGGGAGAAATATTGAAGTGCGTCCGCCTGCCATCTCATTACGGCGGTAGCCTCGTCTGAATGTCGTCTTACGTCCGGCTGTCACCCGAACGTCTTCGTCAAGTGTTTGTTTGCGTCGCCTTGGGCTGAACTCATAACATTGCTGTCAACATCTGTTTGCCCAAGAATTCACCTTTCGAGTTGACTTTGACTTTCACACTTACATGCTGTCATTTTACGGTGCATGGTATGACAGTGAACTTTGACATGTCGACCTCATTCTCAGTCACACTAAAGCCCCCCCTCGGAGACTGGAATGAGGAGTAATATAACGGTAATTCTTCCAGGTCGTCATTGCTAAGCTCAGTGAGAACAAACCTCCCAAGAAGTCATGAAATGTCCCTAATGAAGTGACCCATTCAGTTTTGTTGAGGATCTGGATGATCATTATATGCACACCACAACAAGCTATTGAATTAATTTTTACCTGACAAAACTCCAGCACAAAATCTTTATGCTTTCACCTCTGCAACTTTTTGAAGGAAAGTACAGTCTGGTGGATAAAAACAAAACAAAAGAGAAAAGACAGTGTTCTCCTTTGAACTGCCACATTTTTTTTTCTACTCACTCGTGAGTGTGCAGCCATTACCCTTTGGTGTCACACTTGGGATTTGTTTTAAGTCAACTATTTTGGCAAACACAAAGGCACCGCGTCGGCCTTGTAAAAGCCTGCGCGAAACGCTTTGCTTAGCCTGCTGACACTAAAGAACCACTTAAGCCATTTTTGGTCCTGTTATTGTCTGAGAGCGCCTTGCATTCCATTTTAGATCAATAAGAGGCAAGACAAGATAACCGCACAGAGAAGACTCAAATGACAAGGTTGCATTGGAATAATAGAACCAAGTTTAGTCTTAACAAAATGATCAATATTCAGAATTTTTGTTTGTCACTTCACCAGTTGATTTTCACTTGTCACTGTCCGGCCATTGTCCTCTACAAACCAGGAAATAGCTTGCTAGCTCACACACAAATGGCTAAACAAACTAAACAACATTTGAATGGGACCCCCCCCCCCCCCCCCCCCCAGTCTAGGAACAGTTTCATGACCTTGGGTCACTACTCAATTGTTATTTATAACAGTTTGGCCTTAACATTAGCGTTATGGTCTTTGTAGCGGTTAGCATAGACAAATGTTAGTCTTAAGACTTTACCGAAGTATGACTGCATGCCAGGACTTTTTGGAATCGAGTACACCAAATAAAGACAAACTAAACTAATACGTTGCCCCAAAGAGGTTGTATTGGAGGTGAGGGTTGAGTGCACTCTCCACGGCCTGGAGGGCGTGAAGCCACCTGGCATAAGAGGCAAGCGTCAGTGATGAATGCACCTTGTTTAGGGTGCCGTCGTCGCGGCGAGACAGACGAGGGGATCGGCGTGATGGATGATGGCCGGAGCAGGGGCAGGGCTGGAGGGCTGATAAGACATGGCCCATGAATCTGTTCTACATCATCGGCCCCTTTGATCATTGACACAAGTTCAGAGATGGGCCTGCGTGCATCTGTCCAAATAAACGAAAGCGTCTTCCTTCCCTTCATAGTGGCCATCCTCCAACCAACAACCCCCCTTGGCTCTCATTTGGAACTAATGACGCAAACACGGATTGCATGCGAGGGGGCGAGATGAGGGTGATTAAGTATAGGATGGCACAGTAGCGAAAATCAGGGGGCTTGTGTTCTGTGAACCATGGCAGGAGCCCCTCCTCGGTAGTGACAGACTCTGTAGATAAGAGATGATCCATGAAAGCCGATCGGTGCGCTGACAGCGGGGAGAGGGGCCGACGCGGTGCATTACTGCGGGTAAACGCAGCTGTTGGGGCCAAACAAGTCTTGGGCAGCTTCTTCCCGTCATGACGTCACCAAAATAAGCACCCTTCCGCATTCCGCCTACAACACATTTCCACACCATGCCCGTTGCACATCTTCATTTTTCCCAAGGGTGATGAAATTAACTCCTCTCGGCAACATATTGACAAGATGCGAAGGAATGCGAGTGCAGAGGGTCGCCGGCGTTCTGACAGGTACGACGCGGAAGATTAGGCCTGGGATTTACTCAGGGACCAATCGCACCAAGCCACAGTTACGATTTCTCGCTTACTCTCCTAACGCGGTTAGATTAAGGAGGCTTTAGCGCACATCTCCGGATAGACAGACAGAAATATGGACGGCATGGAGAATGAGATCCACTGTGTAGAACAGGAGACTTTCATGTACTTTTCCCCCCTCACTTCAGCAGAAATTAGCCCGTCTTCCGAGGATGGGGTGCAGGAGGGGGTGGGGGGGCTGAGAGAAAAAAAGCAGTCGAGATGATTCCCTCAAGGAAATGAAAAGCGGTAATAAGCTATTTAATTTATACTTTATGCTCAATAGATACACTCGGGCTCCTTATTGCTATTTAAATGATTATTCCAGCCAAATTATTTTAATCCATTTTCAGAGGAAGGAATTGTACATCCCTCATTTGAACGACTAAATGGGGGCATCCTGATACTTCACACGGTCGACACAGTAAATTAGAGAACTAAGAGGGCCCCCACTTGTCCCTCCCTCTTTTATTTTGGCGTTCATTTCAAAGTATTATCTCGTAATGGGAATCCTCACATCCCCAGGAATTATTTAACATATAAATACTGAATTAAGTGCATAGTCTTGAGGCTTGGAGGATTGTTGGTCCTTTTAATTAACAAGGAATGTTATAAACAACCTTCAAGTAAATCAGTGGCAAGGATGCACTCTTCCATCATACTAAATACATGATATAATTGTGCAAGAATTGAAAAAAAATATTCTGAGCATTTTTGGCTGAATAGTGATTAGCACAACTTCCTCGAGGGTATGAGGTTCTGGGTTCGAATCTATATGTTGATTATATTTATCTAGCAACTACTTCCTGATGTCATGCATTAGGCCACACCCCTTAAAGGTAAATATTCAGCCTGTAAGTTGTTGTATTGGCGGGGGTAGAATAAATAAAAAAATAGAATAAATATACATAAATACATGAATAAAAATAATAACAAATAAATAAATAAACATATTTCAATTTTAATCTATTTCAAAAGAGACACTATATGAGTAAACTTTCAACGAGATGAAATGCGCTATCAAGTCTTTCACGGCGTGTAATTCAAAACTAGGTTTGAGGTAAGAGCTGCACACGAACTGATCATTTTCACATATTTCTTTTAACTTTATGATCTTGTATCTTGACGTCTCCTTTTCTGGCTCGCTTTCACCTTTCGACTCGCATTAAGCGGCGGGGTGGAAAAAAACATGAAAAGATGGCTGACCTTTTAATGAAAATGTCAGTATTCCTGTAAGGAGGACGGGCGAGAGCGTCGCCATGACGCCGGAGCTGGCGTAAAAACTCAGCTGCATAAGCGCCGTGACAGCCTCCTTTTAAAACCTTTTTTTTTTCTTCATCATCTCTATTGTTTTAAGCTCTGAGCCCTGTCTCCATTGACTTCAGCGGAGAGACACAGCCGTCGTAATAAGCGTGCCAATCCCGTTACAGTCAGCCTTCTTGGCCTGCCGGAAAAACAAAAGAGGACACACGAAGATTCAACCTAAATCTCATCCAGATGTTTTGCATGAAAGGCAGACAAAAGGGAAGAGTTGATAAATGATTCCACGGTAATTCCTGTAAGTGGACTTGAAAAGACACAAATAAGCAAGCAGCCTTGAGGGCCGATGTCACTTTCATGTCTTCTTCTTCTACCGAGGAGCCTCCACCATTGCTCCGTTGTATCTTTTGTGATGTTTCGTCTGACGGAGGCTATTTTTAGCACGGTGGCGGGCCGTCAAGGCGAAGGTGTACTTTAAGTAAGTGACAACCTGACGCCGGGCTCCATTTGATGCCCGCCAGATCAAAGCCCTCACGGTGAGGCCTTGCTAATTTGAAGTCTGCCGCCGTGATGATCGCTGCACGTGATTAGCCCACAATGGCGCTCCTATTAATCACATCAGTCTGATTATTCTAATTCGACTCGACTCTGCCTCTTTCTCAGTCTCCCCTCCGTCGTTTCCCAATAAAACTGTCAAGCTGGGTCGACGGCTCGCCGCGGTAAGTGGGTGACATTTAAAAGGCTGCAACATGACTGACAGTGTACTCACAGAGGGAGGGAGTTAAGAGTGCAGAGTGGAAGTGGGGGTTTGAGGGGGGGATGCCCATGTTAATACTTACAAATGGGTAATGTCTCCCACAGCAGGTGCCCGAACTGGATAAATATTCTGTCTAACGTAGCGGCATGGCGGAGTTATTGAGTCTTTTCCCATCAACTTTGTCTGTATTGAGATGCTATAGTGGAGCATCCTATTCGGACCTCGACCAAAGTTTCAGGTGAAAATATGATTCGAATTTCCCATCAACAAATCACAAGAGACCTCAGCTTGGTTTGGGGTATAATTATGGGGATTTGTCTTTATCTTAAGCTAGTGTCGATAACTCCACATAGTAGTGAAGGTAGGTGCTGCTGTTTTGGTTAGTAACAGAATTCAAATAGGATCACATTTAAATTTGTCCTTGTTAATAATAATAATAATATTAATAATAAAAATCATCATCATGATAATAATAATAATAATAATAATGATACAGATAATAATGATACAGATAATAATTATATGAACTGATTTATTTCCAGATTTTTTTTTTGTTCAACTTAGTAATTGTGGCACAGTGTCTATTAGCAGTGCGAGCACTATTTGCGGGTTTATTATATTTATGTATGATATTTTTAGATACAAAGCTACTCCCCAAAAATACTCCATAAACACACCTTTTCCTGTTTTGTTTGATTGAGATTAAAACAAATTTGAGGGCAACCTTGCTGTGCGAGGCCACAAGCTCAGTGAGAGTGGAACGCTCCACCCTGAGTGAGAGTGTTTTGTGCGTCATACTCAGTGTGTCCCCGGCTCGGAGCCCAGACAACACCGGTGCACATCCTCTCATCAGACAATAGAGGACGGCCGCCATGTAAATCCCGCACAGCAGGCTTCTGCGCAGCCTCGCATGGCAGGAAGCTCCTCCGGCTGACCCGATGCCTTCTTGCACATACAGTACAGTTACAGGAAGGTGGCGAGGACAGCAAGTCCACCTTAACATCCCTTGGTGTAATATAACTACAGTGCAACATGTGTACCAAGAGTCCTGCCAAAGTCCAAACAAAGCTAATTTAGATAAATGAATATATAAATTGCAAATTTTCAATGCTATCAATCTTGCTCGGGTCTGTATGGGTTTAAAGAAGCATCCATATGTCACTTGTATACAAACTCCACTCTGGTGGGTAAACTCAAGGCCGATGTGCCACCTTAAAATAAACCATGAAAGTGAAAATCAAGTCATTATGGAAACTGTCATGGCCTCTGTCTGCCCATTTCAAATTTTTTCCATTATAACAATGTGAAGAAAAAGGGTTGCAAAAATGATTCCAGTCATCACAAAATGCACCATCACTTTATGATCTAGTGTCGTGAAATCATGAGGAAGCATTTTTTCCCCATTAATGCTGTGAACTAACAAACTGAAACCACACAATTTTTGGAGGAGTAATGAAGAAGTAATGGAGTTGGTGCGTAAAAAAATATTCTGTTTCGTCCATTTTCTGCAAAATGGCTTAATAGTAGAAAAAGGCTATCTGTTTGCTCTCGTATGAAGACACTGCAGCAACACGCACACACCCACACCAATTTTGTTGACTTAGTAGAAGTCCCTTGAAATTGTCCATGTGTGCAAATGCCACTGAGAGTTCAACCAGATTAGATATGGGACCGTCTTTACTTGCTTTTGTTTCTGATGGGGCACCGCAAAATGGTAGGAATGTGTTTGTTGTTGTTGTTGCAGTGTTATAGGAGGAGGAGGGTGGGGGTAAAACATTTGCATGGCCAATGTGTACACAAACACATACAAGCCCCCCGCTGTGTTTAATACACTCTTAGGCCTGTGATATTCACACCTATCAGACCAGAATGCCCGTCCAGACTGGTCCATTTGGCATGCAGATGGCCCTCCTGGTAAAAGTGTGGTGTAATTGGTGCAAAACCGTGCCACTGTGAGTCCTAGCAGCCGTGCTAGTGGGTGGGGGGGGAATCAGTTTCTGGACAAAGGGCAGGCGTTTTTTTTTTTTTTTTTTGGCTCCATAGTAAATCGCCGAGGAGAGCCTATATTGCACGAGGCCATATGTTCACCACATCTTGGAGCAGCCTGTATGTCTTTGTGCGCGTTGCTGCAGGGTCATACGTCTTTGTGCGCCATGTGTTATGGTGTGACATGGCCATTATGGATGAGTGCTGACAGCCGGTGGAATGGCCACAGACAGAGAGCTTGTACTTGTTGTGTTAACACTGGCGGGGACACAATAATCTGCTACTTGTAAAGCAGGTATCGTCCTGACACAACCATTATTGTGTCCATATGGTAATGAGGACTGGGGAGGGACTGGGAAATAGATTTAGAAGAGGCTGGTCCTGGGCCATGGCCTGAGATGGAAGTTGGGGGGGGGGGTGTAGAGGGAGGTGGGAATGGGGGCATTAGGTTTGTTCTCTTGCATCACTGAGCACTGAAGAGTTGTCTAAATTGCCACAATACAAATTAGCTAAACTGAAGAATGGGCGAGGGAGGGGTGAAGCAGATGACAAGTCTGCAGATTTAACTCTAAAAATACAATGAGCCCCTCCTTCGTCCTGCCCACATCCTCCTCTCCGAGCAGCCACTCAGGATTGGAATTAAAAGAAAGCAAGATGGCCATGTTGTTGGTGTCTTCTAATGAAGCAAGTGAAAATTCAAGTCAATAGAGCAATTCATTAACAAATCAAAGTCCCAAAGGGCCCCGGCAGCATGGTCGTGTTTGTGAAAAGCCACGTTTGGAATGGAAGCCCATATGCTGAGGGTCAGGGGGAGTTAGCTGAGCGGGGGCTTTGTGCAAACGTCGGCCATTCAGCAAGGCTGTTTAGATCGCTGCCGTGTAACGCGGCAAAGGCTCACACAACAGAACTTCCATATGGTCCATGAAAATTGATCTCCTTTTTTCTTAAGGATTGGCTTTGAGCTGCCATGCTTTATATTCTTTCTATAGATATGTAGAATTCCACTATTGATTGACAGTTTGGAATTTCGGGTCAAAATATCATTAAGCTTTCCTGTTAGCATAGACGGTAACGAACGATAAGCTAGCTAGCACAGAGAAAACATGGAAACTCAGTACAGGAAGGTTCAAGATGTATTCACAGAACTCTAAGAGGTATAGTGGCTATGCCTAAAATCTCTCAACTTTCTTATTGAAAACATTATTAATTATTCCCTGTTGTCAATCAGTTCCTCTATTGTCAATCCAGAAAACGTAATCGAATCCAAAGTTGCAGATGTCCAAGTTAGTGCTCCAAATGGTTGCGCTCTTTCTTTACCTGTGAGCCAACATTCCTCTTTCCGTCATGTTGCTCATGTGTGCTTTGGGCTCTACCCAGCACCCCCCCCCCCCCCCAACTCCCCACCACCTACTACCTCCTGCCCTCGCTTCTCGCCTCCGCCTGCAGTGAACCTTTCAGGGGACTTTAAGAACTTCTTGCAACCGTGGCGTTGATGTTGTTCCACACGGACGTGAGGGCAGTACTGATGTGAGCGAAGCCCCATTGAGACGGCGGTGACCCGCTGAAGAGGATTCCAGCCTGGAGGGCACTTCACATGACTCTTTCAAATCCGCACAAATAAAGCTCTTTATGGCCTGAAAGTGGCCCCCACAGAATGAGTGCTACAGAGCCCCCTGAAAAGCCCAACACGATTGTCATGGATATTACATGACACAAGCAACAACGGGCCGAGGAGACAAGTGTAGACGGGGAACAAAACTCGAGCAGACTTTTCCGTGCGGTGGGCCAGGGAATGTTGACAGGCCGCTGAATGGTCTGTTTAACCCTTTGAAAGTGAATGGAGGCTCCCTGAAACAAATGCATTCTGATAGACTTTGTACGCACCGGGGACACAAAAAGTACACTAAGCCCCCGCGAAAGGGAAGCAGGCAGAAGGCGAGAGACGAAAATAAGATTGGAAAGGTGGGAACGTGTTTGCGCCAGATTCCATCAGCCGGGCTCCTTCTATTTTCTGGCTCCAACGCGTCCCTTTTGAGCTCGGCGGAGAGATGATTTAAGCCTTGACTGGGCTCTCGCATCCGTTTGGACTGAGCCTATTTAGAATTTTAGACAGACTGTTTGTTCACAAGAGTATGCTGCGGTTTGATGGAGAATGTCAAGCCTGAAGTAAACACTATTCCTCTTGGCACCGGTGCTCATTCATTCGAGCGGCTGAAGGAAAAAAAAAACTTCTTTATCGACGCGCAGGAAGGGGAGGGAATGTATACTTGAGTGACAGCTACATAGAAAAGAACTACTTGCCCACAGGCCTTAGTAGAGGGAGGGTGGGGGGGAACTAATAATAACATCATTAAAAAATGCTAATCACCACCATGCTAATGCTTTACTTTGTAATTAAACTTTGCTCTAAAACAGATATTACTCCTGCTGATTTAAAATTGGGCCAATGTGACAGTTATGGGGGCCTTTAATTGCAAAACTGCTCAGCATTGCTAATTGTTCCACGGGTGATTGAGGTAACGCTCCGCCAGGGTACTCCATCAAGGCGGGCGAGGGAGCGGCGGCCTCTCTGGCAGCATCACCTTCGGGCACCTGTGCATTCGCTGTATCATCACCGTGATTTATGTATTGGTGTCATACGGTGTGTATTCATTCTGATGTGTTTGATCTGTCAATATTTAATTCTGACAATAGTTTTGTCGGATTATATATATATAAGAAAAAACATTCCTAAAAAAAAATTGGGGGAATTTGGTGTTAAATGTCATGTTACCTAGGTGGAACCCTCGGCTGTATTACTTTTCTACCTATACTTGTAACATTCGTATTTTAAATCGTCTTTTGCCATTGAAATGAATGGAAACACATTTGCCCTCCTCAACAAAAAAAATGCAAAATGCATCTTCATTACATCTCAACCCAATCATAATATACAGTATTGACGTCAATAAGAATTAATAGGAATGTAATTGGAATGTAAAAAAAAAATCTCGTCATTGTGCTGCTCCTCCAGGTATGCCCGCCTTCGCCAATTCAGTGTTTCTCCTTTCATATGGTAACTGTCAGAAGATTTGACTTGAGTCAGTTGTGCAATACCAACTGTGCCACTTCAAAGTGACGGGGCATTCTAATGCTGGCCCCCGTAGCCAAACTCAACAGCAAAGTGCTGCAGCTAATCCATCAATTTCCACTCTCAAAACATCCTCTCCGGAAATCCCCCTCCCAAACTTCTGCCTGCCGACGGTAATTCAGAACTTTCAGAAAGTGCACGCCGAGGTAGAGAAATGTGCTTAGTTCAGCTCCATCTAGTCACGGCAGCGTAGTTTTGAGTGGGAGCAGACACTGCTGCCATCGTGGGGAGGGTTTTGCCGTGTTTGTGTCGGCGCCACTTCCAGCCGGCAAGCCTTGGTGACAGTGTGAGGTGCATTGAGATGTCCTGATTCTCGGAAGCCTGCCACCGTTAACGCCGTTGTGAGGCCAGCCAATTATGCCTTCAGCATGCAAATGTCTCGCAGAGAAAGAGAGCGGGAGCGAATGGGGTTGGAGGGGGGGGGACTAAGACAAAGATTCAATGAGGTCTGTGAGGGCTTCCCGTTTGCGCCCCACTCCAGTCTAAGACTCTTGTTTAATTGCCGTGTTTACCCGGCGACTACATCCCATGTCATTAGCACACAGTGTAGTGTCATTTGTGTTGTCACACTATTCCACGGCACCACGAGGTCATTATCACTGTGACTGGTTTGAGTAAAGAAAATTGACATATTTTACATGAGGAAGTCACTGATACTGTCCTAGAAGTTATTTTCCATGCCGCCTTCAAACAGCCATGGGGCCAATTAATTTCTGATTGGTCCAAATCCTGATGAGGGCTGTTGCTCTTAATGGGCTCAGTTTCACATCGCTCCCTGCTTGCAACAGGGTCTGACAAAAGAACATTTATAATTACAAAATGGATATGCATAGGAGGAATATATTCCTGATGGAATAACAACAAAGCTATAATTCCAAGTAATCCAGTTTAGAAGAAAATTGGACTGGTTGTTTGCAGTAAGATGTGTGCTTTGCAAGCACTGTCGAGTTGCTCTTGAGCCAAGCAATAAATGCAATCCACTGAATCTCCTCTAGTGCTAGTCCTAATTACAATTACAAGTTGAGCATCAAAAGTCACAATTGGGAGACAAATGTGTTAACCACCAATACAACATAATTATAAAATTTAGATCTTTGTCAATCTATATATATATATATATATATATATATATATATATATATATATATAATTATTTTACAAATCACAAGATATACTATATATGTGTTATTTAAGTATTAAGTACAGTCCTTCATTTAGTTTGTTTTTAATATCTATTTTTTGTGTATTTATTTGTTTATTTATTGTGAGGCGGCTTCTTCTGAAACTTATACTTTTATAAAATGATATAATTTTAAGGAAGCATTTGCAAAAGGCAGGTATAAAGCTGTTTGAACAAAAGATGAGATAATTCGCAAATTATACCAGCAGAATGCATTCATATAAATCGTGTATTCCACTGAAAATAAATTTACATATTTTTGTATGCATTGCTTGGATTTACACACCTTTGAGGCTGTGCCAGCGCCAACAGTAAAGTGGGAGGAGAGAGCGAGTAAACATCGGTGGGAGTAGGAGGTGACTCTCTGACTGCCCGGTCAACACAGGTGGCACATTCACAGGAAACACATTTAATTATGCTCCTCGGTAACAATGCGTTGTCCTTACAGCGGCTGACATCGGTGTTGACAAAGGCCGCCGCCGCCGCATTCTAATCAGCAAACAAAATGCAGCCGAGCGCCCCCCTAGGCCCTACCGGCGCATCATTAGCCAACCACCTCCTCGTATTCAGGGGAGGAAGCGACAGAGTACAGAAGTGTCATACAGCATCACGCCATCAGGCAGCCAGAACTCGCCTCCCACCCCGGGAGGCAGAGGATGACCAATTGACGGACAGACGAGGGAGGGGACAACGGCGCTTGCCCTACCCGCGCCGTCCCACTAGGGCCCGGTTTAACAAGAGGGCTGACAGGCTGCAGCTGGGTCCTGCCTAACGAAGGCGGGGACATTAGCGCGGCCCTGTGCGTCTGTCTCATTAAAAGACATCAGCCTTCCTTTCCCGCACTGGCCGCGCACTTCCGTGACAGCTCCCCCCCACCACTCCGGTGGCGGGCAGGTGACGGGAGGAGATGTTGACATAAGAGTGCGGCGAGGGACAGGGGTCAAATGTAAGGGAGACCCCTGTCTCGGGGACAGTGATGACCTCGTTAGGGGCCCCTGACAAAAGAGGAACTGTCTCGGGGTGGCGGTGTACGCAGGAGAGGGTGACATCACGGCCAGCTCGACCACTGACACGCCGGTGCTCGCTAATGAGCATCAAAGCGGCTGTCCTTCAACTCGTAATGAGGACATGTGAAGACAGTATCACACCATAACATGGACTGTAACTGCAGTCTAGACAGTCCAGACAGCAATAATGGAAAATATGAGAGGAATATTTAAAGGAGCCGCTTGCACTCTGTTGTTATCTCCAGACCGTTTATCCTGTTCAAGGTTTGAGACAAGCCACCGGGCCAAAGAGGTTTTGGGTCTAAATCTTGCCTTAGGCCTTTCTGTCTGATTTGGCATGTTCTTTACTTCTAAAACATCATTATTGGGTTAATTGAAAACTCTAAATTGTTCAAGGATGTGAATGAAAGTGGGATAAATAAAGGCACGTGCTGTATAATGTAAGTTTGCAGCTGGAATGGATTAATTGCTTTTCCATTCATTTCAGTAGAAACCATTACCTTGACTTATGAACATTTCAAATTACCGCCACATGAAACCAATTAAGCTCATAACTTGAGGTATTATTGTTATCTACTTAGGAAATTCATGTTCCTAAACCTTTATTTAGTGGGGAAAAACTATGTGAGGTGCTATGTACAGGAAATGTGTAATTATTATACGAGGGATTTAAACTGCCAACCCCCTAGGGGACACTCGTGTGTGCGCACAACAGTGTGGGCATCCCTGTTTTAGTCATACCCAAACATGATAAGTCCACATTCCCA
Organism: Syngnathus scovelli; assembly: GCF_024217435.2. Lineage (NCBI taxonomy): Eukaryota > Metazoa > Chordata > Actinopteri > Syngnathiformes > Syngnathidae > Syngnathus > Syngnathus scovelli. The sequence goes on from NC_090850.1 coordinate 19,382,848, forward strand.
AGGCCACAACCGGAAACCTAACCACTGGACCACTGTGCTCCCCCCTTGCATTTTCCACTTGCCCTCACACTAACCGACACTTGAGTGCTTATTCATCATGTGAAACCAGATTCATGAACATTCCTAATTATGCAAAAGGGTCCCAGCGCAGCGGCATTAAGCGCCCGCTCGCTCGCTCAAACCGACTGCTTGTATACACTTCCCAGCATCCTTCCTCTGCTCACGCGGTCTCCAGAGCTCGTCTTAAAAGAGGAGGATGAATGGCGTGATGAACTGCGGGTTACACGTCTGTTTGATCCGGTGATAACGAGGGGGCTGGAGGAATCATCTATCCGCAATAATCCCCCCGACTCAGGAGAGATGCGCCGAAACACGCCAGCGGATGACAGATGCACACACTTATCACCATATTCAGCAAGGGCCTTCATTATCACTGTAATGTGAAGCAGGGGAGCCCGCAACGAAAATGTCCAATTATTCAGCGTCTCGTTTATCAGCCCCGGCTTCACACGCTCGGGCTTTAGACGGGCCAAAACTGGAAGCAGACAGCCCATGTTGTTTGTTGTCATTGGAGGAGTGGGCATGTCAAACACACACACATGCAGAGGAGAGGTTATCAAAAAGAAAAGAAGATGACACCAATGGATTTACACTGCATGGTTCAAGTGACATTTTATTTTGCGCTCAAATGGCACACTTTGGATATGGGTCATGGCGGTGTCAATAGAAAAAAAATACTATGGGATCATATATCTTTAGATCACAATCAGCCCGCTTCCAAATGTGGATCTAAATAAGACACATATCGTATATCTGTCAACGCAAGTGCAGTGTAAACACACAAATTTGATATATACGCCGCTAATGCTAGCTTGGTGTCATGGAATACAGCCATTGCTAACATACACACCCGTGTCTAAAGTTCAAGAATGATTTAAACATGCAATATGAGAGGCACATCTACTTATAAATATTTTTTCATATTTTGGATCTACTCTAGTTCTTTCTACAATTTTTACCCTTTATTAATCCATGTTGTCTTTGACTTTTGACATTTATGAAGTTATTTACATACAATTTGGGTATTGGCATTTGTTTCATGTGTTTTGTTCATGTAAACACAACCAAATTGGATATGTGTCACTTGAAATGTAGCTGGGAAATAGACAGTCAATATGAGTATTAAATTGGAATGGTGCACAGTGTAAATCCGGCCTCATTTGCCGTAACATTTCCTCCTCTTCTTCAGTCACCGTGAAGTCGAGGATCCCATTTCCTGCTGAAGTCCGTGTCAGGATAATCATGTCACCATTTACATTTGCCAGAAAAGAGTATGGTGATGAGATGAAGAGTCAGCAGGAGGCGTGACACACACACATAGACACAGATACACAATGACAAATCAAACCGAACACAATCGCAAAACGCGCCTGTCCACGGTGTCATAGGACAGTCTGAAGTCACGTCACCCGTTTCGATTAGAAAGCTGTCGCCGCCGTCGATGTTGTTGTGCTTGCAAATGAAAGGCTGAGGCGAAACGAATGAACAAAACAAACGCGCTAATGATTGTTTAGACAGCGGAAACATGAGGCAATTTTGGCTGATTATCACGACAATGTCTGCCAATGACGCTATTGTTAGCATACTGGCCCGAGCTCGGGGGGGGGGAGAGAAAAAAAAAACAGAGTGATTGAGAACAAAGCGGGGACAGCTGAACCCTTCATCTTTTATTCATTACATAAATGACATTTTAACAAGAGAAAATTCCTCATTATTGCTTCATTGTACTGTATTAGATCTCTGTCTCGCAGTTTGATAGAGTGATGGCGCTTTTATGAATATCAATATGTTTAGACAGAAGGGCTGGTGAAGACCTCAGCCAAGGTCAAAGATATATGTTATGACAACAGCCACAGTGATAACACAGCAATCAGGTCAATAGACGGTGAGAGGAGCCAAAAAATGTCTTTTTATGATGAGTTGTGATGTATATCTTTTTAATTACTCAGAAAAAAATAAAAATGAACACACCATACAACAAACAATGTAAATTTCAGCTACATTAAGTCAGAAGTGCCGCCTATTCCCCAGAACCAAAAATCGTACTGTCCAGTTGTTATTCTCTTTGGAACCAGAATTAGTTTGTTAAATAAAAATAAAAACAGATGGAAAAACAAACACACTTTTTACAAAGACTATACAAGAACTGAATTGTTCTGATATATTCACATAGATTTACAATGCCTGCAAACATGCTATTTCCATGAGCCTTTTAGTGAGAACTGCCATTGTGTGTTAGCATGAAGCTAACTGCTGTTTGGTCATAATTATTGTGAAATACATTATATTGTTAAAAATATGACTGCAAGATGTTGCTTATTCCTGAAAGGAAGCACAGTCATTTAGTAGCTAGTTAGAAGCGTAATGATAATTGCAAATTAGCAACTTAGCAGGTGCTTCGTCTTTCATTTTTCTGCTGCGGGTTTGTGTCCTGATCATAAAACACATTTCAGCATTTCTATTCATCACACTATAGTCTCTAACGCACCGGTGCATTTGGATTTACATTTTTTTTCCCTGAGAAATCTACATGTCAGTCACCCGCGAGGCGAGTGCCGCCTGACAAGTGAGAATACTTTATTCAAATTGGTCTTGGGCGGCCGAGAGCAGACGACGGTAAACGTCTGAATGCCAAATGAGGTATTTATGAAAAACTGAGCCACGTTGTCCTCCATCCTAAAGAAGCATTACGCTCGCACGAGACGGGGAAAGTGGAAATGTTGACCTTTTGCGCCCGGGAGTATGGACACACACAAACACATACACACACTTCACCATCTCAGCTCTGGGGATGTTATCTCAAATAATTACCGTCGGCTTCCCTTGTCCCCACCGGTGGCGACTTGTGAGCGGGTAGCAAACAACAGCGGGTCACCGTGGACAGGCTCCATGCAGGAGGAAGTGAGTGTTAGCAGAGTGGAAGATCTAAAACCGGCCTCCTATGGCCCTGGCAACGGCTCTTAATTAACCACCCAGGTATTCTTGAGCCGTACGGCCCGCTGCCCGGCCGGCCATATGGCTGGAGCAGCGCCACGTTCCTAATTGCCAGGGGAAGCGCTGCATCAAAAAGAGCTCAGCCAACATAAAGCTTTTGTAAATTATTTTTAATGGTTCCCTTCTGGCAGGGGCGCGTGTTTGTCATCTCAAAAAGAGCGGCCAGGGCGATCTATTTACCCTTGACCCCTCTTTTTTTTTTTTTTTTTTTTTGCTCCCCATGTGACGGCGTGACCTGTCTACCTGATTCCCGCCTGCCTCACACACACACACACACACAGACGGGCTGAAGAGCCATTAGCTCAGTCAGCCAACAACTATCCCCCTTGCCCCACCTCCTCATGAATTGAATGAGCGGTTATAATGCAAAAATTGCCAAGTGCTAATTCTTAATGACTCATTGCTGTTCAACTTTATTGGTCACCTCATTGCTGTAAATCCAACGCGTTAAATACTAACTAAATATGCCCTCGTTGCTAAATGTAACCTTAAAGAAGAACAGGTGGTACAATTAAGACTGTGTTCACACTTGCAGAATACATTTAAATGCACTCCAATGTTGAAAGTAAAAACTTTACTGGAGGTCCTCGATTTATGATGGAGGTCAGTTCCAGCAATAGCATCATAATTACAGTCAATAAATACTCTTTGGACCAAAAATGTTGCCCAGTAGACTTAAGGAGATATGTGTGAAATTGGTCCTGCTTGCCCCTTCACCCACCTTTGCTCCCTCCCTAGATCTCGCTTTCATTTCTCCCCTTAGTTTATTTTGCTAATCATCCCAGCAGGGTTCCGGCAGGGATAAAGTAAGCAGCTCATTGCAGTTTTCCGCTTGTGTTATTTTTGACCGTCCTTCTTGTGCAAGGATGTTGCAAAGATGAGGGTGGTGAGAAGGTGCCGGTGAACAAAACTCCACCCTAACACCCCTCCTCACCTCCCAGTCTATTTTACAATATGTCAGGAACACAGGACATTTCCATGACCCCTCCCACCACCTCCTGCGGGTCTCAGGCCAGGCCATTGGTGAGCTGTTTTTATAAGGAAGCGAGCCAGCAATCTGGTCAGAGCGACCTCACATCTGCCTCGCTAATGAGAAGGCTGGCGTCCTCCCAATTCGCTTCCCTGTAAACTGTCCTGTATACCCGCACGGGTCACATACACTGTGAGGTCAACTTGCAAAACACAAGGGAGGCTCAAGGCAGCACAAACGCAAACATGCATAAACTGTGTAAGTGATTTTACAAAAACGAGTTGATATGTAGTGATTTGACCTTCAAACAACTACTTTGAAATTGTGTGGACGATACAGAGAATATCAGCACCGACTATACTATTGGAAGACGGGCCTTACAGTTTATACACAACCACAGCAGATTTTAAATAAGATTTCACATGTAATTTAGGTCTAGTACTTTACAGGTTTCATAAAAATGTCATTTACTATTTAGGAGTTTATGCTAAATGCCATTTTCAGAGGTTGCACAACTGTGAATATAACATTTTTTTTAATACTGTCATTTTTATGGTTCTTGCTGCCAAGTCTTTTGTCATCAGTCAGTGAAAAACATGCTCGATTGGGTTTAAATCATGTGACAGACTCAGTTTCACATTCTAACTTGCCATCATGGTTTGTTTCGGATCATTAGCCATCCTCTGCCATTTTTTAGGATTTGGCTCAGTAACCACACGATCAATAATCACCAGTGAGCTTGCTCTATTAACAGCTACTGTACGCCACGTCTAAAGGCCAACACTGCCTTCACCATGTTTAACGCATAATGTAGGATGGAATCGAACGATCTGTTCCTTACCTTCTTTATACCTTACAGAAACCAACAACGCAAATGATCTGAAGTGTACGAGAAGGAACGGTGACCATGTTGTCATAGGATTTGGAAAATGTTGGATTCAAGATGGAGGCCTTGAAGTTAAGGTAAGGAGTGACTTGTCAAAATATTTTTAACTAAAATAGAATAGCTGAACTCCTGTCAATTGATACTTACTTTCATAATAATATATCGTATTGTACCTGTTAAACCGATCCTAATGTTAGCTTGACATAATTCTAACTGTAGTTTGTTTGAAGATAAAAATGGTTGTGTACTAAATTCATAAATTGTTCTTGCCAATGACTTTATTCAGAGAATGAAAACACATCCCCAAACACACATTCACATAAGTGTCTTCCCCAAATATGGACCATAAACCTCCGGAAAACTCACAAACTCAAAACCCCAGCTGCTCCTTAGTCCAAACTCTGGTTTAATGACTTGGTTGATGCTTGGTACCGCACACAGTGCACTTGAGTGGAAATGAAAGCATAATTGCCGCCATAGATCCAACACACAGTGAAAATAATACGAGCACGCCTTCATGCATTTAACCGCACCATCACCCCCCCCCCCCTTCTCTGTCTCTTGACGACATCAGAGTCATTACCGCACTATATTTTAATGGTGTTTTCCCCCCAAAACTTCACACAGGCGAGTCACGCTATTGGGCGTAAGTGTCGCCAAACACACCCCCGTGCATTGACTTGATCTGCTGCCAGTTTAATGTACCTACGCTGTGAAGCAGCTCCAAATCTCTTGATTGGCGCTTTCTGCATCTTAGGCCAAATGAGACGGTGACACAGGCGGCTCGTTCCCGGTTTTAATGAGCCTCGTGCAGCGAAACAGGGAATGAGATATCGGCCAACGCGGGCTAATCTAAAATGCCCTAAAACAGCGGGGCCGTGAATTACGCAAAAGACATGCATGCCTGAAACAGAAAACACTTTGTAAAGCAGCCTTTTTGTGCTGGCACTTTGACTTCCATTTACAGCGCTTAAAGTTTGTCTGGACAAGCTTCTTCTATCTGTCTGCTTTGCAAACACGCAAGTAATTCTGCAATGTTGTGATCTTGAATTAATCTCCCATTCCTCTCTGGTAGCAAATGTAAGTCTTAGTTTTAGTTATTCTTGCTTGAGTATTTAGATCACCTATGTCAAACCTGGGGGCCAAATACGGCCCACCACATCATTTTGTTTGGCCCGCGATGACAAATCAAATTCATGTCAGTGCTAAAATTGCAAATTGTCTTCATTTTTGAAAAAATTGAGAGATTGCATTTTTTACTATTTATCTTTTTAAAAATATTTGATAATTGTTTTACTTTTCTCAGATTTGAAAAACTGTTTTTTCGTCCATTTGTTATGTACGCTACACTGTATATAATACGAGCCATCCATACATTTATTTTGATTGATAGTCATAATGGCCCTCCGAAGAAAACTATGACGACAATGCAGCCCGTGAGTTTGACACCCCTGATGTAGATGATGATACTTGATTGATACTTGTGTGAGTCTTTCCCACAAGTCACTCAAAGGCTGAGATGACTCATTCATCTCTGTACTGACTGACAAACTATAGAAAAAAAAAAGCCACAATAATTGGTCAACTGGAAGCAGATGAGTTCCTTCCAATGTTCCGAACGCTTTTGAAGAGCACTTCTCTCCTTTAGGCAGAGGCTTTTGTTGCGTTGATCATCTGCTTGTCATGCCGATTTACTCGAGCCAAATGAAACTCGCAGGTGCTCAGGGGCCCCTATTCTTGGACCAGACAATGGAAGGGGGTACCATCGCTACCTCAGGTTTATGTCTTCGGGAATTAGATTAGTGGTTTTGTATGGTGGTGCATCACAGGAGTAAATCGTGAACATAGCCAGGTTTCACAACTGACAGTCCAAAAAAGTTTGAGATTTAGAAATGCCTTTCTGTTGTCCACAAATGTGCCTTGACATTTAGTTCAAATAACTCCTCCAAAACTGCTCCAATTGCTTTGATTTGCCACTCCAGTTGTTTGTCCACAAAGCTAATGTAGTGATTCATAAATGTGTAAAACTGAGAAGATGACAAGCAAACAACAGCAGCACATTAAAAGACTTCCGAAATACATCCCGGATTCTAAAAACTTAATTTCAAAACAACAACAAAAGTGATATGATATGTTTTGAAGGGATGTCGTTTCAAGTCGACAAACGGCGGCGTATTTGACGCCAACTTGGTGCCAAAGCAAGCCGTGATCACACAGACAACAAGAGAGCGGCCGTGTAAACATTGCGGCACAAAAGAAATGTTGAAAAGTGACGATGGGTTTGCGATGACGGCTGATGGATGCTTTGAAAACGCGAGCGTTGTCGCGTGCTAGTGACTCACAGCTGCTCTGATATCTCTTTTGCTAACAGGCTCATTTGGAGTTATGCCGTCTGTCTCGTGGCGTGATAAAAACTCTTCTTCTCGAGCGCTGAAAGCGGGCAAAATGATCTTATTTTAAAAGTTGCACGTTTTAATATCTAGACGCTTGGGTATACGCTCGGCGGTGTGATCAATGGCTCTGTTAAATTATGGTGCCACACGGCGGCACGAAGGGGGAGAAATTCATTACCGCTTGGTCGTTTCCTCCCAAAACAAAAACATTTCATTGGAACGGAAAAGCTAAATTAATATTGGCTTTGCACGAAGCCGATTTTATTTCCTAAAGAACTGCCTCCCCCCGCTTCATCCGCCGCATGAAGGATTGAACGTGAGACTTGAGTAAAATGACTTCCGCACAAACACACACTCATCTAATTTCACTCCCCTTGTTTCTTTGCTTTTGTCACAGCCACAAACACAAAGCAACACGCCGCATACGCATAGCAAACGCATTTCATCCTTCCTTCACCAAAAGGCCTTTGTTTCTCCATGATGCCTCGCCATCAAAGACGCCTTCTAGTCTCACTGTTGACTCTGGATGAGGCTTTTTGACGTCACCACATTTAACTGTGTCAAAGTCTGCACATCAAGGGTGCGCTTGGCTCGTTTGATGAGCAAACGGTGTGAGGATTGTAACGAATAAACAAACGTCCGATATGTCTGCAGGTAAATACGGCATCAAATTATAATGTTGGAACAATAAGTGTCTCTTTACGAGACTTCATTTTTAAATGCAAATGGATAAAATGCCAAATACTAGTTTACGGCGGTTGACGTAGCTTAAAGATAAAATATATGATTGGGATATTTTCAAGGAAAGTTTTGCTTCACCTAAACTACAATCCCGATCCTCCTTCAAGTCTGTTTGTGCCAGCGCCGCTTGCTTCATTAATCCGTTTCGCCGTCTGACTCGGCTTCTCATATAACTGATTTATTCGGCTCCCTCATCATCAAGTATTTGTTTATGGTGAAAACATAAAAACAATCAGGATTGTGATGTGCGAAGGATAGCGTTGCGCACGGCTATTTATTTGCCCATAAAGACCCTATGCAAAGTCATCCCAAACGGATGCGGGGAAGGTCAGGGGCACGAGCAAGGAGAAGAGAAATGGGGGCTTATGTGTGCCATGGCTTTGAATAGCTGATGAAGTCCCATTAAAAGTTTTATAAACATGGCTGAGGCTTATTGAGTGCCAATGAAATACGCACCTTGTTTCCCCCGCTGCTGACTAGCCAAACATGGAATAAACACGTCCAATAGCATGCTATGAAAATCTCAGAATCCAAATTTTTTTTCAAAGCTATTTATTCCTTTTCATTCAAATGAAAGACTCAGGTCCATAAAGTGAATTATAAATTAGTAGCTTAGAATAGGCTAGTAAAAGTCAGAACAGCAAATGTGATAATAGCCTTTCTTATTTTACTACTAATTTTGATATTTTTTCAGCAACATTGTGTGTATAGTTCAGGTCAACATCAATTTGGGTCAAAATCAAACCCATTTATGTCCTGAATTTTCAACTTTACTGTTTGTAGTTTGAACTTTTTCATCTTTCCTGGAAAGGCTTGTCTCAGCGTTTAGGGGAGTCCAAAAGTCATGAGATCAAACACTTATGTTGGATGAGGCCTGGCTTTTTGTCTCCACTTTAATTCATCCCAAAGGTGTTTGGTGAGGTCTGGATTCTGTGCAGACCAGTCAAGAGCCATAACAGACTTTCTCATGCATGACTTTTTTCGTACTGGTACACGTTGGGACGGAACGTAGCTTTAACCATAAACGGAACTCTTATAGAGTGTACTATTCATAAAATGAATGATGAAAACATTTTTTTTGTGGTACTTATGATAAGACACCCCCCCCCCCCCCCAAAAAAAAAAAAACAAGAAAATCACAGTCAGGTTGTAACATGACATAAAATCAATATTAGTTACTACTGTCGCTCGGAGTACAAAATGACAATCCTCATATCTACATTTGTCATCGGAGTGTGGAAAAATTCTATTTTTATTTATCTCGCCAACAAAGACGTTGTCACGGGTTGACGTGAAGACAGCTCAATCAAAGGACTACGCTAAAGTAGTCGTGATCGATGATGAGATGCAAACATAGAGGATTTATTGAGAGGCGTGGAGATTTATTTGCTTAGCTGCCACTGCAAAGTTGATGTCTGACGACCAATGTAAATTGATGATCATTTTAGTTTTCACCTGCTTATCATCAAATTAAACTCGATGAATTCAGGTCACACTATTCAAGTTTAAATCAAGCACATGCAAGACCTTCCCCTTGAAGAAGCAGTGAGCCAGACATCATATATACTGTATTTGCATACATTTAATCCCCCGCTAACACCCAGACACATATGTTATGCACCACACAGACACACACAGACTGCATGTGCGAGTACACAAACAATTTCAGAGGTACCCCCCCCCCCTCCCCCCAACGCCATATGCCCCAGACGAAAAATTGCACATAGCCTTCAAAATACGATGTTTGGGTCAAGCCAACTTGCACTCCTAAGTAATTTATAATACGCTTTTACTCTGAGGCATTGCGCAATCTTATTATGATTAGATTTTTGCATATTTAACAACAGTTTTTAATTAGAAGGTGTTTTATTATTCATGCACATAATTTGAGGCGAGCTCAGGCTGTTGAGGACGGGAAAAAAAAAAGGTGAGCAAAAGCCAAAAGATGTAGATTTGATCTTTTTGTGTGTTTATTTGCTTGTAAGTGAATCCAGACAGTAGTCTTCTAATGGCTCTTTTAATTTAGCTAATAGTTATCATGTTGGGTACCTTTATGCGTTTGCTCACTTCCTAGCCATGGGAGTTGTTCCCCAGTGCTGAAGCTGAATGAAGAAGTGTGCTTTGGCTTGCGTCGTGGTAGATTTTTTTTTTTTTTTTTTTCCGGCAGCTCCTTGATGTATTATTAAAATTGGAAATGGACTCTGGGGACAGCATCTAGTTATGTGCTTTCATTTGCCGAATAAACCAAGCGTTGTTTTCATCTTTGCTCATGATTGTTAATGGCGCCGTTGATGAGAGGGGTGTGTATGTGTGTGTGTTTGCTCCCGCTTTCTTTATCGGCGCACGCCCGTCATTACTCTGGCCAAATAGCCCAAGCTGCTGATTTTGTTTTAGGTTTTCAATTAGTCATTTGTCTGAGCACATCTGTTACTGGCAAAGGCCCAGAGCGCGGACGACCCACTCAGTCTGGTGCGGCTCGCCAGCAGCCGGGCCTGTCAAGATGGGGGGGCGGGGCTTTGAGGTGATGAGCACTTCGGAGCTCCTCAGGGGTGCGTCCCGGGTCCCCTCACATTTTACAGCCAAGTCTACAGAGAAAAGGTGCATCCAAAAAACAAAAGTACACCCATCGCCTGGCCAAGTTCCTGATTTTCTGCTCGGGTAAAGCCCGCACGCAGACTTGAGCGTGTGGCACTGCTTCCAAAGATTTAACTTCACACCCCGCCACTGGTTATTGTCCGCATTCATCTCCTGATATATTTTATTTGCTTTTAATAATTTATGTATCACAGTCTGCTTATTCCCTCCCTTCTCGCAAGTACTAAAATTGATGAATATAAAATGCGCCGTCTTTTGAAGGGTTGTTTAAATGTGCACTGTTGCAAGTAAACTGCCTATTTCCTGAGCGGAGTCGACGTGTTTAACTTTGTTCATTTTCTCTCACGCTGGGATGTGCGCACACATCTTTTTAGCATATTATACAATGTGTTCGTATGTTTCCTTCTACTACAATGGATGTCATTAACTTCCTCCATTGAGCACCAGTGGAAAGCATTATTATAAAGTAATGTTATGTGTTCTTTATGGTATTTACAAATAAAATGGTTCATGATTCATTTTTGGCATTTTCGTTTCATAGCATGGCCTCAAAAGGTTGACATTGTGATAATTAGGTTCGATCTTGGGGCCAAAGTTTTGTGGGGAAAAATGTGCTTTGCCATGGCTGAAACTTACAAACTGCAGGAACTTGCTAAGGTTAAATGGACACATTTATTCCTAATAAAAGCCCGATTGGAATAAAACGCTTAATTTACGTACAGAATATTCTGATCAGAACAAGAAAATTCCAATTAAGATTTCACTAGAATCAGAATGAGAAAGGTGTTTTTTTTGTCTGTTGATAATCCCATCAGTGCGGATGTAAACACATATCCCGAGATTTCGGAACAAACCGCCTTTACCATGCACGTCTGTGACGTCAGTAATAAGGGAGAGCAAAAAATAAAGAAGCTAGAAATAAAAACCATGCATCCAAGATGAGATTACAGTTTTTGACAGTTCTGTTGGTGTGTTGAGCAATCTAAGATGACAGTAGGGTTAGATTTATAGGTCTTCAAAAGTCAGCAGAAGCACAGTTTGTCTGTGGTCAGCGGTTTTTGGAGGGAGCGAGCGCGCCTGACGCCTCCATCATATTAAATGGCGGTCTATTTTTGGGGTGGGTGACACAGGCGTCCCGGCCCAGTCGAGCCGTAGCCAATCTCTGATTGTCGAGAGTTCAGGGAGGGTTCAGTCAGCAGCACCGTCGGGTCTGACTGATCCTAGAGGGACTCCCACTGGGCTTTAATAAAACATTTTGCTCATTGTGGAAAGTAATGACCAACAATGTAAACTTGTGACTCGACAACAGATGTTGGCATGCTTAGTGGAAACAAGGTGCTGTAAAATTAATTTCATTTGAATTATTTACTGCATGCATTACGTGCTTGAGGAAGTAGGTGGGGGCGACGGGGCGGGTTCGCTTGGCAACAACAACAGAAACATATTCAATTAGAGGTGAAGTAGTGGGATGAAAGGGTGGGGGGGCGGTAATGGTGGGGGATATGGCAAAGAGAACGATCGCATGTGTTTGCTCTTGAAATTCCAAAATGGGAATCAGAGCCACCACTGTTGACATCACCCTTGTGATTCATATTTAATAGGATTTATTATTTCATAGTGTCACTTCAAAGGTTATGCTCGCGTAAACTTGCCCAGAATGTTTCTCCACGATAAAATTGAGCCAAATGAATATCTGGAGAAGTGCATGACACTGAGAAGATTGTGATTAAAGGACATTTGAGTGAGAATTCATTGATATGATTCATGTTTGTCATTGCACGTATTGCACAAAAAGCATATTAGCTACGACAAGATGCAAATATAAAAGGACAGCTAACGAAATGCAATTCATTTTAATTATAAGACGGCACTTGCCGTGGTATCAGTCGTCAGTCGGCAGCGTGACGCCATGACAGAAGCACAAACGTGGATTTCCTTCATCGCCCTCAGGCCGCAGCCAAACAGCACGTAGCTGCTGTTGTACCGCCGCGTTGTGGAAAAATAACAGCGGGCGCTATTTATACAATAATGTTTCCTCCTAGCCATTGCCCCCCCCCACGTGCGTTATTCATCTACGTGTTTATTTTCTTTTTGTTGGTTGTGCAAAGGTTGTCTTTGTTTGCAATGGTTCTGCAGAACAGTTCAGCTGAGTGTGAAGTGCTGGGATACAGGAAGTGGGCTTACTCTTTCACCCGAGACCTGTGATAAATGGAGACACAACAATAGTGTATCCTGTGACCTGGAACCTCAGCTGCTGACATCAACTTGTCCGCAACTTTACGCGTCCTCTTCTTTCTCCAAAGATTGCCTTATCAGCTTCACCGATTTACCGTTCAGAGGTTATGTCTAACGCGCACGTTAGGTTAATTGAAGACTCAAAAAGAGGTGGAAGTGCAACTGGGGCCAAGCAGAACTCACTTTAAAAAATAACAAATATTTGTATTTATCGCTGAGGTTGATCCAGCAAAGTGAAACCTAGCTTGTATAGCCAGCTAGCGAACTAGCTAGCTCGAAAGGAGGCGAATAATCCCAGCTAGCAAGGATTTATGGCCAAAACGGACTTAACAATATGATTCTGATTTGTAAGTAATTCGTTAGTGTCAACAAGAATAACAAATTGGGATTTGGGGAGTGAGTCTGTGCCCTTGTAATAATCATTATGTGTCCAGTATTAGTCTAACTGCTGCCATGTACACAACAGAAGTCATTTAAAGTTCACAGTTCAAATCAAGTGAGGAAGAAAAGAACGCTATACACAAAACACAACCAGCTGTGGCAGAGCAGAGATGAGTGCTGCATCAGCACAACACACACACACACACACACACACACACCACACACAAAAACCATTACCCCATTAGCCAAGCAGTCTGAAGTTTCACTCACACTTATGTATTATTACTAAAAATCCGACAAAGGGTTTTGCACGTCTGTCTTTGGGATCCACATTTCACCGCAACATCCGTCTGTCAGCACACTGTCTCCGTGATTCTCCGAGTCATGAGTATGACTCATTCCAGCGCAATGCCACATGTTCCCGGCACGACTTGATCCAAACCGGCTTTATGCATTATTTGTCCGGCACTTAAAAAAAGAAAAGTGAAGCTTGTCAGCTTATTCGCGGTACACCGCAAGCGTCGCCATCGTATAACTTCCACGTCCCCACATGGCAACACACTCGACCGACGTGGCCGCTTAGTCGTTACATCGTCACATGCCAAAATGTCTGACTCATCCAAATCACATTATCTCAATATTTGCTCACAAGTGACGGAATAAAACAAAAAATGTCACTGAAGAAATACTCCACATGCATGTGAATGCATGCAGATTATTGGAAACTCGTAAACTCAAATAAACATATCTGACATGATAACTTACTCAGATGTCAACTACATAGTATTTATTAATGGTATTATGGTTTTAACAGTATTATATTTACATTTAAGTTTGACAATCACTCAATCTGAGATTTCTTTAAGGTTAGCCAAATCTTTGCAGAAGTAGGCTAATGGCAATTTTTTTTTCAGCAACCAGCTAATGAAAATACAAATTATCTTTACTTTTCTCTTCACATACTTGGATTATAGTAGGCCTTGTTTGTTCGGCACGTCCAATCGACAATCTTTGTCATCATCATGGTAATGAAAATCTATATCCAGCTAACTGCACAGGAATAGAAAAACCTCATTTCAACCACATTATTACAAGAGGTTGCCATGTGTGCTATAGTACTTGATCCTTTGTTGCTCTTATTGTTGTTTTTTTAACCAAAGAATGACATTTTATTAAGACACCTGTACACTTTAATTGTTTAGATATGATTAATAAAGATTGTTTAAAATTATTTCATAATTAATTCAATATTGAAAGTCCAGCACACACACACATAACTTAAATTTGACTAAAAAGTAGAGCATTTCAGTGTTGATTAATAATCCTATAGCGGACTAGCCTGGACACATTTTGTTTACTTCTAAACTTGCTGTTAATGTTGAAATTAAATGTTTAGACAACGTTGAATTTAGTTTTGTTGTACTACTGTCTAACACAATCATTGACTTATTGCTGTCCAATTGCGTTTACCATAGGGAAAGTAACCCGTGCACTCTATAGGGGGGGGGGGGGTTACTACTATTCTTTACTTGTGCTTTAAAGACAACATATTAATTCCTGTAATCTGCATATGGATCAGAACAATTTGCCTTCACACAGCTCGGGACAGCCGTGCCTATTCAGAACGCATTAGACAGAGTGTGACACTGTCACGCTGGCAGATGTTCTCTCCATTCCCAACCTATTTCCTTGTCACTAAACCACCAAAGCGCCCCCTTTGCTCCCTTCACTCGTCTTCCCTCCCCACGACGGCGCGCAAACACACGGCGAAAGACAAAGGGAAACAAGATGAATTATAATACCAAGTGGGGTCCCAGCGGTATTGAGGGGTGTTTGCGAGGGGTGGTTGGGGGGGGGGGGGGGGGGGGGGGGGGGAGGGGTGGGGGTTTGTTCTGCTTGGAAATATTTCTCACTTTTTGCACGGAGCACGCTCTGCTCCCACATGTATTGTCTGGCTGTGATCATGTGTCAGAGTGGTACAAGTGGGATGCGGGGCCGGGTGCCCGGCAGGCTTGTCTGAAGCAGACGGCTTGTTTGCGTGTACTTAACAGCTCCTCACAGCTGTGTTCTCTCCAAATGTAACAGGAGAAGACCTCATCCATCAGAACGTCGCATTCCCCCATACGCCGACCGCCCCCCCCCTTCTCCACACTCCGGCTTTCTTACTCCTCTTACCCCCCTGCCTTCACGGCTGCCCTCCATTTTTTCGTTCAAGTGCCTCCATTGCGCAAATGTCAGCAAACAGGCGAGAGGTCGCGTCGGAGGTCAGCTTGCGAATGGCAGCGTTAGGTCGCCTTTTTTGTCTTTTCAAGTGGGTGTGCATTTCTCAAGGAGTTGCTTATGAGCAAGATGTCCAGGCTAGACACATGTTTAAGGGGGACGGAGGGGAGGGGGGGGGACTGTGACAGCTCACATGCAGCTGGGCGAACATTAACCTGCCAACAAAAGGGTCTGTAAGCTTACATTCATACACAACTCCAAGCTCGAATGCAAGCTGTTCTGTGATTTGCTCCAAGTTTAAAACTTTTTGACAGTATGATAATATACTATAATACAAAAGATAAATTAGACCTTCTAGGATTAAAGTGTTGCCATCATTTAACCCTCATGTGGCATTTTAACTGCCTTTCTTGGTCATACAAAAGAAGACAAAACTTAACCTAAAATTAAAGAAAAATATTAAAACTCTTAAAATGAAAGAAAAATGAGGATGTGTAAATAATAAGTTTTATTTGATTTTTAACAGTGTTACATCAGGTAGGTAGCTGAATTGGGAGCTAGCTGTTAGCACTAGCAGCTAAAGATGAACACATGAATAATATAAACATGCCATTAAAGGGCCTTTTCAAACCTGTCAAAGACCTGTCTAAAGTATGTTGGAGCAAAGATGAACTTTTTTTTCAACAAAATTCCCACCCTGCTTTGTGTCTTGCTCCCACGTTACTAGCACGCACATCATTTCCGCGCATCACCCTGCCATTAGTCAGTAAGCGTACGTCGTAACCTTTATGCCACTGATTAACCCCGAGGTCTGCATAGGAGGTGGGAGGAAAAGTTTACAAAGACAAAAAGTAAAAAATCACTTTTGCGAAGAGTGCCCCACCCACCATCTCATTTCTCTGGTCAGTACGCAGCCTGTTGATGTTCCACTTTGATTTCACATGCAAGACGATAAATTAAGGGGCATTTATCAAAGTCACTTTGTTGCTGCCTGCTAAAAGCCACTTTATGCATAAATTACGATGCAGGAAAAAATACTTTTAGATGTTTGAAGTCGACGAGTAGGATTTACTTATGGCGGGACTGATACATTTAAATATGCTTTGAATTTTATGTGTCAGGTTGATGTTCTTGTACTTGTGACTTACTTTGGTAACAACCAGAGAAATGGAACACTACATCACTGCTACCAGTAAATATAATATTGATAGTGATGCCGAAAAAAAACTTTTTTTAATTACTGTTATGGCAATATTTTCTGTTATCATAATAAACAGTGGGAAGCACCAACTTTGTTTTTTGTCATATAAAGACGAGAGCTTGCACAAGGTCATCTTATTAGTAAAAGTGACAGGAGGAACTCTGTGTACAAAAAATGGCTTCAGATAATCGCCCGCATTTTATGTCACCAAATTTTCAGATTGCTCATTATTTTATTAATTCCTGTAAAAATTGCTCAAAAACAAAACAAATCAGGGTTCAAAAATAAATTATCTTTATCTAAGCTCTTGGTTTGTCCGGTGATACTCAACAAGACTCGTTTACATTGCAAACTTTTAAGTGTACATTAAGTGTCCACATAAATCACGATATCACGTAACAGTGGTGAACGCCACCTCACCTGACATATCTACCTACCCCGAGGCGTGCTTTAAAATATGTCAACATAGTATACGACGGAATAAAAATGATATAATACGACACATAAAGCGAACACTCAAACGCAAACAAAACACAAACGCTCACACACACCTGGAGCCGGCACTATACGATACGGCACTCCCGGAGTGACACGCTGACAAGAATGTATTCATGTATCGCCATGTCTTCAGGGAGCCGTCTAATTGCACGAGAACAGAAATAGAGCTGCAAGAGTTTGAACGCACTCCCGGAGAGACGTCCCCCCCAACCCGCAAAAAAGTCACCCGACGACCGACCCCCCGCTGCCTTCGCTATTCTGATTTGCCTCATGCCTGTTGCAATAAAAAGTGCAGACGCTGAGTAAAAAATGTCACATTGTGAACTCTTCCCCCGAGAGCCCTAAGTGAAATTTGAAGGATCTGCGCCTCGTTGTGATGTTCCGTTTATATCTTTAATGCCTGTGACACCCGGCTCAGCCAAACAAGTGGAGTGCAGGGGTGCGGTATCTCCAACTTTGGTGCCAGGAAGAGCACACGCCGCCATATGTAACGCTGACACGAGAGAGGTTTTTTAACAACACGCACACGAGAACGACCGCACCCATGGCCTTCACATGCCCTGCACATGGAGAGCAGTCAGGCAACGAAAAAAGATTCTCGTTGGCGGGATTGTGTTTGTTCCTGGAACAAAAACACAAACAGTGCATTGAAGTGACAATAAGGCAAAATTGCACTACTTGGCGTTGGTGGCCTCCAAGTACTGATAAGGAAGAGCTAGCCGTTAGTCTATTTTTCCAAATACACTAGTACTGTGAGTAGTGCACTCTTCGGCGCTCTGCCAGGATGAGTTGTCTTATGAGTTATGAGAATGTTTTTTCCACTACGAGTGTCCCTAACGGCTGATTCAATCTTAGTGTAAACTCCCGAGGTGCATTAGTAACACCGGTCCAGCTAACCCAGTCGGCATGTGTTACACACTTGAAACCGCCCACAACACATTACTCGCACTAATAGCTTTACCTTGAAAAATCAAAATTTGTTGTTAGATGTGGTAATATTTAGTAATATTAGTTTATTATTTTTTTTAAATCTAGTCATATTAGTATTATTTAAATTTAGTAATATTAATAATATTTTGTTTAATAGAACTGGAAAAATTTGCTTGGCAAGACTTAAAGCAAGTAATCTTAACCACCCACCTCCCAAAAAATCAAAACAGGAGTACGCCAAAGAAGAGTATAGTAAGGGTAAATGAAGAGACAGAAAGTGGAGAAAAAGAATTAGGAAGGCAGTGAAAGTGAACATGAGGAGTGAAAGACAAATGAAGGCGATGATGAAGATTTGGAGATGGAAAACCAATGAGTGATGAAGTGGAGGATAGAAGTGCAAGAGAAAATGATGTGCTGAAAGTGGTGACGACGTGAAGGTGGTTTCTGGAGAGAAAATGGTGGCGGGAAAGTATGCGTACACGAGGAACATGGAGGAAGAAATTAAATTGTGTGGGAAATGAAATGAAGACGAGAATGGAGAAAGAAAATGAGAGTAACTCAGTAAGTTGGGTTAGTTACCGTGGAGTACGGCTGCCTACTTCCTGGCTAAAACATGCACGCGCGCACACAGTGCAGTGAAGTGACATCCTCCCAGAGAGCTGATGTGTGCAGCATGCTGAGAACACTTCAGACAGAATCTCTGCAATTCACAGTAGAGGGGGAAAAAAACGGCGTGTGTGAGACAGCCCGAAAAAAAAAAAGTTTGGAGAGTCGAGAGAGTTTGCACCAAAGTTGCCTGTCAGCCCATTAAAGATGTGAAGCTGGCATGGCGGCCCTATTGAAACCATATGTGTGTGAAGGAATTCCACCGCTGGTAATCCATTCCAAATACAGGACTGTGGTGTTAGTGTTAATTTAAGCAGCATGTTGGGGATGGGCGGCCACGCTTTGATCACGCAGAGATGCTTTGGTACAAATTGAAGTAAGCACCCCCGTCCATTTGGACTGGATCACAACCGTGGATTTGTTGAATTAAACGCTTCGTTGAATGCCGCGTGCACATGAAAAGGAACGTGGCTCGCGGGAATCCGATCGCACCTAGCCGCCAGGTCTGCTCCTTTTTTATTACTTTTAAACTCGATCCACGCCGGGTTTGCGCCGCTTTAACAAGACGAGGGCCGTGGCCCGGAGGAGATCGTGTTCCGAGGCCGGGAATCACCTGGACTGTGTAATGTAGAACATATTGAACATCCAGACTGTACATGCACTGTACATGTGTGACATCCTTTGATAAACTTAAAAAAAAAAACTGTTCATGTTACTTTTAACCTCTCACTCTCTCCATTTTGTTGGGTCTACCATTAAAAGTAACTGCAATGAACCTAAACTGGATGCAAAAGTAGGGTGTAGATATTTTTTGTATGAGCTACAGATAGTTAGTAAATAATTACAGCATGTCATCTTTTATCATCCTGCCACAATAATTCAAGGTTACAAACAGCACATGCTGAAGTACTTTGTACAGCGGCTGAAGAATGCACGGTCACAAGGATGCTTGTAAATTGAAATTATTGATCAGGTCGTCATTATTTTCGATATGAATCAAAGACATCATAACTACAAGTGTAACAGTACGTAAATGTACAGTATTTGTGTTTGTTGACACTATATTATTTATTTTATTTTCAGCTTGTTTTTAACCAAAACAGCATTAGCAACATTGTGGAATCGGTCCTTCCACATGTTAGAAACAAGTTCCTAGCAAAAACATCATGCGGACAAGGTACCGCTAACAAGAACTAGCATTAGCATTACCAGACTCTGTCATGTGGTCTCTCCACGATGTTGTGAGTCCGTGTTTATCGTCTGGGCAGCAACACTGTGGGAGTTATTCAGTTACATGTTTCTTGCTTTATTTCTTACCATTTTGCTACAGTTTTCCATGGTAGATACATAGTTTAAAAAAAAACTTTTACATAAGTTGTCTGTGGATAATCCAAGAAACACCACTGATGACATGTGTGGCCTCAACACCCAGCAGTGTCCAAAAGGGTTCACGGTCACACTCTGGGGGCAGAAGGGTTACTGATCTGCTGCTATTGATATTTTTTCCCTCCCCATTTGCTCCGCTCCTTATTTGGTAAATTAGAACATGATGTGTGGAGGAGTTTTCTTCAAATATGAGAGGCCACCACATTGTTGTGATTTGTCCTGAAATTTTTTTGGCATATTATGAGGGGAAGTATCCAAATTTTGACATGTAATTCTTTCAGCTAGGATAAACCACATACTTTTTGGAGTCTGTAAAATATTTCTAACCTTTAGTCAAGTCAAAGGGTTGCCCTAAAAATGCATGAGACACTAATTACAGAGGATCCTTGGTTTACAACCAACCGTTTCTATGACATAAAATATAATTCACAACAGACACTGTAACTAACCAATGCTAACATGACAGTTAAGTCTTAAGTAGAGGAAACATTGATTAAAAAAAAAAACTTCAAGGCCATAACTACAAAATAATCAGAACAATATAAAAATTCTCTTTTACTCCTGTGATTAGCTTCCCCACTAGAAGTCTTAAAACTAATAATTCATGACAACAAAATGCTGCAACCATCATGACTGGAGGGACACCTGTATTTTGTTCCTCTTAAATTTAATCAAAACAGATTATTAATCTTATCATAGAATGAAATGCTTTTCCAATTTGTACTTTTATCTCAACGACATGCAATGAGGTAACCAAAATAGTTAGTGTTATTTAAATTTACCGGTTAAAGCAAACATACCACCATTCGCACCAAATAACAAAATTTTAAAATTGAGTTATGTTGCAATGGAACTTTGTCATAAACTTAGGGTCCTTAAAAAAATGCAACATAATAGCATTCACAAAAGGTGTTTAATTATCACTCATAAACCAAATATAAACTTGATAGCAACAGTAAATAAAAATGTTAAATGAGTGACCCAAAATACAATTTTATGGTCCACATAGTAAAACACTCAGCCAAATGGTTGGGGAAATCCTCTGGATTGATTTGTTTGTTCCACAATCATGGTTTCAAAGATGGCCACTAAACGCTGTGCTAATTGAAGGCTACAACACTCTCAAGACAAATACACACAAACACAATGCAGTTGAACGAGGCAAAACACAGCACAGAAGCCTAAATTGTGGGA
Organism: Syngnathus scovelli; assembly: GCF_024217435.2. Lineage (NCBI taxonomy): Eukaryota > Metazoa > Chordata > Actinopteri > Syngnathiformes > Syngnathidae > Syngnathus > Syngnathus scovelli. The sequence goes on from NC_090850.1 coordinate 19,404,138, forward strand.
AAAGAATGAAGTGCAGTCTCCCACTTATGGTTGATGTACACAAGTGTTGTGCTCCGGCACTACGAGCGCAACGCCGCACCGCAAACGACAGAGTAGTCGGCTGCCGCTCTCTATATTTTGTCGCCCAACCGCCGAATGCCTCCCATGCAGGCGTCGCGCACTTGCCAAGGCCACAGGCATGATGCAGCGTGGCCTCAAACAGACAATTTTATTTGCAGCATCACTTAAAGTGGCCTCTACCACACAAGCTGAATTCAACATGCAATTGCAGCTTGGAAAAAAAAAGACAGCCACACATTCTGTTAAAAAAAAAAAAAAAAAAGAACATTCAGTCATACAGCCAATGTGCTTTGATTTTGTTTGATTTTGATTTTGGGAGTTCCGTGCTACTTATTCTCACTCGAGTAGCGTGTGTGGAGTTTTCTCTCTTTTGGTATTTTGCTACTTACACATATAGAAGATGGGGGGGTTGCGCTGTTGTGGGAGGATACAGCACAATCTACTTTCTGTCACCCGAAAGAACGTATCTTGTTTCCTTGCTCAAAAGATTATTGGCCACATCAGTGCTATTGAAATATTAGTGTTTGTTTTCCTTTCATCTTCATACTTTGCCATGTTATTGTTGGCGGAAAATAGCAATAATATACAATAGCCAGTTGCTTGAATTGGCCGATTCCCACACCTACTCTCCGCATTGATTCCAAAATGTAGAGCTCTAAAGGGGGTCGGATCCAGTACCTGCTCCAGACAAGTTCCTGGGACTGGCAAGGTTTAAAAGGTGTAGTGGCTGCAGCTGGGGTTTGTTGTTAAACTAGTGGGCCAGACTTAATGGATTTGTGATGATGTGTCTCTGAATTCTTGCCTAAGACCCCCTGACTGGGAGTGAGCTCAGGATGCTTATCTGTGCGGACATCTTGGGCCAGCTTCAGGGGGTTTGGGGATCTGGTTTCTGCCGCCCTTGGGAGAAATCCAGCAGGACTTGAGTAACTGGGGATTAGTAGGCATGACCCCGGGAGCAGCAAAGTAACATTTGAGACCACTAAAGGGAGAAAAGTCGTTTGACCTTGAGGCATACACAAGGTGAAAACTAAAAGAGATTATTGGCTTAGTTGAAGTGTAACATGACAATTGATGTATCGGTGCTAAAAGGGGTAAATAACATTAAGGGGGAATTTCACAAAAAGCAATACTTCCTTTGGGGAAAAAAATGGCCGGCAGAATACAACTGAAAATGCTGTGTAGCACCATACAAACGCAGATGATTCATTCAGAATTTTCATTTGTGACACACATATTTTGAATGTTGGCAAACAAACAAACAGCAAATCAAGTATCATTATTTGCTGCAGTAAGTGTGACTCATCCAGGTTATTTGACCCCGAAGTTGCCCCCCAGCAAAGCAGTCACGGTGACGATTAAGACCACTCAAGGTCACAGCATGGCCGAGCCTTCCTTCTGGCTTGGGCGGAATGTCTTAAGGCCTAAGCTTCGGCAGACGCATTACAACGTCACTCCCAACAAAGACCGGCGCCTGTTACCCCCCACCCTTTCTCCATTCTTTTTGCGCTTTTCTACATTGTCTCAAAAACTGTGCAACCAGAGAGTTCCTAAAGGACTCGTCACCTTGTCTCGAGGCCAGAGCACCAGAGCAAGGAAAGCCGCCACTTCAATCATCTTGGGGTCAAAGGTGATGTGGGTCAAATACCTTGGCTGGGAACCCCCCTCTTGTTACATTGACATGCGGTGGTCAGTGTCATGGGCTGGACCCTGAACACACCCAACCTAGATCCTTCCCAGGAAGTGACCAAACATTCAGAGATTACTGTCATCAAGACATTATCACGTTCCGAATCAAGTCTTTGACTATACCTGACCCGTATTAACCTTTTTTAATACCTTCCATAATATTTTACAAAACACTAGCGCATAGTGTGTGTTAACAAGATAATCCAAATGTCGAGAGGGTGTTTCTTTAACAAGGCTGTTTTTATGATCTCTGTTGCCATAAAATGAAAAGGTAAAACACAGAGCGATCACATAATGAAGAACAGATATGGCCGACATCATCATCGAGATCCCTAATGAAAGATTACACTGCACTTTGAAGACTTTTACAGCCTCCGTAAATCAAACCTACGTATTATTTGAAGAGCTATTAAGGGTGCGGTAGTCGCGCTACGTGCTAGCCTGTTTACGATTGAGAAGCGGGGGCGGGAACCAGCATCGGGGATTTCATTGGGGATTTTATAAGGGTGCCCCCGTGTGCTCTGGAATTCCAACACTTGAGAAGGAGTAGCCGCTGGAAGGGTGTTTGTGCGAACATGTATGTCTTTTGTGCAACAACACGATGACGTGACAAAGCCTGAGTGAAAGCAGATCACGGTGAGCCCATGCACAAGTCCGCCAATACCTTCTGACATCCTGCCTCTGAGCGCTGGGATTGAGAACAAAAGCGTGCTAAAAGGTAAACATGTGCTAACAGCTAGCCTGGTCCTTGTCGACCTGCTTCTGCTCTTTTGTTTGGAGTTTTGACAGTTACTTGTCTTTCAATGACTCATTGCCGAATGACAACCAAGAAATAGAAGTGTGTTTTTATTTTTTTTAAGCACTTTCATTTTGATCATACACACTTTGTAAGCAGTTTATGCGTGACCAACACAGTTGCTGTGAAATGATGTCGCAGTACATTCTCCAATTAATGAAATATAATTACTTTTAGAGAAGGAGGGATAACCAAGCTGCGTTGGATGGAGAGAAAACCTTTTTTTTTTAAACATCAGCCATTTATTCATTCAAAACAAACATAAAAAACATTCGTTACATTTTCCCATGTCTGAAAAACAGCCCTACTGTCCATAATTTTTTTAATGGTTGCTGACTAGTCTTTCTGACAGGAAACAGTCCTGGAAACGGATAATCAGGGTCAGAAGCTTTTATTGCAGACATGAGGAAAGTCTTCAAAGAGAGGTGAATCTTCCCGATGACAAACACACCGTGGACTCCTCTATATCTGTGTCCACTATATGTCAACAACAGGAAGATCACAACAGTCAAGTATAACCGTGGGGTATGGCAGGAATTCTGCCCAAATATGGCATGAGCAAAGCAACCTTTTTTTTTTGCAGGCCTCGAATCCTTTCAAAAGCAGAGGTCAGTCAGTGTAGACTAAGGGCATATGCTTTACCCCTGTAAAAATAGTGCAGAGCAAGTGGTTTCAATTTGCTCTAGTGATTAAGTTCACGCCAGCCCCCGGTACGCTGGTAAGGGTCATTTGTGCTCGGCCAAGTTTCTGATGAAGGTGGGGAGGAGTGATGCTAACCGTGAGCATTGGTACTGACACGGCATTAGTGAGGCATAGAAAAGGACTTTGAATATCTGTGCTGTGCCGCAAGTCCAGTCAAGGTAACAAGAAAGCTTATATGCTTTTCATTTCTTCACCTACCTGGCTGCGCCTTTGTTCGAAAATTGTCCTAAAGGCTCAATGTCAACGCAGTCAACCGAAGTGATTGCCAATTTTTATTTATTTATTTATTTGCCTTTTAGCCACTAGCTTGCCCAGACAGTAAAATAGACCTTGAACACAATCTAACATTTTTTTTTTTCAACACTAAAGACAGCAATACATTTTGGTTTAATTGGATGGACAGTTGATACATAGTTGGGAGTTTCATATTGCCACTTTATTAGCAACACCTGCATATGAGACATATCCTGTAAAACAGTCTAATAAAAAGAGCAACATTATGTGATATATAGCTAGGTGTTTTGTGATCTAATAAAATACAAGGGGCTAAAACATTTCAAAAACACCTATCCATCAAGAGTTTGAGGTTTTGAGTCTGGAAAAGCCCTTGAAATGTATTTCGGCATAACAAGCCTTTGCAACTCAAGATTGTGAAAAGCACACCGGCAATCAAAACTGAACATTTTTGTGAAAGCATTTGTTATTGGATCTTAATGATGTGATTGGTGTGTGAACACTCAAGGCACATAAGTGTGTCGCAGTCATTTTGCAGGATGAATGCCTGTGTGCCGTTTTTGGGGGGGGGGTTGTTGGCAACAGCAGATGTGAGCTACGCGCCGTTGCATCAATAATAAAAAGGTCTCCCTAATCTTGACTCCCGCTGCCAGTCGCGTCAAACCTTATGGTGAACAAAAACACAGTGTCTCAGGTAGCTGAATTATTGATACCATCGCAATTTAAAATCTCCCTGCTGCAATTTTTTGCCGATGTTTTCCCCCCTCTTGCTTGCGCATCTCCTTTTGTTGATTTATTTATTTATGTATTTGTTTTCACTCTATGTTTGGGGTGTTCTGGAAGATGGTGGGGCGGGGGTTAGGTGGATCCCCCCCCCTTCTCCAACCCACTTCACCTTTCACAGCTTGCTGAATTCAGCACGCTCATTTTCCTCCCTGTGATACGCAGCATGCCGCTTCTGAGGCAACTGTCAAGTTCAGATCAAAAACCTGGGTGGAGTGGGTGTAATATCGAAAGAAAAAGACTTGAGCGATGGATACGGCGAGCAATTTTCCGGGCTTTTCCCCTCTGTAGTCAAAACAATGCGGGGGTGATGTCGGGTACTCAGAAAAGGAGATGTTCTGTACAGCGATTGAGTACAAATGCGCCCCCCGTAATGATCGTGTTTTTGCTAGCTTTGTGCACCTCAAGCACTGGTTCTGGAAATCTGAGCTGTAAACAGACTGCTCCCCCCCCACCCCTTTTTTTTCAGCCAAGTCTTTACTGTTGCCGCTTTGCTGTTGTGTCGCGACGGCGGAGGATGCTCGCTCTTCATCTCTCTGCGAGCGCTCCACAGCCGGTAGCGGAGACGAAAATTCGACGCTCTTCGCGCGCATGAAAGAAGTGGCGGCTGGTGACATTGCTGTTCAGATGTCACCAAAGTGTTTCGTTTATCGGGGAGAAAAGGCATTTTTATGTCAGTTTCATACAAACACTAAACTCCATTAGCTTGTTTTTCTTGTTTTGGGAATTTCTTTTTGTCAGTGAGTTTTTACTGACGTTTGGATTTGGTAACATATTTCCCTATCAACTTAATCTGAAAAAACGGCTGCCATCATATTCCTATAATTATTATATGGGCATTTTTTTTAAATTGGGGTTTCCCGTCCACACACACACAAATTCCCCCATTGATGTTCTTGCCCGCCGGCACCACCTCAACAAGTCCAAGTTGTTTGTTTTGCATCAACCAATAACAAAATTTGCACTTTTTCCCGGCAACTTCTAAACGTGTTGGGTCAATCAGGTCGTGTGGCAACTCAAAACAAACGCCATCACATCACACCTGAGGCGCTCGTCTTTCTTTACAAAAACAAAACAGGTTGACAAAATGAAAATGTGTTCCTCCCTCATTTATGTGTCATCTCAGCCTTGACCCACCAGTAAAAGATCAAACGACGTTTGAGGCCGGCTCCTATTTCAACCCACTTGAGATGGACAGCTGAAGAGTTAGCCAGTCCAACAAGAACTTTGACAGGATTTTTTTTTTTTCTCAGCTTGCAATAAAATCTCTGACTCATGGCTAAAGTGCACAGGTGTTGTTCGGGTCACAGTTACAGGCATACAGGTTGTTATTTGCCTATATGCACTTCAATTCTCACAAGAAAATATTTTATAGTCTTCAAAACTTTATGAAAACCTCAAATGAGAGTGTCGTAAAAATACATTTTCAAATGATTTTATTTATCTATACAACAATGGCCATTTATGACCATTATTGTGACATAGTTTTCTTTTTATGTCAAAATATGAAACAATTGGTTACATCTTGGACACACACACACGCATATATATGGTAACAGAAGAAGCTCCAGGGTGTTGGATCAATACCACTTTGCCAATCTTTATCTTCGCAAGCCTCACTCCCCCGTGCTTGTGTACTGCTGTCACTTTGGATATAATGATCTAACCTATGAAGCATTGATGAGCAGTCAGCCGACGTGTCATTCTTCATTGACACAGGCAAACATAAAAAAAAAAAAATCTGTTTATCTACTGTACGGCAAATTCTTTGTTCAGTAAATGCAATCTGCTCATACCAATTTATAAAAAAGCCACACGGTGCAAAAACCTGACCTCAGCCGTTTTCATTTGAACAGCTCACTGGATGCAGCACAAATGGATGCCTATTGACCAAGCGTCATCGACCTCGGAGACCTCTGCTCTCCAGCCAATCTGCGGCGGGCCTCGGGGGCGATTATGACATTTACTCGTACAGATTATAATTTCAAATGGCTGTTTAGAAGGAGGAAAAAAAAGATTCCCCAGTAGGAACGGCCGGGCGGCTGGAAGGGGCGAGTGGTCAATAAGAATAGACTTGAAATAATCGATTGGAAATGGACACACGACAGAGGCCCCTCAGGCTGTGCCGATCAATAAGCTGTGTTAAGTGGCGGTGTTGGCCTCCATTGATGAGCAAATGGCTGTACAGGCTGTCCTTGCTCCTCAACTCTCTCTTTCCCCCTTTTATCAGCGGGTCAAACAGCGGGGCCAGGTGGTTAACCACATGTCGCCTCAAGACATAACACACCGCGGCGCGAGTTCTGATTGGCTGGAGCTGGTCATATGATGTGCACCTCTCTCAGTACCCTTAAAAGGCCCCCTGTACCCCACTTGTTATAAAGCATTGCAGGAGGTCACCTTTCTTGATTTTGCATGTAATGTAGCTTTCTTCATGTTTGGCTTCGTGTTGTATTGTTTACTGAGATAATAGCTACTTGGTGGCTTTATTGATCATGTTTTGACATTTTTGAAGAACAGAAGAGGGGGTGAACAAGCTCTATTGGGATATTGAGGTGTGTGCTTTATGAAAGACTAATAAATCAAAACAGCTGCTGCGTTTGGACTTTTTGAGTGTGTGCGCAGGGGGACAGGTGGTGGAAAAACTCCTTTGGGAAGGGAGTACTTGGTTTGAATTGTGGAATGGAATTGCTGCTTGATACATTTTAGTTGATATTATTTTGATACTGTTTGATACATACTGTTGGTATGTTAAAATGATGATAAAATAAGGAAACATTGAAATCACTTGATGCTTTTATTGGCTATGAGAGTCTGTGCATGGACAAAGAAATGTGATGTGTTTGTGTGTGTGTGTAGCTTAGAATGTTCCAAAAAGAGACCAAGATTTAATAAGCAGCTATGTTTTGACATTTTTGGAGCTTGTTTGCATCGGAGAGGAGGAGCGCTAACTCTGTTGCGATCTTGATGCGAGGGGGTGTCATGTAAAATATTTGGGAAATACTTAAAAGAGAGCCAGATCGCTACTTAATAGGTGCAAATATAATACAATAAGTAAAATAAAGTGTTTTTTGGCAAAACAAAAACGCATTCTCTAACTCTTGCAACGCTGCATTGTTTGAAAACAACACCTGTTGTGCAGTCCCGCTCTGGGCCATCCATTTGGTTGTCAATCAAAGCAGTGCAGGGTGCCAACACGAATGTACTAGAACCGAGGCGAGGGGAGTTGAAGATAGCTCTGTCTTATTACTTCTTGCCATATGACACACGCACCAGCCATGAATTATATACGACTACGCCACCTCGGCTCAGATGAAAGTGGTGCACTGTGAGTCGGATACAAGGGAAGAAGGATGAAGAACAGTGAGACCATGTGAAGGAAGGACTGTGGGTTTATTTGCCTCTTTGTGTGTGTTTGAATTTAACTCCAAAGGTGACAGTGTGATGAGACGTGAAGAACGTGGATAAACAAAAAAAAAAAAAAGGGAACAATGAGGAGTTTGCGTACGCACACACGAGGGAAAGTGTTCCTCTCAGGAGAGCTGATCAGCGCACGGCACTTTGCCTATTTTCACTCAGCTGGGACGTGGCAGTTGTCGCTCTCTCGGGGCGGAAAGCAGGAAGACGCCGGGGTAAAAAAAAAAATGCTTCTTTTGATCATCGCACTCACCTTTTGGAGGAGAGTTGCAGGTTGTAAACAGCATCTTCAACCCCCATTTTACTCCTCCCGGAATGGTGCTTGACTAAACACACTTTGCTGAGAGACAACAGGCAGTACAGTTCACTTCAGCTTGCCGTGATATTGTTTGGAATAATGGCTGAGAAGAATGTAGTGTTATCTAATGTGACATGCGCCAAGGACCAAAAATTTACGCGTGTCGAGAATGACATTGTAGGAAGCAAGGTAATTCAGCATTGTAGTCGCAATTTCCTTCTGAGGACCATTATGTCAACACTTTGTATTATATTATGATGTGGCGGGCCGTATCTGGCACTCGAGCCTTTGGTTTGACACCAGTAGTGCTATGACATATGCTTGAGTCACATGGCACAAAATGTTCTATCCATTGATTGGTGGACAATCAAGGGTCACTTCTTTGTTTCGAAAGAATGTAAAGAACACGCTTCCATGATGTCATGACCAGCAGTGGAAACATAAGTCTGATCAGGGTTTTCCCAATCTGATCCCAACTGTGAAGCTTGTTAGAAAAGTAGCTTCAAGTGCGTGCACAAAAGGGTATCAAGCCGAGCAAGGGATTAGTTGGAAAAACATGTTATCCTAGATACTTCTTTCAGCAACACCCAATATTTCAAAAAGATTTGTTCAAAACGCCTTTCCCACAAGCCTCAAGTTGTCCATTCAGGACCAAAACGTTACGTCAGGCCCACAGCAGCTGTTAAACGATACAGTATGAGCTTAATTTTTTTATAGTCGTCCGCTGCATGTGAAACATGCGGCGGCGATGCGTGCAGTGTTAGGTTCCCATTGTGACTTGCAAGTATTGTGTCACTGTAGAAAAAAAAGAAGGAAGAAAAGAAAGCCATTCAGCAGGCAAATCCTACCAGGAGCCAGCCAAACGGGCCAACAAAAGGTTGGCCGTCGAGAGCAGGGGGCCCGGCATCCGCATTGTCCTCCAGTCAGCGGCAAGTGGAGACAATGGACCAAGGACGTTTTTTGAGCGCTTGACCCGGGCTACCTTCACTTCACCTCGGGGAGACAAGGTTAAGATGGATGGCTCTAATTAAAAGAACGGGCCTGTCTCGTCGTCTCAATGGCATCGGGTTTATTTTACAGGAACTTTAAAGAGAAACGCCTTTGTGGGCCGGTAATTACAGGGTGAAGTGATTAGAGCTCCCCAAAGGCACGGAGGTGACAGACACATTTGGTGGAGTAACCCAAGTAACCTTTCAGTGTGACATCCTTTCCTATTGTCATTCTTGATTGTTTGATTAAAATTTTAACCTGGCGTCTCTTGTGCCATGTTACCAAGAGCATTTTCCCAATTAGGAAAAGGGTCGTGCAGGCAGGAAGGTAGAGGTGGTTGGGTTTTCCATATTGATTTGTGACATATTACCGTATTTTTACCGTACTTTTTTGGACAAGCTTTGAACAGGGTGGTTTATAGTCCAGTGCGGCATATCGATGGATTTTTCATGATATTGTATGATTTGTGCATATTCTCTTACATATGGAAATTAAACATTAAAACACCTGCAGGTTATAGTCCAGTGCGGCTTATATAAGAACAAATCAGGATTTTCCCTGAATTGTAGCTGTTGCGTCTTATATTCAGGTGTGGCTTATAGTCCAGAAATTCTGGTGATTTAAATCTGGGAGTCTCCTGATATGATAAGCAAAAAACTGCCGTGTGTGATTTCATTTGTGATATGCATAAGGATGGGGCGTGGTGGCTATTGGGTAATTCTTGGAAATTTGTGGATTTTCACGAATGGCTGGTCTATTTACGAGTAGGTTATGAACAACCCCCAAAGGGAATCTTTCAAGTGGGAATGTGTGTCAGGCATAACAAAGGTTGCGCTAATCTACTGTTTATTAACTGTGGAGTAACTGGAGAGTCCCGATTAATCGCTGATTTCAGAGCGATTAGGATGCCGTGGCGGATCAGTCACAAGGCTTGGTTCGGCATGTGGCCTTCGCTTGAAGTGTGAGGGGCTCGAGTGGCGTGAGAAAACAGCTTTTACCAGCTGGTTTGCTAACAAGGATATCAATATTTGCTTAGTAGGCACAAATACAAATTATACATTACTACGCAAATACAATATGACGTAATAAATAATACCACAGTCGCCGTCACGGACCGTCATCCAACCTGTGTGATGGTGGTCACAAGTTTTGACGATGTCATACTTTTGAAGCAAAGATAACCTTATATTTGGAGGTGGCAGCTGCCTCCAAATTTCATACACAAAAACTTATGATAAATGTTGCTGCATATACAGATTGAATGAAGGCGAGGTCTTGAACTCGATATACATCCTCTTTACTCTATGTGACGGGCTTAGCCAGCTCAATTTCCTCCGGTCCGTCCATCTCCAACACAAATGACTGTATTCTCCATCAGATCACTCCGTCACATTCCCAAAATTTTGTTACCATAATAGTTGAGGCGTGACAGAGATATGGTGTCTATTTGAGTGAAGGTAAGGTGTGTAATTTTATAATGTTTTTCTCCTTGAGTTACGACTTTATTCTCGTCGCGTTAACATCTTTATCGGTGTGCGTGTGTTCGGCTAAATGTATTCCGGTGTGTCGGCTGTATGATATATTCATGTCTATGTGTGTGGCTATATTGTATGTCTTGAAGCATGCGCGCATGCTCACTGCATAGTTGGGTATCACCACAAAAAGTTATTTAAAGGAGCAATTAAAATCTGTTTAGCTGTCTACGTGTACGCGCCCACACATACTAAGCTGTCTGAACATGGCAGATGTCAAATAGCTGCATGGTCAACTTATGTAAAAGGTTAGGACGTTAGACTTTACTACCGCTAAATAAAGAAACATGTCAGATTGAATAGCACACGTCGTGTTGACCATTAAAATATCTGATTTAATGTCGCAAATAAGCACAGGTCTGGAAAATGTCGTGAGCTTATGTAGCAATCGTTAACTTATTTTTAAACTTGCATGGCAGATATCAATGGTGGAATTTCTAAATAGAGTTTTTATAAGGGCAATTTTTATGTCCAATAAAATGGCAAATCCATGGTCAACGCATCTTAGAATTGATTGTGTTTGCAAAAAATGAAAATGTTACATTTGTGTTGCTGACAATTTGCTAAGTTTACAGTAAGAATTATACATTTATTGAATAATCATTAGCAAATAAGGTGAGACAAAAATATCCTGAGAGAAGTGATTGGTACCATTTATTTTCTTGGGAGGAAATATTGTCTTTGTGATGTATCATTTTTGCTTGCAATACTACCACTTAAATAAGTATTCTTAATGAGCTAAAACAAGCAAGAGCATTTTGTTGGACCACTTAAATATTGTGAAAAACACAACTTACACTAATATTTGCAAAGAAAATGTGTAAATTCTGGCAAAAAGTAAATAAAGAAATAAATACTGTTGTTTGCTTTCTTGTTAACCTGAGAAAAATAAGAAATTGCAGATGTAAACACTCCCTGTAGCTCCTCCCACTATCTCAATGAATTCATATACCACATCATTTTATTCAAAACATAAGCGGGAAAAGCAGCAAAAAAGTGGCTTTGCTTTGAATAATAGGAAGTCACTAAAAACAAACATCAAAATAAGCACAAAATTTTTATTTTGCTAATCTGTCTATTTATCTGTCTGTCTGTAATGTCAGTGTGGTAATTAGCAACCGCGTCAAACCGCTTTGCAAGGCACGTGTCGAGTCAACACCTGAGGGCGAGCAACTCAACACGGGTCATCACGTTGGTTCGTATGTGTGGGAACAATACCGTGTACCATGCCCGCTAATAACAGCCCACTCAACAAGCCCGCTCGCTCGACAGCCGGCTGACACTTTGAAGAATTCATAATGAACGATGCCTCAGATTAGCACGAGAGCGGCTGCCTTTGAAGAAACAGCTCAGGTTGGGTGAGGTCCTAATTAGGAATGGCCTATTTTAGTATGAACACATGCTGAGGGGTGTGTATGTACAGTACGTGCGTGTGTGTGAGACGGTAAAGATGCTATTTGAATGAATTTCTATGGAAAAGTGTGAAAACCCAGAAAACACCATTTAAAGTGTGCGGGAAAACAATACACACAAAAAAAACGACTTTTCACATGATGCGCACGCATTTTTCGTACTTTTTTTTTCCGTGCCACTTTTTCTTAACTCATCCTCAATCAGTAGTGTCCACAAAACAATGGCGGAATGTTCCGGCCTGGAACCATTCCTGAGTGGCTATCTGATGGAGGAAAGCCTGGGATAATCCACGCCGGCGTTATCAGTGGTAGGGATCCCATTTCCATATTGGAGCCCTTTTGGGCTGATAAGAGCAGCCCCCCTGAGAAATGTGTAATGATGGAGTGATACCTGTGGTCCGAGAGCTTGATGAGAGCCTTATGAATGGTCCGAGCGGAGGGGTGATGAGGATGGTGGGGGGGTGGCTTTCAGGCGGGGAGGCTGGACAGTAGCTTTCAGCAAGGCTGATAAAAGCGAGGAGGGGGAGGCGGGTGATTAATGTGTCTAAGTGGCCATAGGTCAGCCGCGGGCCCTCGACGGTGACCGCTCTTAAGAGAGGTCACCTCCATGACCATCCGTCACACTCAAGAGTGCACACACTCCTTGTGCGTGTGGACGAAGCCACTATTTCTACACAACATGATGTAGATAAATATGTCTTTTCATAGACATGCGGCGGAGGTATCGCCGATCACTCGAGGAAGAAGCGTGACCTCTATTTTTTTTCCAGCACTTCCGTCCTTGGGGCCAGACAGTGGGACACAAATGCATTATTAATTGGGTTCTATTTCATCCGCTGATCCTTTATCAGCATGTTGGGGGTCAGGCCTCATAGATCAGTGTATGAAAGGACCGTTGCTATTTCAAGTGACATGACTTGACACGTGGTTCGGAAGGGCGAAAAAAGTTAATAAATAAAAAGTTAGTAAATATTTGACTCAACGACTAAATCAATGGCCAAAACCTCCCATATCACAATTTTGTATTTTTTTTCCCCACAAATGTATATTATTGGACAGTCCATACATGTGGGAGTTATTTTTTTACAAATTATTGATCAATGTGGGAGTTATTTTTGCAAATTATTGACCAATCTAAAGTATTAAAGGGCTTTTGTATCTTTGACGTTGCAATGGTAATGGTTGAACATCTTCAAACTTAACATTCTTACCATTTTTTTGTCATCCATGATTTAGTTAATATGAAAAATTTAAATGAAACAAAATTTTAAAAAATGATTGGCTCTTTTATTGGAATATTCCAAATTATTCAATCATATGTACAGTATAGTTAGAAAAATGACACTTTATTTCTCCACTAGTCATAGGTTGTATTTGAAGTTTTGTTGTTGACATTACCGCTCTTTTTTCTGCGGGGTCCACGTCCCCGGAGAGCCCCCTCACCACAGGGTACCCTTAAAAGCACATATTAAAAAAAACACAATGTCGTTCTCCATCCCGTCTCCTTGCGTCGCTGGGCCCCCAGCGCACACCGTAAACAGCTGGCATGCCTGATATTTTATTAATGATGCTCTTTAATTAGTTTAATTACACAGAATCACGTCTTTGTGCATAATTTCAGCTTGTTTAATCAAAAGAATCCCAACCGCCATTTATGTATACACGGGAATCTCTGGCCTCTGGCTGAGAGAGGAGTGTAATTGTGTTCATTTGTTTGAAGGGGGCATGGTCATGTGACGCGCCCCAGGAAAACTTCCCTGAAACAAAAGGTATGAATCCTTCATAAGCTTTACTAGTACGTTTGGGATTTATTTATTTACAGACCTCTGGTCCCAATGCCGACTTTTAAAGTTCACATCCACTTGGATACCACGATAGTCTTTCTAGCCTGTTTTTGAGATATTTAGGAGCACCTAATTCCGCCCCCCTTTCTAATCACATGACCAAAATCCCCAGTAGAAGATTAGAAATGAAATTTGTGGATCATTGTCATTGAATGAAGAATCCGGTCCACCTGGTGTGTTCCCATCTGTTTACACTGAAACCCAATAAGAGTCAGATCAGTGCCTGAACACAGAGCTTTATTTAAACAGCACAATGGTCAGTCGCCAACATGGCTATCTCAGTCCATGCATCTTATCATGCAAGCACTCTGTCAACAGCGTCACTGGAAGAGGAACGTTGAGCTAATGCTCGGGCACATTAGCATCCCTCAACAGTTTCCAAGATGGCCTCCAGACCAGACGCAGAGGGGGTGGAGTGCAGCTTGTCAGACACTGATGTTCCGCCATGATGACAACAGAAGTAAATGAGGTTTCAGAGACCTCATCTAAGACAAAATCAATACGCTGCCTTCTGAGCTCAGCAGAGAGGCTTTCTGCATTATTTACTGAGTAAAGAGCGAGTAAAGACACTGCCAGCCTCTTCTCTCTCTCTCTCTCTCTCTCTCTCTTACCATTTTATCACATCAAAAGAAATGATAGCTATATTTCCACACAGCCCACCTGGTCTGTGGTATCGCTCCATGGCCCCGACTGCTTTAAAAGTCAATTATGGGGCTAAATGACTCGAGGAATATCGCTCCAGAATGGTGTTTCACACACTTTATCGATGACAATAGCATTAGCGCTGATTAGCGCAACCGAATGTGCTCTTTTTCGGGGCGGGGGGCTGTAATGCAACATACTGAAGCGTAACTGGATCGCCGCCTCGGCTCTGGCGGGCCCAGTATGAGCCCGCTGGCTGGCGGCTAGACTGGAAACATCCCAGAAAACCTCAGCCCTAAGAGGGGCTAAGGTTTCAGCTGGTGCAAAGGAGCTAGCAAAATGATCATGTTGACTCACTAAAGACTTGACTTAGAGGTCAGCAGCTTGTGCAGACAATGCAATTCAACTTGCAAAAGACAGTGGATTTACACTTTATTGAATGGGCATCACACCCTAAGCACATTATTGAAATGTGACGCTTGTGCTGGTATCTCTTTGTTTTATTGATAGTAAAACTTTTAAGACGTTAACTACACTTTGCTCAAACATATCCAGTCGGTTATTTTGGTTGGTTGCTCTCCTGTGATTGACTCAGATTTTTGTTTAGAGTATATTGAATCTTTGTTTCCTTAGCTGATATGCTCAACAAAAACGTTTGATTCAACAGTCGTGGGTTTTAACCTGTTTCATATTTACGACCTCGTTTCCTCGTATATGTTCAACACCAAGTACAGTCTGGTTACGGATCCAACGCGACGTCCTCATTGCACTAAAATCCTTGTTTAATCAGGAATCTCCAGTTACCCACAGTTAATAACAGCAGATTAGTACAACCTTTTTGATGTTTGCCGCACATTCCCATTTGAGGGATTCCCATGGGAAGATTCTTTTTCTGACAGCTTGGTCAACCTTATAGTGAGTCATTAGTATTTTCAAATAGGTACAGATAATGGATGAATGGATACTGTCTCAAAATATATGTGACGGTTGTATGTCACAACAAATATATTAAAAAAATGCCCACATTAATTTACTCTACCACCTCTAATGGTGAACGAGTTGTGAATAATTAACCCTAATTACATGCAAAAGAAATAAATTATTTATCTATGCATTGATGCATGGCTCCACCCTCCGTGTTCTTAGCTGTGATCTATCAAAACAGTGGAAAGGTTTGAGAGAACGTTCAAAGAGGAACTTTATACAATAGTGTCCACCATTATTTGGACTACAAGATACTCAGGTGGACATTACCAAAACATTTGCTCGAACCTACTTACGTTTTCCGCATGCAGTAATCCACTTTATCGAAGGTCATCCCAGTCGATGATGCTTTCGAAGGCGGCCTCTTAATTTAAGGAAAAATCATTACATTAATAAGACTGTCAGCTATGCTAACATGCTAGTTACGGCAATAATTCATGTATGAATCATCACCAAACGCTGCACGTTATCAATAATGATGTGAATAACCAACATGAATAATGCAAGACATTTCGCCTCAAGGCATATTCCGCCTTCTCTTGTGGCGGTCACAGGCTCTACATGGTGGCAAGAACAGGCTTGATCAAATGATGCCACAAACTGCCATTGCCTTTAGAGAGTTGGCCATCTCTTGTCTTGATGTAATTCACCTGGCAGGGTGCCCCGGCCTTGTTTACACTGCCTCGCTTATAGCGAAAGTGGGAGTCGGCCTTGGAAAATCGGCTAAAAACAATAACGACATTGGAAGCAAAGAGCTGGGTATTAGCATTCTGCCTGCAGCCTTGCTTCTGCAGAGCTAATAAGGGAGGCCTGTGACGCGGCCTTTCATCTAGATTAAGGCTCTTATCGCATGCCACCTGCATGAAGCTGCCTGCCATTCATATGTAGATCAGGCCAAGTCAGGACTATGGCGTTTCCTAACTGTCACTTCTCATCACACGCAAGACATTTGCAGTCGGCTTCCGTGACCTTGTCACTGGCATTCCCGTGGCATTTTATTTCATACCTAGCGCAAATTAGTAGGCGACTTCAAAAGACTGACTTTAGAAATGCATTGTTTGTATGGACGAACAATTAAATGTCCAGCGTGAGAAAAAAATATCTATCAGGCACATCAACGGGCAACCCCTTTGGGTATTAGTGATTATTAGTGACTCTAAAGGAGCAGACGTGTTACAATTGGGTGCCAATAGAAACACAATGAGAGCACCATGATAGATGGGACCCAAGGGATTGACTAAGCCCATCAATGTTTCCCATGAAAACAAACATGCCATTAAACCAAAAGCACAGACTTGGTCGCTGTTTGTGTTCCTTGTTGTGTGTCCACATGGATTTTGTTTAGGGGGATGACCAACCAAAAATGAACTATAGGGACTTGTAGTGGGAGATCCTGAACGATAGCAAAAATCAAAGATGCTTTCACAAGCATTTTTTTACCTATACTATGACGATATGAGTGTAAACATTTCCTCTATTGTGTTGACTTGACATATCATACAAGATGCCTCTTGAACTGCACTTTGCTGATGGTCCACACTAAGTGATTAGATCGGCTGTAGTGAGGTGCGGGTGGCATTATCGCGGCGAGACAGTGAGCAATGGATGTGCGTGACACAGGGGGCACACGCTGCTGATTTGGACAGGGTAACCCTTTCTACCCATTAGCCCTCCACTTCGCCCTGCCAAGGCCCGGCCAGGGTTGTGCAATCTCTCAGTGTCAACATGGCTCCGTGAGGCTTGATTCAATTAAGATTACGCCAGTTGAAGAGAGCCTACGAGTGACAGGGGTCAGTTTGATTTTGACGATTGGCTTTTGTCCGCCCCACACAATCCCCCGCCCCCCCTTCCCTCCCACCCAAGCGTGGGCTAACTGCCTTGACACACTCCCACACTGGGAACAGAATAAACAGTCTGTTCCACTGACAGGCTCTGCTGCACAACTCTTATTTAGACTCAACAATACCTTGATGTCAAATTGAACCATTATAATCTTAACAAAGTGTCAGATGTGAATAGATTATGCACATTGTATTTAATGTTTGGACCCGTGCCTCTGTTTCCAACATAGTATGACAGACTGTGTACCTCGTACATCAGAAACTGTTCAAAAAATCAAATAAAAAAACTTGTTTGTGCTGTGAGTGGCTAAACATCTGAGCAATATTAAAATTATAAATTGAGGGTATCTCAGTTTAACATTAGATGTGTCTGCTTGCTCGTTTCCATTTATTCCCTACTAAAACCCAATGTATACGTTGTAGGCCTTTTACACTGTCGCAATTTATATGGTTTGTCCCACACACTAGCTGTGAATAGATCACCAATTAAGGAGAACTTTGAGACAAAAAAGGGCAGAAGCTATTCAAAAGTTCATCGGGCAGGGGGGTGGGTTGGGGGTCCGGGGCAGTCGGACAATACAGAGTATCTCAAGGACACTTGGTTTGCTTGAGTGTTTTTATTTTGAGGATGCTGACAATCAGATGGGTACATGTACATATATATCTGCATAATATAATTTAAACAGAACCAAGACATGGCCCAAAACGCATTGCTGAACTTTGCCCCGCGAGGTCATTCCACTATGCCTGGGTTAACATTACACCCATATTGTAGCCCACAGCTGCAGCTCATTACAATGCCCATAAAAACGTGGGCAGCCCGAGCAGGGGTCCGAGCCAGTCATTAAAAGGAGGATGATTGTGGAGGCCAATGGAGAAGTTGGTAAAGAGACAGAGGGGAGGGAGTGGGAGCGGGGGGCATTTAGGGTGAGAGGTGGAGAATGAAAACAGAAGCGTTAAGTCATTAGGACCCATTGTTGCGCTCAAACGGCCGCCACACAAGCTCTCTGTGAATGGGAAATGGAGCTTAATGACCTGAAAAGGGACTTCAAAGCCGCGACAATAGATGAGAAGGGGCGGCCCCCACTAGAATGTCACTCTGCCACTTATTGCTCTGTCGGAGAATGGCTGCCCTGTTTAGATTGGTAATGTGATGAAAGTAAAACTAGCTCGGTGCCCCTAAACCCCCCCTCTCACTAACAATCCCCCCCCCCCCTCTGCCCGCCGCTTTCTTTTAAATAAATAGTTGTGGGAGCCGTTTCCCTCACCAATTCACATTCATTTGTGCGAATCATTACATTATTACCGCCTTTCAGACAACTCCATTGAAATGTAGTGAGAGAGAGCTTTTATTAGCTTGCTTTGGTTACATGTTGACTGCTGTTAGCATGGTTAGCTGGTTAGCCTGTTGGTTAGGGTTGTTGTTTTGAATAGAGCAAATGACTTCAATTTTGAAGGACACGGGCTGAAATTAGACTTTGTAAAAATAAACGACTCCTCTTACGCAAACGTAAAATCATAAATCTGTAAGGTTCTTGGTTTAACTGTGAAAATGTCTCAGAGGGAAAAAAGTTGAACGGGAATAGAAAAAAAGTTTCTCTATGAATCTTAGAAGACTCAGAAATGGTGAGTCAGTCGGGTAACATAATTTGAATTGTGTAGCCTTGGGCTGGGTGTAACGTTTGTTTTATTCCTTCACTTGCCTGAAGCGCATTGTTGCCTGAATACCGCCAGCAAATATCAGAGAATTTGTTTGCACTACTTTGCATGTTTTATTTTGACACCATCACATTAGTCTTATCTGTATTCACGTGTCTCTTTTTTTAGGAGTCGTACCTGCTCTCGTCGAGAATCACACAGACTTTGATCTGACACGAGTTATTAATAAAGATCACTCAAATCCCACAAATATTTGCATGCGCCCGCAGCTGTTCGTGTTTGACAGCCTTCTGAGAAAATACTATTTTGTTTGGAATATTCAATTAATCCGGGTTTCTTGTTCACGCAGACCTCTTTCTAAGAGAACGTGTCCTTCAAAAGGATTCCTACTGTCAAGCATTTGCAATCCCCTCGATTCGGCAGAAATCTCTACATACTGCCAACTGTCCATTTTCTAAATGGATTATATCCACTGGAGGCAGCATGGAAATAAAGTGTCCACTACATAACGGACCAGAAAATGACTTATTGTGCCTTCATAGCGATAATGACTGGGATCATTCACAACAGCTAAGCGCCTTTCTGTGACAATCAGTGATATTCCTAAATCTCTCTGGAAGTCTGATCAATTACATGGCACGGTCATAGTGATACACCCTCAAGCGGGGCTGTCAATAGGCTGCCGACTGGCTTGAGGCGATTGGACATGGGCTGACACACAAATCCACACTGACACATTCACACGAAAATATGTCCGGGGGTAAATACTGGAGTTTGACTTCAGGGTAAGAAATTAGCCGACAGCCATTGCATGAAGTAACCTTAACTCATGTTGCCTGTTCTGTAGTTCACTCAAATGGTATACATTAAGAAATGAATAGAAAATCTGAGAATCCTGGTATTTGCAAACCATGGGAACAGTTGATGATAGCAAAGAAACACAATGAGCATGTAAGTAAAGTCCTTGACAATACTGTCTTTGGAATACCTAGAATTTGATGTATGTGTGTAATCCGTCTGTGCTGTAAGCAGTAGCAACCTTGCTATCAAAAACTCTACTTTGGTATTGTGGTCCACCATAATTGTTTTCGTTGCGACGTACTTGACCATGTCCCGAGTGTTACTCAACCGACATGCACGTCCTCTTTTTTTCACAAACTATAATTTCCAGAGTTTAGAAAGAGACAATAACGGTTTCAGACTTATTTTCAAACTTGTATTTTAATGCTCTAAAACGCCGTCGTTATGTCAACAAAAGATGAATTTGAGTGAACTGTACCCACTCAAGACTTAGAAGAACGCTCTGCAGCTAACACAATTTTCATCCTTAAAGCAAATCTCTGTGGCAGATTGGTCCTGATATCACATCTCTCTTTGATACCTCCACATTCAGGTTCTCAGAAGAATCCATCATGGTAATTCTGCACTTGTATTGTTGCGTTGAAGAACACAGGAAGGTGGAGTGTGTGCAGAACGTGTCTAGTGAACAGCAATTTCTTGGCATGGCTTGCGTATCCACCGAGATGGCAAGTGTAAGATCTCGGTCCCGTAGTAGATACGAGGTGTTTCTGTGATCTGTACAAAGACGGCAGTAAAGAGCAATGGGAATAATCAGATATGATAGAAGCTTTTATCCGCACCCGGTGCGAGTTCATTATGGAGACGAGAGTTTTTGGCTTGAGGCAAGCAACCAAGGATGCACAGTAGGACACTGAGGATAAACTTCACTAGCTGCTCAGCCTCCACCCATCCATTGAGATTTCACATAAATTTAATTCCCCCTAAAACAAACTGAGGCAATTCGTCTTTGAGATTTGGCATTGATTGGAATGCATGTTCAACCCCCACCCAACTGGTGTATTAGGAACAGGCCTCATCAGTAATTATAGCCTCGCTGTCTAATAGAAGCACCCTTTAAACAAACAATTGATCCCCACTTAACACATGTACCCACGTTAGTAAAACACAGTTTGCCAATTAGCCAAAGGCAACAGTGACAGCAGAGCAGGAACACAGTGAGAGGAGGTATTGCGATGGAGGGAGTCAGCTGGGGGTGCCATCAGAGAAGCAATGGGGAGGTAAATAGGTAAAAAGATGAAGACAGATTAGCCACAAGTCTGCTTCTTGGATGTAACTTAGAAACTTAAATTCAAAACTCCATCAATGCTAATTTGACTGCATGGGAAAATTACAGTGCGATGAAAACGTATCATTAGATAAATGTTTGTGAGTTTACCACAATAATGTTTGTCACAAGTGTAATAAGAGATGAGCATAATCCCAACGGGACTACATAAATGCAACATGGCCCTCCAAACACTTGTAATTAAAATGCAGTAGACGTTTAAAGGGGGGGGGGAACTATACTCTGCTCTCTTTAGATAAAGTAGGCCAAAAAAATATGTTTCCTGTCTGTGTATGATACCTGTTTCCAATTGAGGGTGATTTGGGCAAATTCCCATGTAAGAGCTAGTCAAAGTGCAAGCCCTGGAATTTGCCCAAAATAACTGCTTCAAACCAAAATGGCTGACTTCCTGTCACATTATAGGCATGCAGGTCTTTCATGCTTTTTTTTTTTTTTTGGTAAAAGTCAAGTCAGTCAGATTTAGTGTCCAACTGAGTCTAGAGCAGATTTTCCTCCGCTAACTTTCCGAACGTTTTATTTTCACCAGAATACACAATCTTTGCTATCTTGCTTTAGCAAACACAGACACAACAAAAACACAAACTAAGCACTAAAATGTGTTTTGTAATGCCATTCTTTAGGGAGAAACTAGTTTTGCATTACATAAAAAGAACCCTTTTACTATCAAACACAATATAGTAGACCATAAAACTTAAATGGTGCATCTCCATTGTGTGTGTGCGAGCTTGGGACTCGCAAAGCTAACAGATTGACCCGATTGGCTTCTTTGAACTGCCCAGCGCGTTTGAGGGACAACAAAAGGCAGTTAATGGCTTTACACGGGCCCCCATGCTGACAAATCGGCTATTATCTCTCTGATTTACTACACAACGGATTATTGCTATGATCAGTAGCCATCTTTATCTCCGAGGGGTTCAAGACCCGAATGATTGGCTAACGGGACACTTGAGGCATTAAAGTGCTTACAGTAAATCTTGTAGCAGCAGCAGTTAACTGTGCTGCGGTGTTAAATAAGGATGTCAGTCTCATTTAAAACACTTGATTGAATGAGTGAAGAATAATTCCAATAGATAATGTATAGAACCACACAATATATTTAGATTGTATACAATCACACACATTTAGAGTCCTAGTACAAATTATACTGAGACGATGAGGGAACATATTATGGGAGTTGGGGTACAGTTATGTTGAGTGACTCCCAATTCAATAAAGAAGTGATTCTTCATCTTTTTAAATTAAGTACAGCTCTCAAAATATCATAACGGCCAACTTTCTACTACAGTAACATAGTAGGTCCAAGTGTTCATCTTAAATGATATTACAAATATTCCAAGTCACTGTAACTTTAAGTATGTAGTATGGTACAGTAATGTTTTTTCACCACTTGAGGCAGCTTGGGAAACTTTGCAAAACACCAAAAGAGTGTAAATACCCTTTGCAAGCAAGCGGGTCAAATGTGTGTTTGCATAAGTCCTTTCCAGTATATCAGCACAGCAAACCTGTATGTGTGCTAAGTGTTATTTGCCATTTCTTTGTTTGTCGTTGTGTGACATTTGCCTTCCTGATTAGCTTCGCACATAATGCTAGCGTGTGTGTATGTATGAGTGTGCTTTGGCATGTGTATGCCAAAGGGAGGGGCAGGCAGGGGGGGGGGCACCGTTGTAAACTTATCAGCCACCGATGACTTTCCACACGGCTCTAAGACAACTTAAGCCCTCTCTAATTACGCCACATCTGTTGCGGCGGCCGACGTCTCCTTGTCATGCGGCTGAACAAATACTCCTGCCTTCAGAGGGGCACATACCTAATGAGCCACGCAGCCTGCAGGCCAACTCGCATCTCCGTGCTAAGATCAAAAAACGCAGAGCTAACCTCTGCTCGACGCGCCGCGCGCTACCACGGGGGAGCACTAGCGACACTGCGGCAACACAACAACCTGCGATGTGAGAACAAATGAGCGAAATGAAAGGTGGCAAAGTAAGAGCAGGCGGCGTGTTTACATTCTCTGACAACATGGTGAAGGTGTTATCAAGGAGCGAATCAAACGAGCCGTCTGCTCTAATAATTACCTGCCCTAAATAAAGCTAACTTGTGGGAAATGCTGGTGTGTGGAGCAATGGTAAGAAGCAACTGAGTACAAATACATTTTAGACACGTAGGTTTTTCTGGTATCTTGATACGTACGTACTACATAATCGTGTTTTCATCGTAATTCTGTACCTAGTTATATTTCGGAATGTACAAGCTGCCACCTCTGCTGTCGGGGGGGGGGACAGGTTGAAGAAAATAACACCAAGAAGAGGAAGAGTACCCCCTGAGGGAATGGAGCAGTCGGTGTAAACGTGCGAACGCTGCAGCGAAATAAGTCGGTAAGCTTGCAGTAATGACGGGCGGGGAGATGAGGGTATGGATGGTGGATAAAGTGTTCGTCTCAGACACACAACAGGTGCTAAACACTGCAGACGGCCGTTGTCCGATGGCGTCACAGAAGCAAAACGCTGCTCACCAGCCAAGAAAAGCAGCCCTAATGGCGGATAATCAGACAGCATTGTCAAAAATACTTTCATCGCCTCAAATTGTTTTTTCGCCATCGTGTTTATCTTTCGGCTTTAGTGTCGGGATCGTCGACATCGGGCAGGACACGGATTTAGCATGCGCTTCCTCCTCCGTGCCGAGGCTAAGCTCCAGCTTGCGGTTTCTGACTGTCAACCTCCTGGGCTTAGGCTCCATTTTCCCGCAGACGTTCCAAATGTCATTATGAGCTCTACTGTGAAAAAAAAAAAGAATAAACCGAACACCCCGTAAGCGAGCGCACGTGTTTTCCCCCCCGTCGCGTCGAACACACCCAGGCTAATATGGCCGCATCCCCTTAAGATACAATATACGCTTATTGGAGAGCCACTCTATTAGTTACAAAAGGTCACCCAGTGAAAATATCCAACTTATGAAGGGCCTGTGCCAGAATATGCGGAGGAAGCATAAAAAGAGGTGTTGTGTCCCATGTGTATGATTATATCTTCTTCCTTCATCCTCCAAGCGCTGACCCACGGGCCACCACTTTATTGCTCTCAGATGCCGGCTGCCTCACAATGTACAAAAGAGTCTGCTATTCCAGACCTTTATTAAAGCTGGCCTTCGTTATATACACACACTCGTATACGCTCACGTACGGGAATGACAATTTAGATGCGGTGGAGACTCGACTTCCTCTCTGGAGAGCGGCGGCCGGTCTGTCCTGTCAAAGACCGGCTGAGTGTCCGTCATACTCACGTGAAAATAGAATTTTTGGTCGAGTACGGGAAGTTGAAGTTTCATGTATCGAATGGCGGAACAATGAATCAATGTGTCAACCCTGTAAAACAGCTGCGGGATACGATACGATGGGTCGTAAGTTCACGAGGGTCCCGGCATGTGATGTTTGGAGGTTGCGAATGACGTGCAGTGGCGGAGGGATACGTACGTTGTCACGTGGCACAAGCAGGCATGTTATGGCGTTCTCACTATGTTTCAGTTGGTTGATTTATATCATGAAAATGGTCATACAAATATTTACTACAATTATGACTTTAGTGTCGTTTAGTAACGGACTACAGCGCCTTCCGATTTACTCGCAAATTCGAGGTACCAGTCTGAGCCCTTCTTATTTGGCGTACCCATGCTTGCGTTTACGTTTTTTCATAGTCAACATGTCTTAAAGATACATCAAAATATCCAGCCCAAATTTTCTTGAGGTTCTTGAGGTAGTTGTTAGGTATGTTAGTGGGTGGAGCCCGACACTTGATATCTGTTGATCGAAAAATCATGTTGACAAAACCATTTGAATTGGAAAATTAAGTCCAAAATATCAGACTCAAACCAAGCACTTTTCTGTACCAATAGTTGGGGTGTCGGTTTGAGTAATATGTTTTTCCAATACTCACATTTTATTGGTCGATAGAGAAATGCCACCTCTGTATTATAATGGAATTAATTTAATGCCATCACATCATCAGACTGCAACTGGAAACACAAGTCAAATCTGGTTTACTGTCCAAATACTTTTGGCTAATTAACTGTGCTATCTATTGGAATCATCTTCACATTATTTTCCAAGGTCCTTATATATGTTTATTCTTATTACATACATATGCTAGCACTATGTTCACATTTCCCACATGGTTTTATGATTTATCAGTGTGTGCGTTTGTGGAGTGTTGATGCTTTCTGTGTGAGTGTGTGTGTGCGCATGCGTGTGTGTGTGTGTGTATCTTGACTTTAGAGCCAATATGTTTGCATTAGGTTCTGTATGCATGACCCCATTATACGCAGGCCTCGGCGGATAACTGTTTGTTTGCACATTCAGTGTGAGCTTGCGTGTGAGCCTTGCACTGTATATTTGTGTGTGTGTGTGTGCGCGCGCGTGCATGTGTGTGTGTAGTTACAGCTATCAAATACTTTTAAAAGCTTGATTTCCCCCGGGAAGCGACAGAGGTCATCTCATCGGCAGAGGGATGAAAACAACATTTGCATGCGATTGGTCACGCCCACAACATTAAAGTTTTAGCTCGACAAAAACACGTCAAAGAAATTTACACCGCCGCGTTGACAGGCCCCGCAGAGTCCGGGACACAGCCCATTGCCACTTCCAATTATTAAGGCTACTTTTATTGTGCGCGTGCAAACTCCATCTTTACCCATTACCAATAAAAAACATAACTGGGAGGAGATATTTTCCCTTTGTCACAGGCATTATCAACCCCCTCCATCCGTTGAGTGTGCATAAAGCTGCCAATCAGAATTAGGGAGTGGGTTCGCAGACGTGAGATGATTCGCCTGGCTCAGCCCCCGTGCGCTGGATTTAAATAATAAAAGAGAGATTTCTCTCCAGGCCCTCAGCGCCGTGCCAATAAGAGAGCGGGGAAAATGGGAAAATGGCCGTGTGCATTGAGAAATAACTGCAAATTGACGGTATAATGAACACATTTAATATTTCATTCCTCCGCATGGAAATATCTATATCAGGGGCCTTTTTTTCCCCCTTCGCTCCCTTCTTCCCCCTGTAGAAAAAAAAAATCAAGCAGCTGCTAGAGAAAGCCTTACATTTTAAGCACGGTAATCATTTACAATTACAGAACACGCTATCCCTCCATCGCTGGCTGTCCTTCAATCTCATCTATAGCAGCTCAAGAGCTCATGAGGGTTGAAGCGAGAAAGCCCCTGGCTGTCATCGCTTGCCGTCGCAAAGATCTTCTCCACAACATAATTACCACCATTATGGCACCTGCAGTTATCATGTTTGCAGTTCACAGCGGCGTAGGGTGGGTTACCGTCACCTAGTGCATGGAAACCATCAAACTCATGGACCATGGCTCCACTGCAAGTAGAAAAACAAATCCTGACTAATTGCTCATATCTCCAGTCCTCAGTTCCCATCAATGCTACATAAAAATTCACATAAATAACTTAAATCGGGGATGTCAAACTCATTTTTGTCACGGGCCTCATTGTACTCATAGTTTCCCTTCGGAGGGTCATTATGATTGTCAACGTCTTTAATAACACAGTATAGGCAATGAAACAAACTGATAACTATTTTTGAAATCAGAGACTAGTAAAAACTGTAACTGTGATGAATGGTAATCAAAATTGCAACCAATATCTCAGTTTTTTTTTAAAGTGAAGACAATTTGTAATTTTAGTAATGAGACAAAGTCAAAATTTGTCTTCGCGGGCCACATAAAATGCTATGGTGGGCTGTATCTGGCCCCCGGGCCTTGAGTTTCACACCTATGACTTAAATAAACCGGAACAGGACCAGACATGGATGCTAGACCCGACTGGATGTCCTTGAATGTTACCAGTGGTCGGGACACTATGTGCACATTAGGTGAACAATTTTGTAATTGTGCTTGCTTCAAGATGGCGGTTGTTCACTTTGAACTAACTCATCTGCTTGTTTTTTTTTTTTTTTTTGTAACTACAGCATCTCCCTTCACTGGCCAATATAAACTACAAGTACTTAAGTAATATTTTTTTGGGGTGAGTTAGCGCCCCGAAAAATTCCAGGCCAGCTGCCTGAATGTCCACCATTTTCATATTACTTTTTCCACAGACAGTTATTACGCTTTTTTATCTGTCAGTTTGAGTCGAAGTTACTTAGAAGGGGATTTATCAAAAATGATGCACGTGTTTCTGAAGCGGAGGGAGGCTATTAATGCTGGCTGGTATTTCAAGGAACCCAAATTGCTTCAAATGTGTCTTTTGACATTACGGCTCGGTAAGCTTTATTTTGGCTGAAGCTTGCTCTACTTTTTTTTATTGTTTTAACAGCATCAAGTTCGGAGAGACGTGTGGAATAAGCCACCGCAAATATGTCACTAACTGAAAACAGGTTGTTTATCCTTTTTATTGCCTTTCTTATTTTAACTGTACGGGTTCAAACCCGTGCCGGGACAGACTGTACATAGCTGGACCACATTGTTTACTCAGATGGATATCAAGCCCAGTTTACTTTGATGGCAAATTTCGACGTTTAGTTTTTTTATTCCTATTACAGTCATGTCTTTAATTATGGTTTAGTCATAGCTGACAATCACAATTATTGTGGAATTGTTCTACTTAGAATCGTATCTCAATTTTTTTTTCTCTCTTGATACTTTTTTACTCTACAGTACCAATTGAGGTTTGAGCGTGCAACAGAAACAACTTGAGATAAGCAATGAGAATTCATTCCAATTGGATTCTGCCCATAGCAAACATTCTTGTTGATGAACGAACAGTATTCTTAGTCATGCAACAAATTTCCGAACAGGAGAATTTAATTGCATTGATATATTGATATATGACATGTCATTTAAACAAACAACACAAATAAAGTACCAGTACCAAACAGTCTTTAAATATGTTTATAAATTAACTTTTTTTTTCTCCTTTCATGATGACTTTCATATCTCCAAACTATATATCTTCAAAGCCAAATTGATTTTGAAACTCCTTCCTGAGTTATTGATTCAAAAACTGGTAGTATAGTCAACACACATATCAATAATACATTGAGTATTTGTAAACCTCCCGGCGAGTCTTTGCGTGTGCCCATAACTGTTTTAACAGCGCACTAATGGAGTCGTCAGCATGGTAGGTACCAGCTATGTTAATTGCCTTACATGAATAGTGATTACCATGACGACGGTAATAATGATCGCGCCTGTCTGTCCTGAGCAGGCGCGCCGCTTCGCATCAGTCAGTGTCGATGTGGTGTGTTCAAGTTAGTTGGAGATCTTAAGCTTCATGTTATTGGTTTGGTGTGGGTTTTTTTTTGTTGTTGTTATTTTTCCGACGGCCTGTTATTCGTCTTCAAAGGCGTGAATGAGGTCAAGATGCGCAAGATTAATTCAACAGCTCCCGACAAACAAACTAGAACACATAGAGACCGACGGGGGGCTGAGCAGTTAAAAATTCATTTGGGCTTGTCCTGAATTTGTGTACTGGTGATTACTGATTTTTCTTGTTTGTAGGCTTTACTTTTAATCTGCCACAGAGCGCTCAATAATTCATGGCAGCGTTTGAAATATTAAATGCGTGTATTAATTTCATTTATCTTCAGCAAAAACAAGAAGGTGCAAAAAACAAAACTGCAAACATATCACAAAAATTCTGTTGTGATGCCTAAAATATTTGAGTTGGTATGGTACACTCGCAGTTGTTTGCCCTTCTATTTATAAGCTTCAAATACTGTAATTAAAATAAATTTACGACACAAAATAGGCATAATTAGTGCAATGATGTCCCGGGTATCATGGGAGAAGTCCCTGATTAACTAGTTTAGTGGTCTACATAATATTGGTGTACGTACCAATGTTAGCGCTAACATTGCTATTCAACGTTTGCCAATTTATATTTTACTTAGTAGTTCAAAAAGGGAAACGGTCGGGGCACTCCAGTGTGAAAACAGAAAAAAGGTCAATGCAGGTTTTTGCCTTTTTAATTATTATTTATTTAATTTTATTGGTTGTTGTTGTTTTTTTGTCTTAAATCGTCATGGGAAGTTATCTAAAGGTTTGTAGATTTTTAATGAATAAACTAAAATAATAAAAATCTGATATCCAGGCTCATTTTACTATTTTTTCATTTAGTTAATCTATATGAAACAAAATTTTTCAATTTTTTTTTTCAGTTTCAGGGACATAAAACTCCCTGTATTGTTATAAAATCAAAATACACATGTAAGGTTACATACTGCCTCTCCCCAGTATTTTGTGACGCGAATAAGAACAAGCTGCATAGAAATTGATAAATTGCCCAATGTCAGTATAAGTAAAAATTTTGTGCACCATTCCGAGCTTTTTAAATGTCATCACGGTCGTGAAGGACCCCCTGTATATGTCTGAGACTCGTCTGGCTCTCGGCTGTTGTTAACATTCCACCATCATGAATGTGATGTTTGCGTGGGGTAGCGACACCTTCACCTCCGAGGCCCCGTCCTGTTGTGCTCCTCTGTGATCTTGCACTCATGTATGTGATTGGATTTTGGATTAACAAAAACCTGAAATTACACACCAATGGAGTCACGGCTGAAACCCGCTTTCACAGTGATGATAGGGGCTGGGCTCACGCGCCGCTCGCGCCTTTAAGATACTGCCCCTCCGCCGCTACCTCCACCCATCCCCGCCAGGTTGTTGACGGAAGAGGATAACAGGATTATTTTTTTCCCCCATAAAGCATCAATTTGCATATTTGGCGAGCTGGTTAAAAAGGAGCTCGAACACGGGTCAGTGGTCAACGCTCAACCTCGACATACTTTGGCAAAGAGACCTCGGGACCTCGGAAAGTGGGGTGACGAGCCGGTGGCCTCTCTCGGGGTCTGTGACACTGTACCATCTGTGACACCCACCCCCCGACTCCAGGCTATGCTTATGCTCATCAGAAAGATGCTGATCACACAGGGTGTGACTAACGTGCCATACAAATCTCCACATCCCAGGCAAAGGAAAAAACAGCTAGTGGGGGCAAAGAGGGGCGACACACTAACACACAATTCCACATCCGCTATTACAACCATTCCCCATGAGGCGGGTCCCTCCTCAACTCTCAGGGGCGTGTTGATCTGGGTCTGCTATGATGAGTGGGTGGACCAAGACGAGGTAATGATAGGGTGTCAACTCGTATGTAATTCAATTTGAAAGTGACGGCATCCACACTTCAATGCAGGTCCGCAACTTCTACTGATCTGCCCGTGGGGTCGACGCAAAGCTCTATGACCCAGCCTCGGGTTTTACTTGTATATAGTCCTACTAATTACATGGACAGAGGTTGTTGCGTGAACAAAAGAGGCAGTCTTATTTACACGCAGAGGCTTTCTTTGATGTCGATGCTGCGTTCGGATGTTTTTTGAGCGCCGACAATAAAGGTCAGCTGGAACGATCAGGCTCTTGATGATAAAGCTTTGTTGGCATTGTTGTTCGAGACTTTCTGATATCAATTAGTCCGCTTCATGTTTTCGTCTAATTAAAATGAAAAAGGAAAACAATAACGGCCGTTGGGGATTCAAGAGAGTTGGGAGAACTAGATATGAGGATAAAGAGTTTGAAGGGTATCGGAGGGCTTTTATTGCGTCGATACAGTTTGGGTTAAGTTTTATTGGTCGTCCGCCCTGTTCCATCCAAATGTGTTTACTACCTGTGCCAAATTCTATGACAGCAGGAAACTAGTTAGGCCTGAATGTGAAGCATAAATTTACACATTACATATATCAGGATAAATATGACAAAAAACATTGATAAAATCGTACAGTCATAAAATTTGTCATGCCCGTCTAGTGACTGATACTGCTCAATCCTTGCGATGGGGATGCTCACTCAAGTCTTTGAGGATATAAAACAAACGTGACAAAGCTAAAAGCCCATTTTCACCCACTATCAGCGTGAGTAAAGCTCTCCTCCAGGTCTGCCGTGAGAGGCGGTATTAAAACCTCCAGTGCAAGCGTAGTGGAAGAATCAAACAGCGACAAAGATGGAGGAGAGGGTAGCTGGTGTTAAAGTGCTGAGTGTGGAGTGTCCTGGAGGATCTAATAAGCAGGTCGAAGACCGATAAGGATAAGCTGTCCCTCTGGCTCTGGGGAGCCTTGTGTGTATTTTTTTTTCGATATTTATTTATTTATTTATCCCTGCCTTCAAGATGTAGCTCCTGGAAAACAAGAGTACCCCAAAAAACAGAGGGAAGAAAGATGTGGGAAAAGATGAGCGATAATAGGTTAGGCTTGCTTTGAGGGATTAGATCGAAAGGATTTATGTTTGTTTTAGTTGGTAGCGCTGAATTTTTGGACACAGATTCGGGGTTAATATTTAGGGTTAGGGTTTGTTTTAGATGAAAATGGGTCTATGTGGAGATATATGTCAAGGAATATAGCATTGCAACCTCCCCGTGTGTCAGAGATTCAACTTCCAACCCTGGAGGAACCACACATACATTGCATTATTTATGCTGAGCACAATTGGCCTGGGCCACACGCCGTTTCCTATTGTGTCTTCATAATAAAGCAAGTGCGGTGGAGCTACGGAAGAGGAAACGCAGCCCGGAGGCCGCTTTGCACATCGTAGAGGTGGCAGGTCGTTATGGCACGATGTGTAGATACAAGACGGTAGAGCGGCTGGCGCCTGCCATGTGATTAAGGAGGCGGGATGAGAAGAAGGGAAAAGTGGAGAGGGTCACCTGTCATTTCCTGAGAGATTTTCTGAAGGAAAATTAATGTTTGTGAATTTTTGAGTGTTGTGAACGTATGCCCACCATACACAGGAAATCTAATATTTTGGTTTGTAAACGTCTGTTTTTAGTATCACTAGCCATTCATTTGATCAGAATATTTATTTTAGTCAGAATAGCCATCTGACTGCGTGTTCTTCCCATGTGGGAGGCTGAGAGGGACATGATAAAGGAGAGCTCAGTGTGTGGTCTGCAGGTCAAAGACAGCCAAGTTGTGAAGCTCCTTCCTGCCCCTCAACCATCTGCCGTGCCCCGGGAGCTGCCAGCGTCTCGCCCTGTCGGGGCCTACGAGCTGCCGCAGCCCCCCGCGTCTATCCTCTAAGGAACCAGCACCCATGAAGCAGCTTGTCGGGCTGTGGTTGGGGGACAAATCTGGATGATGTAAGTGTCTTATTTGCATTTCATATGCTTGTGGGCAGGTGGTAAAGATTGCAAACACAACTGCATTGTCTTATTTTCTCAAGACCGTGTCTATTTCCAGATACTAAAAGTAAATATGGCAGCTCTTAAGTTAGTGACCAGTAGGGCTGAGTGTGTTTCATCTATTGTGTAAATGTAATCCGGATTTGTCTCATATAGACAATTACAGTCTTACCCAATCAGTTTTGAATTCTGAAGTAGCATTTCCCTAAAGATTACAGTACGGTAAAAATATGAATATGATTTTCCGATATGATTTAGCAGGTGCCAAATGCCTAAGCCCATGTGAGCTCTCCGGTGCTCTTGTTGAGATATGTTATGAGTGTGTGTACACCATCCAGAGGCAAGAATAGACAAGTATTTCTTGGAGTAAGTGTAGGCCACAGGCAGCCCTCCTGCTGCCCGCCCTCAAAGCCTTGGAGACTTAGTTGAATGCCAGGCCTCCATGCAGCATCTTAAGATAGACCCGCTCAGGCAGCAACAGCGCAGGGTATCATATCTCCCAGATCCTTACCAAAGACAAGACCCCCGCCACCAACAAATCACCCTCCAGGAGATTTACACCCACCACTCAGCCAACGTAAAGGGACCTGACAGTGGACATACGCTCGCACGCCATCCGATTAGTCAACATCCATCACATCCTGACGTTGAGAGGGGGATCCTTCCGAAAATAAATGTATATTTAGGAGGCTCACTCTGCAGGGGAGGGAGGAGGAGGGGAGTGCACGTGGGATCTTGTTACCACTCCGGAGGCTAAAATTAATGGCTGCGGGGCTGTCGCGGGAGTAACACCCATGCATTGAGCGCCACCGCTCGCCTCCGCGTCGACGCCGCTGCTCACCGCCGCGGCCTAACAGATGTCAGTCAAAGGGCAAAACGCGACGGGAGGCACTGTAAAGCCTCGTGTGCTGAGGTGGGCTGACTCCAGTGTTGATGCTGACATTAGGATTTTCGATGCATAGTAGAAATGTCAAAGACCAGTTTGTACCTTCCCATTAGCCATTTTTGACACAATGATGCGTATACTTATCTTTTTTTTTTAAATACATACCTGTATATCCCAAATGCTAGCCTACATCGAGCAGCTAGCCTTTACTAGATGAGCAACTTCCATTAATTTCGGCCACTTGGACCAGCACTGCATGCTAACAGTGGAGGTTCACAACCGTTGTGAGGAACACTGAATAAAATTCCGCCATTGAGCTGAAACTAAAAACCCAATGAACTGCTCCCCGCAAAGGAAGTCGGACTAAACCGAAAGTTTCAATCAGGGATATAACGACTGGAAAAAGAGTTTGAGGCAACAAGTCACAACAAACGTAACATGACATTTGACTGGTAATTTTACACAGTACACAACTTTTATGTCCATGTGACCAGTGAAAGCTCAATTATGGCTTTCACCCATTCATTTAGATAGGAGCCAGTTGTTGTCAACCTAAAATAACAGAGGAATTTGCTGACTGGGCAGAACTAGCTGAAAGAA
Organism: Syngnathus scovelli; assembly: GCF_024217435.2. NCBI lineage: Eukaryota > Metazoa > Chordata > Actinopteri > Syngnathiformes > Syngnathidae > Syngnathus > Syngnathus scovelli. Next base: position 19,437,810 of record NC_090850.1, read on the forward strand.
CCTTTTTTTTTTTTACTTGCTTGAAGCTATTATTTTATAGCTAAATGCAGTCAGTAAAAATAATGGAATGCCACTCACACCTTTTATGAAGATGTGTTATTTCGAAGGACCTTGAATATATAGCTCAAAATAATTGCTTCATATTAAAATCAAAACAATGGAAAATGATGCATTTGCACTCACTGGCAAATAGGTACATCTGAACAATTTAACGATTAAAAAAATGGCGCGTTCACATACAGTAACTACAAGTTAGTAGTGGAATGAAGAAAATCTTTTTTTGCTAATTGAAGCCAAAAATAATGCCACCCATTCCATTCAAAATTATTATTATTATTATTATTATTATTACATCACTTAAAAAGTACAATACCGTGGCCTCCAGAGCTAAGACAATGTCTTGTCATTTCAATTGTAATACCAATAACATATGGTGATTTTATTTGAGATGAGACTAAGGGCTGCTATGAGTCAAGACTGTGGAGGTGAACTACACCATGCAGAATTGTAAGGCACACAGACATTGCCCTATGTATTTAGTTTAGTTATTTCTACTGTATGTATCCTCAAATATTACAACGTAATTGAGAGGAGACAAAAAAAATAGACCGTTGCATCCAAGTCGAGACTGTGGAGTATAATACTTGTGGTAACCAGAGCTACAGCCGTGGAGAAAAGGCTGAAATGCGTTCCTTTGCTCTACTGGGATTCCTTCTTATTGATCAAGAAGAAATCAACAGCACCGCCTCAGTGTGAGCCAAGATAACACTTTGGATTCAGCATCACAATCACAGCCGCTCTATCTCACACAGACACACACACACCTGTCTCACACCCACCCGCTTCCATTTATGTCCATTACCCTCCACACGTTGCACCACACACACACACAACCCTGTAAAAGTGCACGAGACTCACACCATCAGATAGTGTTAAATGAGCAACTAATAGAAGTGGACATGAGACAGAGCAATTAAAGCTCATCAGTGGCTGCCTTCCCTCTCTGAGATGCCAGCATGCGACCCAATCAACAATTTGATCACTCACAAGGTGACCAAAAAATAAGGCCAACCAGTAACAGTGACAGATTGGGGGGGCGCGACCTGTGAGTTAATTCACTTTTTGTGTGTGTATGTGTGAAAAACTATCCAACCTACAAAACAGTGGCTCGTCTACGCAGTAAATCCCCACAAAGAAGCCTCTCAAGGCCGATAAATTTAGATCTTATGATCACAACAAATGACTTCTAGCTGTCACAACTGTAACCACAAAAGTGAGTGGCCGGTTACATCTACGGCCCCTTGAGGTGGATGCCGTATATTTCTCCGCGACTATTGGAAATCAATGAGTGGCAAATTATTTATGGCAAAAAAAGGCACAGTCGTGTTAAATTACCGTCACCTGAAGCCAGCGAGATTTATGTGCGAGCGCCGACCGCACAAATCACGCACAGTCAGCACAGGTGACTCACTCCGAAAATGTAACTAACGCGTTCATCATTTCCTCTTGGAGGTCCAAACAATAACAAGAAAGTGTGGAGCTAAATCTATTACAATAGCCTTTTGTTTTCCATCAAGTCTCCTGTGGCCGCTCTGTGAGTTATCTTCCTCTGTTGACCCACTTAGGCCACTGTTGCTTTTTCTTATTGATTGTTTCTGCTCAGGCTGTCACAACACCGGGGACACAATGAGCAGGCAGAGGATGGTCCAATCAAGGCTACATATACAGTAACTAAAAGCTGTTTATAGGAACCACTAAATGAAGGCTAGGGAAAACAAACATCTGAGGTTTTTATTTTTTTTGCAGTAGTTAGCACAACTGGAAAATGTGCTGAAATATTCTCAGAGTAGCGTTGAAGATGGTTAAGTGAAAATGGAAGGAGTACTTCATGATTCCGCATGATTTTTTTGGACAGGTGGCCTAATAAATGTGTCAAGTACTGAATGTATACATCAGCCAGACCCAGCAGGACTGTTGTGGCGAAGAAAAAAAAAACATCGACCGCCGTGAATATCTGGGGTGGGGGAGACAGTCGCATCGGCAACTTTCCTTATTTGTAAGAAATGCATTTAGAATAAGTCGTCAAATTATGCAGTTTATATGGAGACAAAAGGCAGAAACACATGCTACATCTATACACAAAGATGTTTGTACGCATGAACATGGCCGGAGACAGACGGCCATGTCGTCAGGCAAGAGCGAGGTTAAGCGAGACGGGAGCGCAGGCCAGAGGGCAGCGAGAGCTCCTTCCAGTCTGATTTATGACCGGAAAGCGAGAGGATCGACTCAGGATGCTTCGCTCGCCACGATCACAGCTCCCGTCCTCCTGTTGGAATGCTTCCATCCGGCAGGTCCAAACTGAAAGATTCATACTGTCCGCCCCCTCCTCTTTTAACTCCCCCCTCCTCCCGCGGGGTTGCTCACAAATACATTTATCATGTTCTCACATAATAAATCACAGCGGCCAAAGTGGGCCTGATAAGTGCTTGCGTGGCTGTCGAACGACCGCTGCCCTAATCTGCTTGCCAGACAGCCCCCGCAGGCCTCCGGACCACCATGAGTGTCCGCGGGATCCCTTAACAGGGCACCACCGGGATACATGTGGCTGGCTGCTAATTCAGTTGTTAACATAAGCCACTCTCATACATACTGACAGCTTCCATTGACAGTGAGTTATGAACTGAACGCCACGAAGTCCTACGTAGGCCTTACATGCTTGATGTATGTATTTGCATTTTCCACAATCATCCGTAGTAAATTTCCAACAGTGAGTTATGACGGAGGAAGGATAGACGAAACATGCAAGTTGCTCTTCCGCCGTTTGACTTAAGAAAGTGTATTCGTCTTTCTGGACATGTTTACTTAATCACAAACAATGGAAATTGGAATAATTCCTTCCAGGGTCAGACGTACAATCTTAATCAGGTGTACTGTTGATTTTTCGCAGCAAGCTTAAAGATAACCCCTCTCACAAATGGGCTGCTAGCTGTAGGCTAAACTTAGCATTGTTCTGGTAATGCCAATCCAATAGTTTATGTTAAGATTTAAAAAAATATATTTACACAGTGGGTGCTAGTCTTGTGATTATTATCAAACTATTGTGCACGTTTGAGAGTTAATACCGTTATATTTTCTCAACTTAGTAGTAATTTGTCCATTTTTACATTATAAATTATCGCTAAACAACAATTTAAAGTAATATTAGTATAAACACTATATGTGACAAAAAACAGACTAAAACCTTTCTGGGTTGTCACTGACCAAAACTAGTACAATGACTAAATGACTAAAACTAATGGGCATTTTTATTCAAAACACTTGAACTAAAATGGCTGCCAAAAACAACACTGAATTTATGTTGACATAACCTGACGTGACACCATATTTATTTGTCCGTCTGCGCAGGTTTAATAGCGACACATTTCATGGCCCCCCACCCACCTCTTTAATTGTGCGGCGGGTGCGTACAAATGGGCTTCGAGTGTATAGCGTGGGTTAATCAAACACAAGGCGCACATAAAAGCAGCCAGGGCCAGTGTGAGTATTTACAGTAATAAAAGTTAAGAGCGGTCAAAGCCTCTGGGATCACATTACTCGTCAGACATGTGGCTGCAGCTCGCTCCCTTGTTGCTTTCCGGAGGTCGGCCCGAAGGTAAAGCAAGCTGCATGCGCCGTGTTCTTCCACACGAAAGACAAGAAAACAAACTTTTGTAGCTCCCTGCCCTCACCCCCTCCTTCTCCTTCACTGAAGTCATACATTTAACCTCTAGATGATAAATCTCCCCCACAGAAGCCCACGAGTGGGAAGACCCCCGGTGCTGGAAGAGCCTCGTGTGTCCTCTGTGTCACATCCTGTTTGCCTAGTCAGGGCTCATAATTCAATGCGAGACAAGACTTCCTCACTCTTATTTTTATTTTTTTTATTCTATTTTATAAATAAGTGCACCGCTTTGTTTCGTCAACCTTTGCCCCCCCCCCCCCCCCCCCCCTCTCCCCGGGTCATTTTTTTTTTTAGAAGACAAGCAAGTCATCTCTCCATTCGCGGAATGACCTTATTTGAAGAAGCATCAAATTTAAAAATCTATTGTGTCAAAAATAGAACACATTGTAGTGTAAGGTTATTGAGGCTACATCGTGGTTGATTGACACTTCCCAATGTGAGACAACTCCTCGTGTATCTCACTCCCATCAATACCAATTAATCAATTGGGAAACTATTACACCTCCGCAGTGGCCGCTTGGCTTAATCTTAATCTTCTCTTGGATAAAGTTAGTCTCTTTCCTCTTCTTTCGTCAATACCGGCGAACCGGTGCTGCAGGTGTTTGACTCCATCGTCTCCACAATGATTCAATAAATTGAAATGTAATTTAGAACATTTAGTCAAATGCTCACACTGGCTTGTTAATGGGATGCAGTCCAAGGATTCAAACCTGCGAGCCCCAACCCGTCTTTATCTTGACAAACCGAGCTTTGGCCCCATTACGGAAGCTAGCGGATGCGTATTTACCACTGCTGGGAAATATACACAGACACAAACGGGCGAGAGAGAGAGAGAGTCCTGATTGATCAACTCCCTATCTGGCTATTTACGATCTGGCTGCGGCGCAGGCGAGTCTCTGCCAGACAGAAAAGCAATTAATCTGCAAACGAGCTGGGGAACAGCCGGCCTGAGCATTGGAGCCTCCTACCCGCGTGGCTCTGGAGGAGAGATAAGGCTGCAGACGGCTATTTATTGTACATTTTAATTAAGTGCTTGTTAACGCTAGTTATCTTAACAGTCACAAAATTACCGTTGTAATGCGTTTAGTTGGAGGAAAAATGGAGCCGGGGCCGGAGCGTTTCTATGGAAGCTGGCACGGCTCGGCCTTCCTCATTGCGAGTGAATTCAGAGGAGGCGGACGCCACAATGATCTAAGCTCAGGCGCTAATGGTTATTTAATATGGCCATCAGTGGTCCCGAGTCCCCCAGCATACGGCGTTTGCACAATAGCCTCCCAAAGCCTCTTTAACACTTATTTGAGATGACAGGAAAAATGAAATAGTTTGTGCTTTCAATGGAAAAGCAATCATTGCTACATTATACTCTGCTTGCCCTATCATGCTAATGCCAGGTAAAAATGTCACCAAATGTATTTAAAGGGCCTGATGGAGTGTTGCCGTTTGATTCCTGCTGCCTGCCTGATTAATAGAAGAAGGTTGGGGAGGGGGGAAAAAAAAAACTTCAATTTGTATGTAAATGCAACCTGGGCTCTCATATCGGCTGCACACCTGCACCTGGAGGAAAATAATAAACTCAAGTTTAATGCTGCAATTATGAGCGTTTATGGGAATTGTGGGAAAAGGGGGGGCTTGATGAGCGAGGGAATGTCGCCACGGCGTTATGTTACAATGAGACCCACAAACATTCTGTAAGGGATATTTTATACATTCAGCCATTTTCAGGAGGAAAAATGTTAAAGATTTTTCTTGTTCCATCTTTAAAATATGATAATTGCTCACGTTATTGACTTAAAATTAACTTGTAGTTCATCCCCACTAAACAATCCCCCTCAGGACACCTTTCGCGTATTGCATTGTTTGTCATTGCTCTTACGTCGTACACTCTCGCAATACTTCCCGCGGCTCACAGCGTATTCAGTTTACCGTGTGAAGGGTAAAGATGGCCGAGACGAGATTAAAGGCACGGGCCGTTGCCAGAGTGTGGCAGCCGTTCGTCTTCTCACTCCTTCTGTGTAAGCAACCTTAAGGAACGTGCTCCCCCAGCAGCTGCTATCACCTGTCAAGAGCGACGCCTCTTCGATGGGAGGACCTGCTGAAGCGATTGACCCACCCCAACTCATCACGAATTGAGATTGACTTTCGAAACTTCAATGCATACTATAAAAATCCTGGGGGGGGGGGGGGTGATCCAAGGGGTGCGTAACATTAGAAGAAGCTCAAGTCTTATAATTGCACATTTACGTTCAAGTGCATATAGTATTTCTTGCAAGAACTTTTACAACCTCCCTCTTGAATATTGTTACCACTGTCCCATACAAAATACAGGAATGGACTTTTAACAGTTTCGGGGTGCTCACCATTATGACAACAATACTTGATTTAACCCACAGGAAATAAATAAATAAATAAATAAATAAATAAATAAATAAATAAATAAATAAATAAATAAATAAATAGTTATTTATTGAGGTACAAATATTTCTATAAATATTCATTTGTTATAAGTATTTAAATACAATTTGTAATGAATAAAAAAGCCATGAGTCAATGTTGAGCTTTGATTCACACAAATGTAGCGTGTGTTCAAAAGAATGACATTGTCCACTTTAGAAAACCATCACTAATTCCAGAGCGAAAGGATGACATTTGAGGTATTTGTATTGCTGTCACTTGTCACAACAGGTCAAATTTGATCGCCACAGTATGTAAGTGTTATAATGTAGCAGACAATCACATATTGGTTTGGTTTGGTTGGTTTCAAAATCCCGCTACAGTTGGCGTACTCCACAAAAAGAATCCTGGCATTTGACCTTAATAAGTACATATATAAAAACGTATACAGACTCCCTTTCAAGTAAATTGGAGTTGAATACAAGTTCTTATCCAGGTTTACGAGGCCCGGCTTTCAAATCCCCGCAATGTCATAGATAGTGTACGATAAAACACACGAGGGCACGCGGCGACGCGACAAAGGCCCCTCGCGAGCAGACAGAAGAAAGTGACGACAGTGATTTGAACGAGCGTCAAAAACTTTTTCGCGGTGGGTATTATGCGGCCGAGTGGACTGGAGCGCCGCTCTAAGATAATCGTTATCTGCCGAGATGATCTACTCGGGCATGATAATAGCGCTACAGCGGTGTGACTGCGATGGAGCTCAAGATGTGGGCTCTCCTCTTTCAAGGAGCAGAAGGAAGAAAAAAAAGTCCCCAGCTGCTTAATGGCTTTAGACAGCAGCCATTCGGTGGTGCTAATCTTCCGTCTCTCTGAAAATAACTTTTTGTGCCGTATGAAGATTGGATTTTACAGATCACAACGGCACGGTAATGCATTCACTCAGCTGTACTTCTCATGAGAAACGTATCGTGATCTCGAATAATATTCTGTATATGGCGGCAGCCAAGCGCTGCCTTTAAATGCGACGCCGTATTAATATTAATATTTATGGACTGTGGAGGAGCGGCAGGCGTCTGAGGGGTACGGGCAGAACAAACTTCCATTAATTCCTATGGAGGGGAAAGTCCAAATTAATTCCTATTCACATTTTAATGCTTTTATGCTAATGCAGGCACCCGGGGAAAGGGACGGCCTCACAGGAGGAAGAGGGTTAAAGTTGACTGCCGCACCTGAAAAATGTCATTCAGCACTGGGAAATCTGGCCGTACGGGAAGGTTACGATTAACTGAACACACGCACGGTCGCTTACAATTTGCATTTCTATCCGTAAGCTGGAGAATTTCACTGGATTGCTAACAAACGATCGCTGTTTATTTGAAATGTTAACAGTCTTCCTGCATAGAATGATGAAAAGGATGAGGTGTAATTGGACGAAACGATTTTGTCAATCTTCGAGCTGACACGGTGGGTGCTTGGCAAAGATCGAGTGGACCAACCGGCAACATTTGGCATCGGAAAAACGGATGAAAACAGCGGCATTTGCCTTAACATGGAGAATATTTGCAAAGAGACTGGATTTTGGATTTCCCCCAAATAGCTCTGCTAATTCTGACTGTTTCTGGGATGGTCTGTTTTCCAAAATAACATTGTGAGAAACTGCAAAAAAACACGCTTGCATTGAAAATATCAGTCACAACAAGACACATTAGCAATTTAATTTAATGTATTTAATTCCTGACATGTTGCAATAAAGGGACAATTTATTTAAAAATATTTAATGTTAATTAAAATATTTATATGATTTAATTTTATCTAGTTTAATTTTTAAATATTTTATAAAATATTTAAAATATTTTCACTTTTAGATCATTGAAGACTAAATTGATTTTGTTCAGCTACACAAAACAACATGAGGGCCAAACATTTATTATTGATCAACTTACGCAGACAAAATAAACAGCTGTGACTTTAAAAGGCAACTAAATAGGACTTGAAATGTCCTTTAGGATGGACGCCGTATTCCTCAGTAACCTTGTTGTGTTCTCACCTGTGCACAAATAACATCTAAGCCTTGTCACTGAAACAATTTCTAGAGCAAATTCACATTAATGGCTCAAAGCACCCCGGCAGCCTCCATCCCAGAGGAAACGGGCCAAGTCAATCCATTCTGATTTGTGAGGACTGGTTAGTGAGGTAAACACAAATAGATTACTCTGGTACACAATCGGCTCTCGGCGTTCCAGCTGTTATCATTTCGCATTGACTCGGAAGACAAGCACGTGCGGCCTCCGGATAGGTCGCCATCAGTACATGTCGTTGTTGTGACACCTACGGGGGTAATTGTCATTAATTGCGTTCATTTGGGCAAACGGGTCAAGGTGTAGCGCAGGTGTTTGGGACGGAACATGATCATCTCCATCAAAACAATGGAAAAAAAGGAATGATATTTCCTTTGCACATCACGGTTGTCCATTTTTTCTGCTTCTATTTCACATTAGTGGGTAATTGGGGCTGGAGCAAAAAGAGAAAAAAATGTGTGTCATCATCATTATTCTCCACGCCCCCCTTCCTCCATTTCTTCCATTCATAGTGAAGATGGAGCACTCTCATCAGTCCTGATGAGACGAATGTAAGAGATAGCGGCGGGAAGTCCGATCAGCACGGCCATTTAACGTCACATTAAACAAACAAAGGCGACAGTGCCCAAATCTCATTATCTCCTAAGAAATTAGACATATGAGGACGTTATTCCATCATGTTGCTTAATATCTCAATGAGTGTCTCCATTGGACATGTTCTGGCCATTTGAGCTGAACACGTGCAAACTTTAAAAGGGGGGAAAAATGGGAATTGTGTACTTTTCACACCTATTTTGTTGGCGTGGAAGTTAGGACTTTTCAGTTTGGCTCGAACATAAAACACCAGATGTGACCGGACCAATATTTAGTCAGGGCGACACAGAGAAGGTCAGGTCAGTCACAGTGAAATTATCACCTTTTTAAAATGTACTAAAGGAGACATAGAATGGATTTTTTTTTATACAATTTGGAACAGTTTTCTGGGGTCAAACATGGTTCATGATAGTTTGTCAAAATATAGCAAGAATAAAAAAAATAGTCCAACACTTATGTAACTAGATCAATTAGGTTTCACTTAATTGCTTCAAAAGCATTTTTTTTACAAATAATGTGTTTTATTCCCCTATCTATATCAGCAACACATAGTGATAAGAACTATTTGAGAAACTCTCATTTCTAAAAAAAAATGCTTCATTTTTTCCATTAAAACCAAATTATTGTTCAGTACTTTTTCAAAAGCAGCATACAAAAAACTAATAGTCCCCTCTCACCTTGGAGATGCCTCCCCCATCTGCAGTTGAGTGAATTAACGCCCCCCAGCGATTATATCCCGAAATATGACAAAAAATGTGTTTGTACAAATAAAGGCCTCCTCTCTTAAAAGACCCTCACCCCAAACAGACGCCTCCCCCATCTGGAGTTGAGTTGAAAAAAAAAATAATAATAATAAAAACCGCCCCCGGCTGCTGTGTGCTGAAATACAGTAACCTTCTTCTACCCTTCAAATTCAAGTCTCTACTCCCCTGCTGTTGCTGTTCATCTGTATTTACCCCCTGAGACTTACACACGCTCCCTTATTCCTCTGATGAAAAGTACAAAAGAGCCATCTCCAAACTCCAAAGTGTGTGTGTGTTTGTGTGTGTCCTGCACGGGCATGGGAGGAGCGCAGACACCAGGAGCAAACATCCTCAATCTGTCCTAATAAGCAGAGTCTGCATACAAAGCGCAGACTTCAAATATAACAACTAAGCTACATTCCCTCATAAAATGGAGGGAAAAACAGTTTGCCATGGCTGTGATGATTTACCCAGTATCGTGTGCCCTCCACAAACATGCCAGCCAGCCAGCGCACGTGTGTGTTTGTGTGTGCCTGCCTGACAAAAATACACAGCAGCAGCTGTGGGCCTCATGTTTGAAGGCCTGCTCCTCAACGTGGAGGTACACTGCGAATTGGAGGACGTGTAACTGATGATGGAGGGCGGGCCTCGACTTGTGCGCACAGGTGTCGGCGACAAATGAGATGTTTATCATCATCTCGGCACTCAGCAGACATTTTCACCCAAAGAGCGGCTCCGCTGTCATCTGCTGACATCAGGCTGGAGAGTTCATTCGGGCAGTATCTCATTCGCGAGTGACTTGAAATTCCATCAAAGAGATAATTTGATCCACCAAAATGGTGGTGGAAAAAATACCCGACATCTCAGAATCATGCTTCTTGATTTAATAGAAGATGAAAATTGCCTTTTGAAAAATATCCGTTAGACCATAAATGGACAACTTAACAACTTATTTGCTGCTCAAATATTTTTTTTCATACAAACCAACTCACAGCAAGTCTTAATATTATTGAGGTTTTTTGGTTGACCTGTGTCAAAATCCGCACAAAAAAAGATTTCCATAAGACCCAGTACAACTAAGCCACATCTGTTATTCTGTCATCTAGTGGTAGATGGAGATAATACAACTTAAAACTATGCAGTAGAATCCTGCTATTTGGGGTGTTAACAAAAATCCACGTATATTTGAGGAAAATTATTTCTGTATGTACATATTTTACATAGGCATATATTATACAGCCCCAATTAGCGAGTTTTGGTATGTCGAGTGAAATCCACCCCATCTCGCCATGTCAGCCTTTGCGCCACCTGAAGTGGCCTTCCAGAGAACAAGATCGAGCCATGCCAGAACCTGCTGGCCGCAATTCCGTGAAGACAGATGGCCCGGGCGAATCGATAACCGCACACAACGTGGCCCATTTTGTGAACAGATAAATTTGCTTTGACACAGTTTGTGGAGCGATTGGGCGACCTGCGTGCTTCCCATCCGAACATCCTCCCTTCCCCTCCCCGGGCGCGCTGTTATTTATGGCACTTGGGCCCTGGTGCTCCTGTGCGCTTTGATGTTTAATTCAAGGACCTGCAACCCGGTGGGGAGGAGAGCGTGGGCGTGTTGGGAACTCACCGGGACTCTGGAGCTCAGGAACTCTTGATTTCCGACAAATGTGCTCACACTTTTCTCTTGTCAATGTGAGTTGTGGCCTGAACTTTTATCCTGTTTATATATCTTTTTTCCACACCACCCCACATTTTAGAGTAGGCCCAGAGGCTCGACATTGCCCACCCTGTCGTCCAACAGCAGTGCTTGAACGTGAGGCCTTTAGTATCCTCAATCTGGCTACCTTTATCTTCCCTTTTCACTCTCTCTTTCTCCTCAGCCACCTCACAAAGATTTATTCCCCGCTCCAAAGCGAAGGGCGAGGTGTTAGCAATTTATGGTTTAATAAGACTTACATAAGTCTTGCAGGTGTGCTTTACGTCCCTCAACACCCCGCAACTACCGCCCCCTCCCGCCCGAGCCCATTTGGAGAATTTATGGAAGGTCTTTTGGGTTGCTGGCTGATTTAGACGTCGTCTTTTCTGTGCGGTGAACTCGACAGAGTGCACCACGAGACGTCTGGCCCGGTCGGCCAAATGTTTGTCAGATGGGGGTCTAGTTGGGGACATCTCTACCGAAAAAGAAAAATGGAGTCATGAAAGTACAGGTGCAGCATATATTGTTCATAAAGTAAGGTAATAGCGCTTTTGGTGATGGCCACCTTGTTAATGTTAGCGCTGAGATACAAATCAGAGTGACATATAGGCTAAGGTTGGTGGGGTGTGGGAGGGAGTCCCGACGGATATGCCGAGCAATGATTTTTAAATCTGAACGGATATCCAAAAGCCCACATTCAATTCTAATACACGTGGCCATTGTTAGGCAGAGGAGAATGGTTTTCGCCGTCTTGGATGGCCCAGCTAACCCCCGCCATTGTCCCGACACGGTGACTGCACAACGGCTGGCCAAACGCTCTATGACAAGAAGCCTGAATGGAAATAGGTGTTGCCAAATAAACGATATTGGGATGTAGGAAGCCAAGCTTGGCTGTTTATTTTTTAATAGGTCCGGCAAGGAGACATCAAGAAAATAATTTGCCGTGCTGTATCTGAAAGAATGCTTCT